>NC_133023.1:44648507-45019341 GCF_048564905.1 Vicugna pacos | reverse complement strand
TCCAGGGAGGGTGGTAGGCGGTGGCCTCTTCCGGGCACAACCCCGTTCTACAGGAGGGGTCCACGACTTCCGGACCCCAGGGGCACCTGCCTGCCTCTGGCCCACTGAAGCATACACCTTCAGGAGAAGGGAGGGTGCTGCCTTGGGTAGAGGTGCGGTGCAGACAAGTAGCGGCCTGGAGGAGTGTGAAGACACGAGGAAGAATGTGCAAGCCCAGTGGTGGGATCTCTGGAGGGTTGTCTTGTGTTCACAGTGAACCGGAGCTCGAGGAGAGTCAGGAGGAGCCTAGCTCCTTCTTGCAGGTTTGTGTCAAAGTGGCCAGTTTGGTAAGGAGCCCAGCTGAAGGTGACACGGGTGCCCTGTGAGCTGGACTATGTCTAGTGATGAGGATACGGGGATCTGGATGCTGCTCCTGCTCTGGTCCTGGATGACTGCTTCCCCACCTCCACCCCACCCCCTCCTCTGTCTGGCAGCAGCAAAGAAGGAGAGGAAGGCTGGGTGGGGGCAGGGAAAGGGGTGACTGCCATTTCTGGAGCCACAGTGCCATCCAGCGGAACGTGTATCCGAAAAGCCCAGGCAGCGGCGACCTGTCTTCCGCCGGGCACAGGGGCAGTCGAGGCTGCGCGGGACTGTCTGCGCTCTGCAGGAGCCCGGGGCTTCCCTGACCAGGGTTCAGAGGCCTGGAGGGCCCTGTGCCTGCCAGCGAGACCCTGTGGGGAGGCAGGAGCTCTGGGAGCCCTGGACGCAGCAGGCTGCCCCACACCCACCAGCCCAGGGAGCAGAGCTTTCCGGTCCTGTCGTCAGCCATTTCGGGCTGTGACCCAGAGGGAGTCCTCAAGTCGCCACCGCCACCGAAGCTGCTGGGGCTGGGGGCATCAGCTCTGCTGTCGCTGCTCGGGAGTGCCGGGCTGCCCTGCCTGCAGGGCCACACTGGGGGCTCGGAGGCGCCTTTCCTCACCGGGAGCTGAGGGGCTCGGAGGTCCTGGGGCCGCCAGGGCCACTGGCACTTGGCAGTCCCAGGCAACCCGCACTGGCAGCCATCTTGGGCTGCCCCTGCGGTTGCTGAGGGCCTTCCCCAGCCTGGGAGCCAGGGCCCAGTCTCCACTCCAGCTCACAGGTGAAGGGGCAGCCAGCAGCCCGCTGGCCAGGCGCACCCTCAGGACACCTCCCCGCCCACCCCCGCTGGCCAATTCCTCCCCATTCCTGGGAGGGCCCCGCCGCGGGAGGGCCGGCCCAACTCCCTTGGACAGAAACAATCTCCGCTTGATGGCAGTATGGCTCCACAAATGACACCGCAACGCTTACCCCTCCCCCTCCCCCTCCCACCCCGGGCACCCCAACAGGACTTGGTCCTGCCCCCCATCCGAGCCGAAAACAAAACCAAAATCAAACCAAAACACACCCTCACTCGCCAATGAGGAAAGAGAAGAAAAGAAAAGGAAAGGAAAACAATCAAAAACAGAAACAGACACAAAAAACAAAAAGGAAAAATAGAGGAAACACGGCAGGCCACCAAGACCCAAGGTGACCAGCAGATGCACAGGGCAAAATGACCCCTGACCAGGGGGCTGGAAGCCCAGCAGGCCCTTCGACTTCCTTCCCTCCAACCCTATCTCTGCTTGGTCCCTGCTCTTGGGAGAGGGAAAAGGCAAAGGACACAGGCACCCACCTGGCAGGGAGGCTGACTCTCCCAGAGGCTTTACATCAAACGACTTCTCCTGGACCAGGTGGCGGCCACCACTCTGGAAGACACCAGGCTGGCTGACTTGCACGTCACCCTTTGGCAGGACCCTGCTTCCTCTCAAGGCCTGGGGCTTCAGGTTGAAGGCACCACCTTGGCCTGGACCAACCAGGCAGCCAGAAATGGCAGCTCGGCCCGGGAGGCTCTCCCCCAAGAGGGGTTCCAAGCTCTGGCTCTGGGCAGGCTCAGTCTGGCTTTGTTCTCAGAAGGCCACCACACCTTTCCCCTCCACACACACACACACACACACAGACACACACACACAGACAGACACACACACACACACACACACACACACACACACACACACACAGATACACACAGGGCCTCCCCACAAGGCCGTGATCCTGTGAAGGCCTGGCACAGACTCTCTTCCAACTTGGAGGCCCCATTTGCCTTAGCTAGACAAGGGAGGCTTCAGGTTTACACAGGCTGCTTGGGTTCACCTGTTGACATGGGACCAACTCAGGGACCTCAGAATGGCTGCCTGCCCCTTTCTGACAGCGCATCTGGGAATGCGTGTTTCACCCATTCTGAGGGCTGGCAAGGGTGTGTGGTGGGGGGAGGAGTCACAGGGTTGCGTTGTGTATTTATGAAAGCCCACGTGATAGTCTGTCAGTGTGCTTGTGGTTGTGTCAGAGTGTGTAGTGAGAGAGAGGGAAAGGGGAGAGAGAGGTGGGGGGAAGGGGGGGGAGAGACAGAGAGAGAGAGAGAGAGAGAGAGAGAGAGAGACAGAGACAGAGACAGAGAGAGAAACAGAGAGAAAGAGAGAGACACAGAGAGAAAGAGAGAGAGACAGGGGGCGCGCGCGCGCGCGCGCGCGCACGTAAGTACCTGCGAGCATGCCCGTGTTCGGTGCTTCCCTGTCTGTGTGCCTGTGTGGCCATGGGTACCCCGGGGTGGCTGTGGGCGTGGGTGTTGAGGACCCGGTCCTGTGAGCGCTCGCCCCACCGGTGCAAGCCCCCGGGCTTGTGGAAACAGAGGCGACAGCCTGTACCTATAGAGGGCAATCTCTCTTGTTGTGTTCCAGCCACTGGCGATGGGAACCAAAGGAAACCAACGCGGGCACGAGTTGAGGAGGCTCCTACTGACTCAAGGTTACACTTCAGGAGCTTCCATAAAGAGAACACCTGCCAGGAATGAGTTCATGACTCGACTTCGTTGCAGAGTTAACTCCTGGATCATCTTTGCTTTTGTTTATGTTCACTTTTTGACAACTGTTTGGAAGGATGTGAAGGATCTCCACCACTGGTGGGAGAAGGGGACGAGGGGTACCTGAACCTCTAGTGCCTTCTCCTAGGCCTGTGCCCCCATCCCCCTACGCCGCCCCCTCCCACGCAAAGAGCAGAAGTCAGAGGGTGGACCCTTAGGACACCAGGCCAGCTAAGGGTAGGAGGGAAAAGAGGGAAGCACTAGGTCACCACCACTTTCCAGTGCCGCCCTCAATGCCGTGTTGGATCCAGCGCAACGGCCCCGCACTGGGTCTTACATCTCACACACACACAGGAGTGACCAGGAGACACAACCTGCCTACAGAACTGAGGACGGACACGCCCACAGGCCACCCCTTGTCCAGGGGGGTCCCTCCCGGGTGCCATCGAGGGTACTGAACCAACAGGAGTAGGACTGCGCGGCATTCAGAGGGGAAAAGGAGAGGCGCGGCCACACCCTGACGCCGGGTTATGGAACGGACACGTGGTGGGAAGTAGCAAACAGCCAGGGGCACGCACACAGGGCACAGAGAGGGTTAAGGGGACCCTGGGAACGGCAGCTTAAAGGGGGAAGGTGAGGGACAGGAGAGGGATGAGAGAATCCCCAGGTGATCATTCGGGCATGGTCGGGAGGGGATGGGCCTGACTTCCCCAGCCCACGCGGGTCATTTTCACCTCCACTGGAAAAGTAAGCTGACTGTCCCCGTGGATGCCCCCAGGCACCCGGCCAAGCCTGCCTTCCGGGCCGGAGGGGCGTCCACACCTGGAGGACTGACAGTCAGGAAGTGAGTGAAAGTCAAGAGCTGACAGTGGACAGGACAAATTGGAAGCGAAGGAAGGATTGTAGCAGAGGTGAAAAACGGCTGATCTCCAGTGCACTGTGTCCCAAGTGGGCAGGTGGAAGCAGCTGGCGGCCCCTAGGGCAAGAGCCACCGGCCAAGGTAAGGTCTCAGTCACTTAAGACAAGGGGTTGAACCCTGACCAGAGCAAGGCCTCTTTTGCCATGCAGTAGTGCCCAACTGGGAAGGGCGCAGACAAGCAGAAAGGGGCGAGGAGGAAGCACAGGGTAACAAGCAAGGACGCGCAACCATCCAGTGCACTGAGGCCGGTGGGAAGAAGAGGCCGTGCGCTGGTGTGGGGGCCTCTGCGGATGTCTTTACCTGAATCGAAACTCCCTGACTTCTCTGTCCCTGTCTGTGTGGGCGTGGGCGTGGGCGTGGGCGTGGGCATTCGGAGCCCCAGTTCAGGAATGTAAGCGCGGGCCGACGCAGGGGAAGGTGTGAAACGACGCACGCACGGAAGGGTGAACAAATAATCACCCCCTGATACTGAGAATGGGGATTCAAGCACTTTACTGGTCCTGACCCACGCCCTCCGTTCTTCCTGCCTGGTCCCCAACTACGTGTCCGATGAGCCCTCATGCTTAATGTCTGGGAAAAATGCACCTTAGGCCCTCCCCGACAGGACAGCGCTGACTTTCCTTTTCGTGGGTTGCGTTCGGCCTGTTTGTCTGTCTGTCTGCTTGTTTTTCCCTCACCAATCAAAAATGCCAGCCTACCTCCTGGGATAGCTTGGCCTGGAAGATTGTGCGGAACAGCCAGTCCTCAATGCTGACTCAGGCTGCTTCTGAGTGTGGGAAAGGCCCCTGGGATCTGGATGTTTGTTCCTCTGAAGCTCCATTCCATTCGGTCTACACACCTAGGAAGACCCCTTTAAGGAACAAAGAAAGCCTGGAGAAACTCGACAGGGCCTTAGGAAATCCTCCCACATGTCTCGGTCTCGGTCTCGGTCTCGGTCTCGGTCTCGGTCACGGTCACGGTCACGGTCTCTGTCCTCTCTCTCCCGGTCTATCTGTCTCTCTCTCTCTGTCTGTCTAGTCTCTCTCTCCCCTCTCCTCTCTCCTCTCTCCTCTCTCCTCTCTCTCTCTCTTTCTCCCTCTCTGTCTCTCTCTGTCTCTCTGTCTCTGTCTCTCTCTCTAATGCTGGGAAGCAGGGGCTTGACACCCTTAAACAGTCACAACCACGGTGACCACCGCTTTCCCTTGCACCTGGGGACAGTATAGGCTGCCTGCAGGTTCGGTACACTGAGAATGCTGCCTACCAGGCCAGTGAACCAGTAAACAAAGTTTGTTGCCAGCCATCAGTCTTCAGCCACTCAGACTGCCCCCCAGCCCCAAGAGTGCCCACTGACAGGAATTCAGGAGGGGGAAAAACAGGATCCTGGCCCTGCAGACTTAATACATACATGGAGGAACAATGTCAATGAGCCCGGACTCTTGCATCCTCCCCTATACAGAGAAGCGCTAAAAATCAGTAACTAGAGACGTCTGACTTGTGTGGTTACCAGTAAGTAATCTTCAGATGCTCCACTCTAGGTTCTTTTGTCCTCTCTCTCTCTCTCTCTCTCTCTCTCTCTCTCTCTGTCTGTCTCTCTCTCTTCCCACCCCGCCTTCTTTCCCACAAAAACTCCTGTGAATGCTGTCTGCTGGCTCCCATAGCTCTTCAGAACTTTTCCTCAGAGCTACCTGAGAGGTTGTCTGCCCGGCCAGAGTTCTCAGTAAGGTCTCGGAATAAAACAAAAAAGAAAACCCTCAACTTTGAGGTTGTGCCTTTATCTTCTGTCCACACATCCGAACTTGCTCTGAATCAAGGCCCCTAATCCCTCCTGTTCACTGTTGCCTGGATACAGGGCATTCCCTTAAGGTGGTGAGTCCTCCTTCAGAAGTGGCGTGTGAGGTATGTTTAGGGAGGGCATGTGTATGTGCGTGTGGGTGTGCGTGTGGGTGTGGGTGTGGGTGTGGGTGTGGGTAGATGCACGGGCGGACGTTTGAGGGGATCCGTAATTTCCCCACCAAGATCTCACAGGTGCTCTAGGGTGAATACTTAGGCCAGTGTCAAAGCTTAGGAGGAGAAGCAGAGACATCTACACACCAGGTCAAGTCCCCAGCCTTCCTTCTGCCACCTGACCTTCGAATCCCAAGCCCCACCTCCCCTCCATCTCTCCTGGCACCCCCCAACCGCCAGCACCCCTCTCAACACCACCACCACCATCACCCACCGCCACCGCCACCGCCCCACTCCCACCCCCCCCACCCCCGCCCGTTGGCCCCTAGAGGAAAATTCTCTGGAGACCTGGAATACTTGGGCAGGACATGTGGTTACTCAGGCTCCTGGTGCAGAATTCAAGCCCTGGAGAAGGGCTACCAAGGCCCATGGGCAGAAAGGCCCCGGAGGAGCGACTGGTGAACAAACCTATCCTAGGCAAAGTGGCCTTCCTCTTCCCCGGAAGACCCATCCCCGTCCGAAAAGGCCCACCCCTGGCACAAAAGAGCGCTCTGGCTTCCAGGGAGGGTGGTAGGCGGTGGCCTCTTCCGGGCACAACCCCGTTCTACAGGAGGGGTCCACGACTTCCGGACCCCAGGGGGACCTGCCTGCCTCTGGCCCACTGAAGCATACACCTTCAGGAGAAGGGAGGGTGCTGCCTTGGGTAGAGGTGCGGTGCAGACAAGTAGCGGCCTGGAGGAGTGTGAAGACACGAGGAAGAATGTGCAAGCCCAGTGGTGGGATCTCTGGAGGGTTGTCTTGCGTTCACAGTGAACCGGAGCTCGAGGAGAGTCAGGAGGAGCCTAGCTCCTTCTTGCAGGTTTGTGTCAAAGTGGCCAGTTTGGTAAGGAGCCCAGCTGAAGGTGACACGGGTGCCCTGTGAGCTGGACTATGTCTAGTGATGAGGATACGGGGATCTGGATGCTGCTCCTGCTCTGGTCCTGGATGACTGCTTCCCCACCTCCACCCCACCCCCTCCTCTGTCTGGCAGCAGCAAAGAAGGAGAGGAAGGCTGGGTGGGGGCAGGGAAAGGGGTGACTGCCATTTCTGGAGCCACAGTGCCATCCAGCGGAACGTGTATCCGAAAAGCCCAGGCAGCGGCGACCTGTCTTCCGCCGGGCACAGGGGCAGTCGAGGCTGCGCGGGACTGTCTGCGCTCTGCAGGAGCCCGGGGCTTCCCTGACCAGGGTTCAGAGGCCTGGAGGGCCCTGTGCCTGCCAGCGAGACCCTGTGGGGAGGCAGGAGCTCTGGGAGCCCTGGACGCAGCAGGCTGCCCCACACCCACCAGCCCAGGGAGCAGAGCTTTCCGGTCCTGTCGTCAGCCATTTCGGGCTGTGACCCAGAGGGAGTCCTCAAGTCGCCACCGCCACCGAAGCTGCTGGGGCTGGGGGCATCAGCTCTGCTGTCGCTGCTCGGGAGTGCCGGGCTGCCCTGCCTGCAGGGCCACACTGGGGGCTCGGAGGCGCCTTTCCTCACCGGGAGCTGAGGGGCTCGGAGGTCCTGGGGCTGCCAGGGCCACTGGCACTTGGCAGTCCCAGGCAACCCGCACTGGCAGCCATCTTGGGCTGCCCCTGCGGTTGCTGAGGGCCTTCCCCAGCCTGGGAGCCAGGGCCCAGTCTCCACTCCAGCTCACAGGTGAAGGGGCAGCCAGCAGCCCGCTGGCCAGGCGCACCCTCAGGACACCTCCCCGCCCACCCCCGCTGGCCAATTCCTCCCCATTCCTGGGAGGGCCCCGCCGCGGGAGGGCCGGCCCAACTCCCTTGGACAGAAACAATCTCCGCTTGATGGCAGTATGGCTCCACAAATGACACCGCAACGCTTACCCCTCCCCCTCCCCCTCCCACCCCGGGCACCCCAACAGGACTTGGTCCTGCCCCCCATCCGAGCCGAAAACAAAACCAAAATCAAACCAAAACACACCCTCACTCGCCAATGAGGAAAGAGAAGAAAAGAAAAGGAAAGGAAAACAATCAAAAACAGAAACAGACACAAAAAACAAAAAGGAAAAATAGAGGAAACACGGCAGGCCACCAAGACCCAAGGTGACCAGCAGATGCACAGGGCAAAATGACCCCTGACCAGGGGGCTGGAAGCCCAGCAGGCCCTTCGACTTCCTTCCCTCCAACCCTATCTCTGCTTGGTCCCTGCTCTTGGGAGAGGGAAAAGGCAAAGGACACAGGCACCCACCTGGCAGGGAGGCTGACTCTCCCAGAGGCTTTACATCAAACGACTTCTCCTGGACCAGGTGGCGGCCACCACTCTGGAAGACACCAGGCTGGCTGACTTGCACGTCACCCTTTGGCAGGACCCTGCTTCCTCTCAAGGCCTGGGGCTTCAGGTTGAAGGCACCACCTTGGCCTGGACCAACCAGGCAGCCAGAAATGGCAGCTCGGCCCGGGAGGCTCTCCCCCAAGAGGGGTTCCAAGCTCTGGCTCTGGGCAGGCTCAGTCTGGCTTTGTTCTCAGAAGGCCACCACACCTTTCCCCTCCACACACACACACACACACAGACACACACACACAGACAGACACACACACACACACACACACACACACACACACACACACAGATACACACAGGGCCTCCCCACAAGGCCGTGATCCTGTGAAGGCCTGGCACAGACTCTCTTCCAACTTGGAGGCCCCATTTGCCTTAGCTAGACAAGGGAGGCTTCAGGTTTACACAGGCTGCTTGGGTTCACCTGTTGACATGGGACCAACTCAGGGACCTCAGAATGGCTGCCTGCCCCTTTCTGACAGCGCATCTGGGAATGCGTGTTTCACCCATTCTGAGGGCTGGCAAGGGTGTGTGGTGGGGGGAGGAGTCACAGGGTTGCGTTGTGTATTTATGAAAGCCCACGTGATAGTCTGTCAGTGTGCTTGTGGTTGTGTCAGAGTGTGTAGTGAGAGAGAGGGAAAGGGGAGAGAGAGGTGGGGGGAAGGGGGGGGGAGAGACAGAGAGAGAGAGAGAGAGAGAGAGAGAGAGACAGAGACAGAGACAGAGAGAGAAACAGAGAGAAAGAGAGAGACACAGAGAGAAAGAGAGAGAGACAGGGGGCGCGCGCGCGCGTGCGCGCACGTACGTACCTGCGAGCATGCCCGTGTTCGGTGCTTCCCTGTCTGTGTGCCTGTGTGGCCATGGGTACCCCGGGGTGGCTGTGGGCGTGGGTGTTGAGGACCCGGTCCTGTGAGCGCTCGCCCCACCGGTGCAAGCCCCCGGGCTTGTGGAAACAGAGGCGACAGCCTGTACCTATAGAGGGCAATCTCTCTTGTTGTGTTCCAGCCACTGGCGATGGGAACCAAAGGAAACCAACGCGGGCACGAGTTGAGGAGGCTCCTACTGACTCAAGGTTACACTTCAGGAGCTTCCATAAAGAGAACACCTGCCAGGAATGAGTTCATGACTCGACTTCGTTGCAGAGTTAACTCCTGGATCATCTTTGCTTTTGTTTATGTTCACTTTTTGACAACTGTTTGGAAGCATGTGAAGGATCTCCACCACTGGTGGGAGAAGGGGACGAGGGGTACCTGAACCTCTAGTGCCTTCTCCTAGGCCTGTGCCCCCATCCCCCTACGCCGCCCCCTCCCACGCAAAGAGCAGAAGTCAGAGGGTGGACCCTTAGGACACCAGGCCAGCTAAGGGTAGGAGGGAAAAGAGGGAAGCACTAGGTCACCACCACTTTCCAGTGCCGCCCTCAATGCCGTGTTGGATCCAGCGCAACGGCCCCGCACTGGGTCTTACATCTCACACACACACAGGAGTGACCAGGAGACACAACCTGCCTACAGAACTGAGGACGGACACGCCCACAGGCCACCCCTTGTCCAGGGGGGTCCCTCCCGGGTGCCATCGAGGGTACTGAACCAACAGGAGTAGGACTGCGCGGCATTCAGAGGGGAAAAGGAGAGGCGCGGCCACACCCTGACGCCGGGTTATGGAACGGACACGTGGTGGGAAGTAGCAAACAGCCAGGGGCACGCACACAGGGCACAGAGAGGGTTAAGGGGACCCTGGGAACGGCAGCTTAAAGGGGGAAGGTGAGGGACAGGAGAGGGATGAGAGAATCCCCAGGTGATCATTCGGGCATGGTCGGGAGGGGATGGGCCTGACTTCCCCAGCCCACGCGGGTCATTTTCACCTCCACTGGAAAAGTAAGCTGACTGTCCCCGTGGATGCCCCCAGGCACCCGGCCAAGCCTGCCTTCCGGGCCGGAGGGGCGTCCACACCTGGAGGACTGACAGTCAGGAAGTGAGTGAAAGTCAAGAGCTGACAGTGGACAGGACAAATTGGAAGCGAAGGAAGGATTGTAGCAGAGGTGAAAAACGGCTGATCTCCAGTGCACTGTGTCCCAAGTGGGCAGGTGGAAGCAGCTGGCGGCCCCTAGGGCAAGAGCCACCGGCCAAGGTAAGGTCTCAGTCACTTAAGACAAGGGGTTGAACCCTGACCAGAGCAAGGCCTCTTTTGCCATGCAGTAGTGCCCAACTGGGAAGGGCGCAGACAAGCAGAAAGGGGCGAGGAGGAAGCACAGGGTAACAAGCAAGGACGCGCAACCATCCAGTGCACTGAGGCCGGTGGGAAGAAGAGGCCGTGCGCTGGTGTGGGGGCCTCTGCGGATGTCTTTACCTGAATCGAAACTCCCTGACTTCTCTGTCCCTGTCTGTGTGGGCGTGGGCGTGGGCGTGGGCGTGGGCATTCGGAGCCCCAGTTCAGGAATGTAAGCGCGGGCCGACGCAGGGGAAGGTGTGAAACGACGCACGCACGGAAGGGTGAACAAATAATCACCCCCTGATACTGAGAATGGGGATTCAAGCACTTTACTGGTCCTGACCCACGCCCTCCATTCTTCCTGCCTGGTCCCCAACTACGTGTCCGATGAGCCCTCATGCTTAATGTCTGGGAAAAATGCACCTTAGGCCCTCCCCGACAGGACAGCGCTGACTTTCCTTTTCGTGGGTTGCGTTCGGCCTGTTTGTCTGTCTGTCTGCTTGTTTTTCCCTCACCAATCAAAAATGCCAGCCTACCTCCTGGGATAGCTTGGCCTGGAAGATTGTGCGGAACAGCCAGTCCTCAATGCTGACTCAGGCTGCTTCTGAGTGTGGGAAAGGCCCCTGGGATCTGGATGTTTGTTCCTCTGAAGCTCCATTCCATTCGGTCTACACACCTAGGAAGACCCCTTTAAGGAACAAAGAAAGCCTGGAGAAACTCGACAGGGCCTTAGGAAATCCTCCCACATGTCTCGGTCTCGGTCTCGGTCTCGGTCTCGGTCACGGTCACGGTCACGGTCTCGGTCCTCTCTCTCCCGGTCTATCTGTCTCTCTCTCTCTGTCTGTCTAGTCTCTCTCTCCCCTCTCCTCTCTCCTCTCTCCTCTCTCCTCTCTCTCTCTCTTTCTCCCTCTCTGTCTCTCTCTGTCTCTCTGTCTCTGTCTCTCTCTCTAATGCTGGGAAGCAGGGGCTTGACACCCTTAAACAGTCACAACCACGGTGACCACCGCTTTCCCTTGCACCTGGGGACAGTATAGGCTGCCTGCAGGTTCGGTACACTGAGAATGCTGCCTACCAGGCCAGTGAACCAGTAAACAAAGTTTGTTGCCAGCCATCAGTCTTCAGCCACTCAGACTGCCCCCCAGCCCCAAGAGTGCCCACTGACAGGAATTCAGGAGGGGGAAAAACAGGATCCTGGCCCTGCAGACTTAATACATACATGGAGGAACAATGTCAATGAGCCCGGACTCTTGCATCCTCCCCTATACAGAGAAGCGCTAAAAATCAGTAACTAGAGACGTCTGACTTGTGTGGTTACCAGTAAGTAATCTTCAGATGCTCCACTCTAGGTTCTTTTGTCCTCTCTCTCTCTCTCTCTCTCTCTCTCTCTCTGTCTGTCTCTCTCTCTTCCCACCCCGCCTTCTTTCCCACAAAAACTCCTGTGAATGCTGTCTGCTGGCTCCCATAGCTCTTCAGAACTTTTCCTCAGAGCTACCTGAGAGGTTGTCTGCCCGGCCAGAGTTCTCAGTAAGGTCTCGGAATAAAACAAAAAAGAAAACCCTCAACTTTGAGGTTGTGCCTTTATCTTCTGTCCACACATCCGAACTTGCTCTGAATCAAGGCCCCTAATCCCTCCTGTTCACTGTTGCCTGGATACAGGGCATTCCCTTAAGGTGGTGAGTCCTCCTTCAGAAGTGGCGTGTGAGGTATGTTTAGGGAGGGCATGTGTATGTGCGTGTGGGTGTGCGTGTGGGTGTGGGTGTGGGTGTGGGTGTGGGTAGATGCACGGGCGGACGTTTGAGGGGATCCGTAATTTCCCCACCAAGATCTCACAGGTGCTCTAGGGTGAATACTTAGGCCAGTGTCAAAGCTTAGGAGGAGAAGCAGAGACATCTACACACCAGGTCAAGTCCCCAGCCTTCCTTCTGCCACCTGACCTTCGAATCCCAAGCCCCACCTCCCCTCCATCTCTCCTGGCACCCCCCAACCGCCAGCACCCCTCTCAACACCACCACCACCATCACCCACCGCCACCGCCACCGCCCCACTCCCACCCCCCCCACCCCCGCCCGTTGGCCCCTAGAGGAAAATTCTCTGGAGACCTGGAATACTTGGGCAGGACATGTGGTTACTCAGGCTCCTGGTGCAGAATTCAAGCCCTGGAGAAGGGCTACCAAGGCCCATGGGCAGAAAGGCCCCGGAGGAGCGACTGGTGAACAAACCTATCCTAGGCAAAGTGGCCTTCCTCTTCCCCGGAAGACCCATCCCCGTCCGAAAAGGCCCACCCCTGGCACAAAAGAGCGCTCTGGCTTCCAGGGAGGGTGGTAGGCGGTGGCCTCTTCCGGGCACAACCCCGTTCTACAGGAGGGGTCCACGACTTCCGGACCCCAGGGGGACCTGCCTGCCTCTGGCCCACTGAAGCATACACCTTCAGGAGAAGGGAGGGTGCTGCCTTGGGTAGAGGTGCGGTGCAGACAAGTAGCGGCCTGGAGGAGTGTGAAGACACGAGGAAGAATGTGCAAGCCCAGTGGTGGGATCTCTGGAGGGTTGTCTTGCGTTCACAGTGAACCGGAGCTCGAGGAGAGTCAGGAGGAGCCTAGCTCCTTCTTGCAGGTTTGTGTCAAAGTGGCCAGTTTGGTAAGGAGCCCAGCTGAAGGTGACACGGGTGCCCTGTGAGCTGGACTATGTCTAGTGATGAGGATACGGGGATCTGGATGCTGCTCCTGCTCTGGTCCTGGATGACTGCTTCCCCACCTCCACCCCACCCCCTCCTCTGTCTGGCAGCAGCAAAGAAGGAGAGGAAGGCTGGGTGGGGGCAGGGAAAGGGGTGACTGCCATTTCTGGAGCCACAGTGCCATCCAGCGGAACGTGTATCCGAAAAGCCCAGGCAGCGGCGACCTGTCTTCCGCCGGGCACAGGGGCAGTCGAGGCTGCGCGGGACTGTCTGCGCTCTGCAGGAGCCCGGGGCTTCCCTGACCAGGGTTCAGAGGCCTGGAGGGCCCTGTGCCTGCCAGCGAGACCCTGTGGGGAGGCAGGAGCTCTGGGAGCCCTGGACGCAGCAGGCTGCCCCACACCCACCAGCCCAGGGAGCAGAGCTTTCCGGTCCTGTCGTCAGCCATTTCGGGCTGTGACCCAGAGGGAGTCCTCAAGTCGCCACCGCCACCGAAGCTGCTGGGGCTGGGGGCATCAGCTCTGCTGTCGCTGCTCGGGAGTGCCGGGCTGCCCTGCCTGCAGGGCCACACTGGGGGCTCGGAGGCGCCTTTCCTCACCGGGAGCTGAGGGGCTCGGAGGTCCTGGGGCTGCCAGGGCCACTGGCACTTGGCAGTCCCAGGCAACCCGCACTGGCAGCCATCTTGGGCTGCCCCTGCGGTTGCTGAGGGCCTTCCCCAGCCTGGGAGCCAGGGCCCAGTCTCCACTCCAGCTCACAGGTGAAGGGGCAGCCAGCAGCCCGCTGGCCAGGCGCACCCTCAGGACACCTCCCCGCCCACCCCCGCTGGCCAATTCCTCCCCATTCCTGGGAGGGCCCCGCCGCGGGAGGGCCGGCCCAACTCCCTTGGACAGAAACAATCTCCGCTTGATGGCAGTATGGCTCCACAAATGACACCGCAACGCTTACCCCTCCCCCTCCCCCTCCCACCCCGGGCACCCCAACAGGACTTGGTCCTGCCCCCCATCCGAGCCGAAAACAAAACCAAAATCAAACCAAAACACACCCTCACTCGCCAATGAGGAAAGAGAAGAAAAGAAAAGGAAAGGAAAACAATCAAAAACAGAAACAGACACAAAAAACAAAAAGGAAAAATAGAGGAAACACGGCAGGCCACCAAGACCCAAGGTGACCAGCAGATGCACAGGGCAAAATGACCCCTGACCAGGGGGCTGGAAGCCCAGCAGGCCCTTCGACTTCCTTCCCTCCAACCCTATCTCTGCTTGGTCCCTGCTCTTGGGAGAGGGAAAAGGCAAAGGACACAGGCACCCACCTGGCAGGGAGGCTGACTCTCCCAGAGGCTTTACATCAAACGACTTCTCCTGGACCAGGTGGCGGCCACCACTCTGGAAGACACCAGGCTGGCTGACTTGCACGTCACCCTTTGGCAGGACCCTGCTTCCTCTCAAGGCCTGGGGCTTCAGGTTGAAGGCACCACCTTGGCCTGGACCAACCAGGCAGCCAGAAATGGCAGCTCGGCCCGGGAGGCTCTCCCCCAAGAGGGGTTCCAAGCTCTGGCTCTGGGCAGGCTCAGTCTGGCTTTGTTCTCAGAAGGCCACCACACCTTTCCCCTCCACACACACACACACACACAGACACACACACACAGACAGACACACACACACACACACACACACACACACACACACACACAGATACACACAGGGCCTCCCCACAAGGCCGTGATCCTGTGAAGGCCTGGCACAGACTCTCTTCCAACTTGGAGGCCCCATTTGCCTTAGCTAGACAAGGGAGGCTTCAGGTTTACACAGGCTGCTTGGGTTCACCTGTTGACATGGGACCAACTCAGGGACCTCAGAATGGCTGCCTGCCCCTTTCTGACAGCGCATCTGGGAATGCGTGTTTCACCCATTCTGAGGGCTGGCAAGGGTGTGTGGTGGGGGGAGGAGTCACAGGGTTGCGTTGTGTATTTATGAAAGCCCACGTGATAGTCTGTCAGTGTGCTTGTGGTTGTGTCAGAGTGTGTAGTGAGAGAGAGGGAAAGGGGAGAGAGAGGTGGGGGGAAGGGGGGGGAGAGACAGAGAGAGAGAGAGAGAGAGAGAGAGAGAGACAGAGACAGAGACAGAGAGAGAAACAGAGAGAAAGAGAGAGACACAGAGAGAAAGAGAGAGAGACAGGGGGCGCGCGCGCGCGCGTGCGCGCACGTACGTACCTGCGAGCATGCCCGTGTTCGGTGCTTCCCTGTCTGTGTGCCTGTGTGGCCATGGGTACCCCGGGGTGGCTGTGGGCGTGGGTGTTGAGGACCCGGTCCTGTGAGCGCTCGCCCCACCGGTGCAAGCCCCCGGGCTTGTGGAAACAGAGGCGACAGCCTGTACCTATAGAGGGCAATCTCTCTTGTTGTGTTCCAGCCACTGGCGATGGGAACCAAAGGAAACCAACGCGGGCACGAGTTGAGGAGGCTCCTACTGACTCAAGGTTACACTTCAGGAGCTTCCATA
Organism: Vicugna pacos; assembly: GCF_048564905.1. NCBI lineage: Eukaryota > Metazoa > Chordata > Mammalia > Artiodactyla > Camelidae > Vicugna > Vicugna pacos. The sequence continues at coordinate 45,003,919 of NC_133023.1, read as the reverse complement.
AAGAGAACACCTGCCAGGAATGAGTTCATGACTCGACTTCGTTGCAGAGTTAACTCCTGGATCATCTTTGCTTTTGTTTATGTTCACTTTTTGACAACTGTTTGGAAGGATGTGAAGGATCTCCACCACTGGTGGGAGAAGGGGACGAGGGGTACCTGAACCTCTAGTGCCTTCTCCTAGGCCTGTGCCCCCATCCCCCTACGCCGCCCCCTCCCACGCAAAGAGCAGAAGTCAGAGGGTGGACCCTTAGGACACCAGGCCAGCTAAGGGTAGGAGGGAAAAGAGGGAAGCACTAGGTCACCACCACTTTCCAGTGCCGCCCTCAATGCCGTGTTGGATCCAGCGCAACGGCCCCGCACTGGGTCTTACATCTCACACACACACAGGAGTGACCAGGAGACACAACCTGCCTACAGAACTGAGGACGGACACGCCCACAGGCCACCCCTTGTCCAGGGGGGTCCCTCCCGGGTGCCATCGAGGGTACTGAACCAACAGGAGTAGGACTGCGCGGCATTCAGAGGGGAAAAGGAGAGGCGCGGCCACACCCTGACGCCGGGTTATGGAACGGACACGTGGTGGGAAGTAGCAAACAGCCAGGGGCACGCACACAGGGCACAGAGAGGGTTAAGGGGACCCTGGGAACGGCAGCTTAAAGGGGGAAGGTGAGGGACAGGAGAGGGATGAGAGAATCCCCAGGTGATCATTCGGGCATGGTCGGGAGGGGATGGGCCTGACTTCCCCAGCCCACGCGGGTCATTTTCACCTCCACTGGAAAAGTAAGCTGACTGTCCCCGTGGATGCCCCCAGGCACCCGGCCAAGCCTGCCTTCCGGGCCGGAGGGGCGTCCACACCTGGAGGACTGACAGTCAGGAAGTGAGTGAAAGTCAAGAGCTGACAGTGGACAGGACAAATTGGAAGCGAAGGAAGGATTGTAGCAGAGGTGAAAAACGGCTGATCTCCAGTGCACTGTGTCCCAAGTGGGCAGGTGGAAGCAGCTGGCGGCCCCTAGGGCAAGAGCCACCGGCCAAGGTAAGGTCTCAGTCACTTAAGACAAGGGGTTGAACCCTGACCAGAGCAAGGCCTCTTTTGCCATGCAGTAGTGCCCAACTGGGAAGGGCGCAGACAAGCAGAAAGGGGCGAGGAGGAAGCACAGGGTAACAAGCAAGGACGCGCAACCATCCAGTGCACTGAGGCCGGTGGGAAGAAGAGGCCGTGCGCTGGTGTGGGGGCCTCTGCGGATGTCTTTACCTGAATCGAAACTCCCTGACTTCTCTGTCCCTGTCTGTGTGGGCGTGGGCGTGGGCGTGGGCGTGGGCATTCGGAGCCCCAGTTCAGGAATGTAAGCGCGGGCCGACGCAGGGGAAGGTGTGAAACGACGCACGCACGGAAGGGTGAACAAATAATCACCCCCTGATACTGAGAATGGGGATTCAAGCACTTTACTGGTCCTGACCCACGCCCTCCGTTCTTCCTGCCTGGTCCCCAACTACGTGTCCGATGAGCCCTCATGCTTAATGTCTGGGAAAAATGCACCTTAGGCCCTCCCCGACAGGACAGCGCTGACTTTTCTTTTCGTGGGTTGCGTTCGGCCTGTTTGTCTGTCTGTCTGCTTGTTTTTCCCTCACCAATCAAAAATGCCAGCCTACCTCCTGGGATAGCTTGGCCTGGAAGATTGTGCGGAACAGCCAGTCCTCAATGCTGACTCAGGCTGCTTCTGAGTGTGGGAAAGGCCCCTGGGATCTGGATGTTTGTTCCTCTGAAGCTCCATTCCATTCGGTCTACACACCTAGGAAGACCCCTTTAAGGAACAAAGAAAGCCTGGAGAAACTCGACAGGGCCTTAGGAAATCCTCCCACATGTCTCGGTCTCGGTCTCGGTCTCGGTCTCGGTCACGGTCACGGTCTCGGTCCTCTCTCTCCCGGTCTATCTGTCTCTCTCTCTCTCCCCTCTCCTCTCTCCTCTCTCCTCTCTCCTCTCTCTCTCTCTTTCTCCCTCTCTGTCTCTCTCTGTCTCTCTGTCTCTGTCTCTCTCTCTAATGCTGGGAAGCAGGGGCTTGACACCCTTAAACAGTCACAACCACGGTGACCACCGCTTTCCCTTGCACCTGGGGACAGTATAGGCTGCCTGCAGGTTCGGTACACTGAGAATGCTGCCTACCAGGCCAGTGAACCAGTAAACAAAGTTTGTTGCCAGCCATCAGTCTTCAGCCACTCAGACTGCCCCCCAGCCCCAAGAGTGCCCACTGACAGGAATTCAGGAGGGGGAAAAACAGGATCCTGGCCCTGCAGACTTAATACATACATGGAGGAACAATGTCAATGAGCCCGGACTCTTGCATCCTCCCCTATACAGAGAAGCGCTAAAAATCAGTAACTAGAGACGTCTGACTTGTGTGGTTACCAGTAAGTAATCTTCAGATGCTCCACTCTAGGTTCTTTTGTCCTCTCTCTCTCTCTCTCTCTCTCTCTCTCTCTGTCTGTCTCTCTCTCTTCCCACCCCGCCTTCTTTCCCACAAAAACTCCTGTGAATGCTGTCTGCTGGCTCCCATAGCTCTTCAGAACTTTTCCTCAGAGCTACCTGAGAGGTTGTCTGCCCGGCCAGAGTTCTCAGTAAGGTCTCGGAATAAAACAAAAAAGAAAACCCTCAACTTTGAGGTTGTGCCTTTATCTTCTGTCCACACATCCGAACTTGCTCTGAATCAAGGCCCCTAATCCCTCCTGTTCACTGTTGCCTGGATACAGGGCATTCCCTTAAGGTGGTGAGTCCTCCTTCAGAAGTGGCGTGTGAGGTATGTTTAGGGAGGGCATGTGTATGTGCGTGTGGGTGTGCGTGTGGGTGTGGGTGTGGGTGTGGGTGTGGGTAGATGCACGGGCGGACGTTTGAGGGGATCCGTAATTTCCCCACCAAGATCTCACAGGTGCTCTAGGGTGAATACTTAGGCCAGTGTCAAAGCTTAGGAGGAGAAGCAGAGACATCTACACACCAGGTCAAGTCCCCAGCCTTCCTTCTGCCACCTGACCTTCGAATCCCAAGCCCCACCTCCCCTCCATCTCTCCTGGCACCCCCCAACCGCCAGCACCCCTCTCAACACCACCACCACCATCACCCACCGCCACCGCCACCGCCCCACTCCCACCCCCCCCACCCCCGCCCGTTGGCCCCTAGAGGAAAATTCTCTGGAGACCTGGAATACTTGGGCAGGACATGTGGTTACTCAGGCTCCTGGTGCAGAATTCAAGCCCTGGAGAAGGGCTACCAAGGCCCATGGGCAGAAAGGCCCCGGAGGAGCGACTGGTGAACAAACCTATCCTAGGCAAAGTGGCCTTCCTCTTCCCCGGAAGACCCATCCCCGTCCGAAAAGGCCCACCCCTGGCACAAAAGAGCGCTCTGGCTTCCAGGGAGGGTGGTAGGCGGTGGCCTCTTCCGGGCACAACCCCGTTCTACAGGAGGGGTCCACGACTTCCGGACCCCAGGGGGACCTGCCTGCCTCTGGCCCACTGAAGCATACACCTTCAGGAGAAGGGAGGGTGCTGCCTTGGGTAGAGGTGCGGTGCAGACAAGTAGCGGCCTGGAGGAGTGTGAAGACACGAGGAAGAATGTGCAAGCCCAGTGGTGGGATCTCTGGAGGGTTGTCTTGTGTTCACAGTGAACCGGAGCTCGAGGAGAGTCAGGAGGAGCCTAGCTCCTTCTTGCAGGTTTGTGTCAAAGTGGCCAGTTTGGTAAGGAGCCCAGCTGAAGGTGACACGGGTGCCCTGTGAGCTGGACTATGTCTAGTGATGAGGATACGGGGATCTGGATGCTGCTCCTGCTCTGGTCCTGGATGACTGCTTCCCCACCTCCACCCCACCCCCTCCTCTGTCTGGCAGCAGCAAAGAAGGAGAGGAAGGCTGGGTGGGGGCAGGGAAAGGGGTGACTGCCATTTCTGGAGCCACAGTGCCATCCAGCGGAACGTGTATCCGAAAAGCCCAGGCAGCGGCGACCTGTCTTCCGCCGGGCACAGGGGCAGTCGAGGCTGTGCGGGACTGTCTGCGCTCTGCAGGAGCCCGGGGCTTCCCTGACCAGGGTTCAGAGGCCTGGAGGGCCCTGTGCCTGCCAGCGAGACCCTGTGGGGAGGCAGGAGCTCTGGGAGCCCTGGACGCAGCAGGCTGCCCCACACCCACCAGCCCAGGGAGCAGAGCTTTCCGGTCCTGTCGTCAGCCATTTCGGGCTGTGACCCAGAGGGAGTCCTCAAGTCGCCACCGCCACCGAAGCTGCTGGGGCTGGGGGCATCAGCTCTGCTGTCGCTGCTCGGGAGTGCCGGGCTGCCCTGCCTGCAGGGCCACACTGGGGGCTCGGAGGCGCCTTTCCTCACCGGGAGCTGAGGGGCTCGGAGGTCCTGGGGCCGCCAGGGCCACTGGCACTTGGCAGTCCCAGGCAACCCGCACTGGCAGCCATCTTGGGCTGCCCCTGCGGTTGCTGAGGGCCTTCCCCAGCCTGGGAGCCAGGGCCCAGTCTCCACTCCAGCTCACAGGTGAAGGGGCAGCCAGCAGCCCGCTGGCCAGGCGCACCCTCAGGACACCTCCCCGCCCACCCCCGCTGGCCAATTCCTCCCCATTCCTGGGAGGGCCCCGCCGCGGGAGGGCCGGCCCAACTCCCTTGGACAGAAACAATCTCCGCTTGATGGCAGTATGGCTCCACAAATGACACCGCAACGCTTACCCCTCCCCCTCCCCCTCCCACCCCGGGCACCCCAACAGGACTTGGTCCTGCCCCCCATCCGAGCCGAAAACAAAACCAAAATCAAACCAAAACACACCCTCACTCGCCAATGAGGAAAGAGAAGAAAAGAAAAGGAAAGGAAAACAATCAAAAACAGAAACAGACACAAAAAACAAAAAGGAAAAATAGAGGAAACACGGCAGGCCACCAAGACCCAAGGTGACCAGCAGATGCACAGGGCAAAATGACCCCTGACCAGGGGGCTGGAAGCCCAGCAGGCCCTTCGACTTCCTTCCCTCCAACCCTATCTCTGCTTGGTCCCTGCTCTTGGGAGAGGGAAAAGGCAAAGGACACAGGCACCCACCTGGCAGGGAGGCTGACTCTCCCAGAGGCTTTACATCAAACGACTTCTCCTGGACCAGGTGGCGGCCACCACTCTGGAAGACACCAGGCTGGCTGACTTGCACGTCACCCTTTGGCAGGACCCTGCTTCCTCTCAAGGCCTGGGGCTTCAGGTTGAAGGCACCACCTTGGCCTGGACCAACCAGGCAGCCAGAAATGGCAGCTCGGCCCGGGAGGCTCTCCCCCAAGAGGGGTTCCAAGCTCTGGCTCTGGGCAGGCTCAGTCTGGCTTTGTTCTCAGAAGGCCACCACACCTTTCCCCTCCACACACACACACACACACAGACACACACACACAGACAGACACACACACACACACACACACACACACACACACACACACACACACAGATACACACAGGGCCTCCCCACAAGGCCGTGATCCTGTGAAGGCCTGGCACAGACTCTCTTCCAACATAGAGACCTCATTTACAGTAGCTACACTAGGAATGCTTCTGAGCTACACATAGGTTGCTTGGGTTGAGCTGTTCACATTTGATCAAGTGAGGTAATGCCAAATGGCTAAGTATCTCCTTTAAAGTCCAGTTGACAACATTTCTCCTTGTCCCTTTTTGTGGTCTGTGACCCTTATATTTATTCCTATTATTATGTGATACATACGTTCTCTGTTTTCTAAAATGCAGTTCATATTTGATTTTATTTTTCATAGGGTACTTTACATTTTCTATTTGTCTTTTTGAATGCACATGTTTGTGTTTGTATGTGTGAGATAGAGACTTTTTTATTGTGCTTCCTTTTGATTGTGGGAAGCTGATTATGAAACCTTTTACATCGTTCTCCATTTTTCTAACTCAGCAATTGTTTTGGAGTAATCATAATAAAAGTGTTTTTTCTTAAAGTTTTTTCTTCCTCCCATAGTCTTATCCCCTTTTTCTGACACAGATGCCCAGAAATAATGAAATGATAAAATATCATGTATATTACTCAAAGAATTGGAAAGGAATGTTCATGGTCCAGCTACCCCGATTATATTCACCACCATTAAAATCTGTCTCTCTGTATGATATGTTTCCATTCCCAAGTACATTGTAGCATTATTAACATTAGTCCAGTATGGAAATAAACCATGTATCAGATGAACGATTGTTTGATGAAGGAAAAGATGAGTATAGGGTAAGGATGTAGGTCAAGTGGTAGAGTGTATACTTAGCACTAGAAGCACTAGATACCATGTTCCATCCCTAGTACCTCCATTAAAAAAGTAAATAAATTGTTCTCTCATCTAAAAATTAAAAACAAAATATGGGTATATATATATATATATATATATATACACACATACTAGAATGTTATTCAGTCTTGAGAAAAGAGAAAATCCTGTGATTTGCGATTACATTGTTATTCTATGACATGTTATGGTAATTGAAGTGATCTAGATAGAGAGACCAATATTGCATGATTTCATCTGTGTGTGGAATCAAAAATGCTGAACCTAGAAGCGGTGAGTAGAATCGTGCTTATCAGACACTCTAGGTTTGTGGAAAGGAGAATATATTGGTCACAGGCTACAAACTTTCAGCTAGAAGGTTAATAAGTTCTCGATATCTAATATACAGCATGATGAGCATAGATAATACCTGAAATATATATATTAAAATGCGTATAAGTATATGTGTTATACTCTTGAATCTTGCTAAGAGAATAGAACTTTTTTTCTTTTTTTTTAAATTAAACGTTTTGGGGGGTGTATAATTAGCTTTATTCATTTATTTATTTATTTTAGAGGAGGCACTGTGTAGTGAACCCAGGACCTTGAGCATGCTATGCATGTGCTCTACCACTTGAGTTATACTCTTCCCCCATGAGAGTAGGACTTAAACTTTTTTAATTATGTGAAGTGATGGATGTGTTAATTACCTTGATTTTTATAATTATTTCACAATGTACAGAATATCACATTGTATTCTTTAAATATATGTAGTTTTTGTCCTTCAAAATAGGAAAAATATTGAAGGAAAAAATGAATGTAACATACAGTCGTCCTCCAATCTCAATAGGACACCCAGAGCTACAAAAATCTGGGAATGCTCATGTCCCTTATATAAAATGCCATATATATATAATTTATATATAAATAATTTACATATAAATATAGTATATATATAATTTGCCTGCAACTTAAACATATCCTCAGGAATAATTTAAATCATCTCTAGGCTACTTATAATAACTAATACAATATAAATTCTATGTAAATATTTATCATTACAATGTAAATGTTATGTAAATAGTTACTGGTAAGGTGAAATACAAGTTTTACTTTTTGAAACTTTGTGGAATGTTTTCACAAATATTTTCAATCCACAGCTGGTTGAATCCATGGATGTAGAACCCACTGATACTGAGGGTTGAGTGTATCCTAAGTGGACACCCATTACTAATGTGGAAATGTGTATTTTTTTAACAAATTACATCCAATATTTCTTCACCAATGTATTCTCATAAGACACATGTGTGAAAGAGCTATTCCTACCAAAGATTGGTATCATTAACATTTAAAGTAATAGTTAGTCTTACAGGGGTCAACGAGAATCTCTTTATTAAATCATTTTTACTGTTCAACTCTTTCTAGAGTCAGTCTAGATTCTTTTAAAAATCTTACATACATTTTTATTTTTCCATTAGTCTATTGTTTTATTCATAAAATCCACTAATGTGGTGTTGATTTTTCTCTCACTGTGAAATTATTTTTGATGTATTTTAACGTGACTCTTTCTTATGAGCTGGCCTTTGCTTATGGAATCTTGTATAAATATTTTCATATTTTACCTTGTTAATGTTACTTTTTTATGTTTTCTGATTTTTGTAACAGACTTATTTAAGAGTATTATTTTCCAAATGAAGAGTTATTCCTTTATTTCCTTTTTTATTCAATTGTGGAGAAATTCATTTATCAAACAATTAACTATTTTAAAGTCAACAGTGGCATCTATTATACTCAGAATGTTGTGTGACCATCACTTCTAATTCCAAGGCATTTCCAGCACCCAAAAGGAAACTCTGTATCCATTATGCAATTTTCCACTTCCCAATTACCCACCCTGCCCCTGGATGCTTTTCATCTTTACGGATTTACCCATTCTGCATATTTCATATCAATGGAATCATACAGTATGTGACCTTTTCTGTCTATCTTCTTTCCCTTAGCTTGTTCTTGAGTCTCTTCCACATTGTAGCATGTATCAGCACTTCATTCCTTTTGTGGCTCAATATTATAATATTAGATTTTATGTATGTACCACAATGTCTATCAATTCGTTCCTTCATTTGGGTTGTTTCTACCTTTCAGCTGTTGGGAAGAGTGCTGCTATGAATATTATTGTGCAAGTATTTGTTTCAGTATCTGTTTTCAATTTTTTGGAGTGTATATCTAGGAATGGAATTTCTGAATTGTATAATTCTAGGTTAACTTTTTGAGATACAGCCAAACTCTTTCCAAAGAGCCTGCACCACTTCACTTTTTTTTTTAACCAGCAATGTACCAGTATTCTAATTTCTCTACATCCTCAGCAACACTTATTTCCTTTATTTTACCCTGATTATAGCCATCCTCGTGGGTCTATAAAGTTCTGCTTTAGATTTGCATTTCCTTCATGATTAATGATAATCTCAAGTCCTTATCGACCATTTGTATATTTTATTTAGAGAAATGTCTATTCAAGTTTCTCTATCCTTAAAATTGGGTTGTTTATCTTTTTTATCATTGAGTTATAAGAGGTTTTTTTTTAACATATTCTAGATATAGACTCTTAATACATACATGATTTGCAAATATTTTCTCCCATTCTATAGGTTGTCTTCCCTTTCTTTATAACGTCCTTTGATGCACAGAAGTTCTCAATTTTAATGAAATACAATATATCTATTTTTTTTCTTTTGTTGCTTGTGCTTTTGGTATTCTATTCAAACATCCATTACCAAATTCAAGGTAAAGAAGTTTCACTCTTATATTTGTTTCTAAGAGTTTTATGTTTCAGCTTTTGTAATTAGGCTGTTGATTCATTTCGAGTTGAATTTATCACACTGTGAGGTAGAGGTCCAACTTCATTCTTTATGCATGTAGATATCCAGTTTTCCCAATACCATTTGTTGAAGAGACTGTCCTTACTCCATTGACTGGTCTTGACACCTTTGTGTAAGTTCATAAGACCATATAGGTTTATTCCTGGGCTCTCTACTCTATACTATTAATTAGTCTATTTGTCTGTCTTTATGCTAGTACCATACTGTTTCGATTACTTTAGTTTTGTAATATGTTTTGAAATCAGGAAGTGTGAGTCCTACAATTTTGTTCTTTTCCAAAATTGTTCTGGCTATTTGGGGTTCCCCAAGTCAACATAAATTTTAGGATGAGGTTTTCTATTTCGGCAAAAAATGCCATTTTGATAGAGATTGCACTGAACCTGTATATTATTTTCTGTAGCATGGATATCTTAACAATAGTAAGTTTCCAATCCATGAACCTGGGATGTCTTTCCATTCATTTGTGTCTTAAAAGTTCTTTCGTCAGTACTTTGTAGTTTTCAGTATACAGGTCTTTCACCTACTTGTTTAAATTTATTCCTAGGTACTTATTTCTTGTGAACGCCATTGTAAATGAGACTGTTTACTTAACTTTCTTTTTGGATTGTTCATTGCTGGTGTATAGAGAAACAGCTGATTTTGGGTGCTGACTTTGTATCCTGCAACTTTTATGAATTTGTTTATTAGTTCTAGTAGGTTTTTTGTGTATGGATCTTTTGGGATTTTTAATATATAGGATCATGTGATTTGTGAATGGAGATAGTCTTACTTCTTTCCAATTTGGATGCCTTTTATTTCTTTTTCCTTCATAATTGCTCTGGTTAAAATTTCCAGTACAATGCTGAATAGCAGTGGTAAAAGCAGTCCTCCTTGTTTTCTTTATCTCAAGTGGAATGCTTTCACTTAGTTATCATTAAGTATGATGTTAGCTGTTTTTTTTTTTTTGTTCATAAATGCCTTTTATTTTGTTGAGGAAGTTCTCACTATTCCTAATTTTCTGATTTTTTAAATCATGAAATGGTGTTGGATTTTGTCAAATGCTTTTTCTGTGTCAATTGAGATTCTGTGTTTCCTTCCTTCATTTTGTTAACGTGATGTATTACATTGGTTGATTTTCTTATTTGAACCACGCTTTGTTTATTCCTGAGAAAAATCCCACTTTGTCATGGTGTATAACCAATCTCTGTCTATCTATATCTATATCTATATCTATCTATCTATCTATCTATCTATCTATATATATATAATTCATTCTTTCTGTCTATATATACACTTTCTGATTTTTGTGACTCAAGAGTTTTTGAAGTCTTGTCTCCCTCTTGGAGCATCTCCTCATGGGCCGTTTCAGTATCTTGTTTCCTCCTAAACACCACTAGGGTACACCAGAGTTCTAAGGTTTTTATAAGGCTTCATATAAAAACCTCTCAGACAAAAGAGCACATACTCTGTGATTCCATTTATATGAAGTCAAGAACAGGCAAAACTAACCAAAGGTGATAGAAGTCAGAATAGTGGTTACTTTTTGAGAATACAGACTTAGAATGGCTACAAATGGGTCTTTTGAGTTATTGGAAATGTTTTATATTTTGATTTAGGTAGTGGTTACATGAGCATATAAATATATATATACAAATTCACTGAGCTATATACTAAAGATTTATTACTTTATTAAGAGTTATATCTCAATTATTAAGCAAAATAAACAAAACAAACCAATGAACTTCTGTTGTGTATTTTATTTCTTTTACATTCCTAATCAACCAGACAGAAAGATGCTATAATGATAAGTCAATTCAAATCAGTGTGCATCTACCAAGTGTGTATATGATAGACAAATACCAGGCAGAGAAGTAACAAAGAGGAAAGTCCCTTCTAGAGGCAGAAGACAGGAAATAAGGGAATATTTTCCTGAGTGTAGGACAACTAAGCAGGACTTTGAAGAATAAAGATCATGAATTAGACAAGAGTCTAAAGATATTAGACAGAGCCAAATGTATAAAGAAATGGGAATGAAATAATATAGTAAGTTCAAGGAAAGCCTACTGGAGTGAAAAATACAAGAAGATGGTTGTGTAATTTTGGTAAAGGATGAAGGAGTTAGAGGCAATAGACAATGCTTGATTAAGAGGTATATCGTAAAGAATCTTTGAGACCATGCTAAGATTTTATCATAGAAAATAGGAAGTCATTAAATGATCTTAAGTAGGGCAAAATATAGCTAGATATTTATTCTAGAGGGTGTACGAAAGGTCAATATACAGTAATGGAATAGGCAGGACATCAGTTGGAAAACTATTATTGTCATGTAGGAGAAAAATTATAAGGGCCCAAACCAGGGTATGGGAAGGGAGATTTGGGAATGGAAAAGAAGACAAATTCATGAGATATTCTGAAGGAATAATCATTATGATTTTGTGACAGATTAAACTGTGGAGGTGAGAAAGGGGAAATATGACATGATGCCCTAATTTTTGCCTTGGGAGTATTAGTACCATCAAGAATAAGAAAAAAGTGTGTGGTGCTGCTAATGGAGTGATGAAAAATTCAGTTTTGGCTGTGTTCAGTTTGGGGTGCTGATAAGGCATCCACATAGAAAAAGCCAGCAGGCTGTTGGTTTCATGAGTCTGAAGCCTGGCCTAAAGGCTTGTGCTGGAGATACAGATTTGGGAGTCCTCTGCATATATGTGTTTAATGTAACTCAAAGAAGTGGGTGAGATAGGCAAGCAGAAGTGAAAATCAAAACAAGATTTAGGAATCACCAATTCTAAGGATCCAGGCAGAGTATTCAGGAAAAGAGAGTGAGAAAACAATGGCCAGATATGTAAGAGGAGAACTAGAAGAGAAGGATGCCACAGAAAAGAAGACTGGAAAGACTTCTGAATGTCACAGAGGGTCAAGATAAGGACTGAAAGCAATTCACTAGTGTTATCAACTAGAGTTACGGTAACCTTTATCACAAAGCATAATGCACAGACATTCTCACAAATTTCTGCATATCTACATAAAATTTATCACCATTCTCACTCATTCTTATTTTCTTTCTCTGGGTTAGTGCTTCTCAGTTCTATCTAGACCCTTAAATATTCAAATGCCTATCTAACAATCCTGAAATAAAATACACATAATTTCAAAAATTTTATATCTATAATATGAAAGACAAATACAAAGAAAGTAGTTTATAATGAAGAAAGATGTATTTCATTATGTGAACATAACACTAACAAACAGATGCAGAAAAATATAGAGAAAGCCTGTAGATGTGGCAACTACCAATGCTAACTGATACAGGTGTGTCATTACAGTTATTTCAGACATCCAAAAGCAGCATTTTTGTAGGGGAAATGATTTTCCAAAATGATGAACATTCTTGGTAACATACCTAACAAAACAAAGTAAGATCTTAATGCTGGTTTACATGGTAGTTGCAGTCTGGGAAAAGTCAGTGTATATTAAACTTTCTTCTTTGTGTATAAAATAGAGTTCAACTCAAGGCCTCGATCAAGGTAAACAGGTTTTTCACCTATATAGATATCCAACGGGATATTCAAAACTCATATGGGATATAGAAAAATTACTTTTTGTGCAGGCTATCCTGCATATTGCAGGACTTTAGCAACCTTGACCTTCTCCACAATATGCCAGAAAGCCTTCCAGTCATTATGATATTCTAAAACGCTTCTCGCAAACTTTCAAACCATCCCTTGAGTTTATAATATCCTCATTGAAAGCCACTATTCTATTCCTATCCAAAGAAGAAAACAAGTCCTTCCCTTGGCATTGCATCCCCCTCTAATAACTAGGCTTATTTCTTTTCTTTCTCAGTTATTCTGAAATGTCTTCTCACTTAGATCGTCAATCTCTTTCTTTTCTTGTTACCTTCAATACATATTCTCACATTTCTATCATTTGTACATCCTCCTTTGGCTCTTAATTCTCTTATAGTTATCCATTTTTAAAATATTACCTAATTTTTATCCTTCCTTTCTCATCTAAACATCGCCTATGAGTGGTCTATATCAATTAAGCTTTAATTTGGCACCTCCTAGTCACTCTTTAACCCACTGCAATTTGGCTTTCACTTTAACCACACTGAAATCATTCATGCTAAATTCACTAATGAACGTAATTCACAAATTAATCACTAATTTTCAGTACTAAACTTACTGAATCCTCTACTATATATGATGCTGCTGTTAACTGCATTTTTCTTAAAATTGGGCATCAAAAACTTGAGTCCTCTCCTCATCCTATTTATCCTTTATCTTTTCATCTTTTTCTAGATAATCCTTTAAATGTTGGTTGTCCCCAGAATTTTCCTTCTCAACTAGTAACTTTCCCCTATATACACCCTCTTCTAGATTATCTAACTTACTCCCCTGGTCCACCTATCATCTTTATGCTGATGGGTTGCAAATGTATTTATCTGCTAGAAACTTTTATTGTAACCCCAGAACTTTACAGATGAATCTTCCTCAAAATGTTGAAAACCTGATCCTTCTCTTGTATTCTAGATCTCAGTTAGTTTTTTTAACCTAATACTCAAGACAGAAACTTGAAAATCATTCATTATTATTCTGTCTCCACTGGCCCCTATCCCATCTGTGATGGTCTTTTAATGCGTAAACTTGGCTAGGTTAGATTCCTCAGTTGTTCAATCAAGCACTGATCTAGGTGTTGCTATGAAGCTATTTTGTACAAGTGATTAATGCCTGGAGGAGATTACCCTAAATAACCTGAGTGAACCTGATTCAGTCAGATGATAGGCCTTAAACAGCAGAGCTGAGACTTTCTTGAAGAAGAAATTTTCATCTATGAGCACCAGCTTCAGCTTGTGCCTGAGAGTTCCAGCCTGCATTTCCCAAGAGCCTCCTTTGTGGATTTCAGACTTCCCTAGCCAGTATCTAAAATCACATAAGCCAATTCCTTGCATTTTTTAATATATATATCTTACTGGTTCTGTTTCTCTAGTTGAACCTCGATTGATATACCATCTACTTAGTAATATTTCATCAAACTTTCTCAAATCCATTCCTCTGTGATCCACCCCAGATATGACTGACTTAGTTCAGATCCTTATCATTTTTTGTCAAGATCTTCATAAAAGTATATTAAATAGTTTTCTAAGTCTAATCTCTTTTTACAGCATCCTCCACATGGTCACTAGTAGGATCTATATAAAATACAAATGTGAACATAGTACCCTCCTTAAAAAATCTTTAGTGACTTCCTGTTTCCTACAGATTTGCATTTCTATACAATAACAACAAACTATCAGAAAGAGAAATTAAGGCAATAATCTCATTTACCATCACATCAAAAAGAATAAAACAGCTAGGACTAAATCTACCTAAGGAGATTTACCTAAGATATATACTCTGAAAATTGTAAGACATTGATGAAAGAAACTGAAGACAACACAAAAAGATGAAAAGGTATACTGCATTTTTGGATTATAAGAATCAATATTGTTAAAATGACAACATTACTCAAGGCAATATACAGATTCAGTGTAATCCGTATCAAAATACCAATGGCATTTTTCACAAAACTAGAACAAATTATTTCAAAATTTGTATGGAAACACAAAAGATCATGAATAGCCAAAACAGTCTTGAGAAAGAAGAAGAGAGCTGGAGGAATCAAGCTCCCTGAATTCAGACTATACTACAAAGCTACAGTAATCAGAACAGTATGGTACTGGTACATAAACAGACACATAGATCAATGGAACAGAATAGACAGTCTAGAAATAAACTCACACATTTATGGTCAAGTAATCTATGACAAAGTAGGCAAGAACATACAGAGGAGAAAAAGACAGTGTCTTCAACAAGTGGTGCTCAGAAAACTGGACAGCTACATGTAAAAGAATGTAAAAAGAATGTTCTCTAATATCACATACAAAAATAAATTCAAATGGATTAAACACCTAAATGTGAGACCAGATACTATAGAACTCCTAGAAGAAAATATAGGCAGAACACTCTTTGAAATAAATAGAAGCAATATATTTTTGGATCTGTCTCCAAATTCAAAAGAAACAAATGCAAATAAAGAAAAAAAAATGAGACCTAGCTAAACTTAAAAACTTTTGCACAGCAAAGGAAACTCTCAACAAAATGAAAAGACAACCTACTGAATGGTAGAAGGTATTTGCAAATGATATGACCAATAAAGGTTTAATATCCAACATACATAAATAGCTCCCACAACCTCAACATCAAAAAATGAACAAACAATCCAATTAAAAAATGGGCAAAAGAACCAAACAGACCTTTTTTCTTCAAAGAGAAAATGCAGATGGCCCATAGGCACATGAAAAGATACTCAACAACACTAACCATCAGGGAGATGCAAATCAAAACAATGAACCACCTTACAGGAGTCAGAATGGCTAACAGCTAAAAGAACAAAAAAAACAAATGTTTGTGAGAATGTAGAGAAAACAGAACTCTCCTACACCATTGGTGGTAACATAAATTAGTGCAGTCACTGTGGAACACGGTATGAATGTTTCTCAGAAAACTAAAATCAGAACTACCATATGACCCAGCAATTTCACTCCTGCATATATATCCAAAAAAAAAACCTACCAAAAACACTAATTGAAAAGATACATGCACCCCAATGTTCATAGCAACGTTATTTACAATTGCCAAGTTATGGAATCAACCTAAATGTCTATCAATGGCTGAAAGGATGAAGATGACATATATATATTCAGCCATGAGAAAGAAGGAAATTCTACCATTTCCAACATAATGGATAAATCCTGAGGGCATTATTCTGAGTGAAATAAGCCATACAGAGAAAGACAACACTGCATGGTATCACTTAAATGTGGTATCTTTAAAAAATGTCAAACTCCTAGAAATAGGGAGTAGTTGCTAGCAGCTGGGGGGTGGGGGAAATAGACAGGTTGGTAAAAGGTTACAAACTTTCAACTATAGAATGAATAAGGTCTGAGGATCTAATGTAAAACATGGTGACTATAGTTGGTAACACTGTATTACATTAATTAAAATTTGCTAAGAGATTAGAACTTAAATGCTCTCACCAAAAAAAAAAAGAAAGGGAGGTGATAGATGTGTAAATTAACTAGATGGTAGGACTCGTTTCGTAATGTATATGTATATCAAATCACCATGACTTACTCTTTAAATATCTTACAATTGTATTTGTCGATTATACCTCAACAAAGCTGAAAAATAATTTGTGGGGTGAAGATAAAAACCTCCATCAATAACCACCCTTATTAGAGGGTGTGGGGTATATGTAGTCCACTTGTAGAAAAATTTCTGCATCTAATATCCATGAGGACCCTTTTATATGCTCTTTATGACTGAGGATAATAGTCAGAAAATGTGCTTTCATTTACCTTTTTGCGGGTCAAGTGTGGTGATGTCATGGCTGACTTTGGAGGCTTGGAGGAGTTGACACATTGATTTGGAAGCTCTGAAACTAAAATTGCAGTTGATTTAATATATTATCATATGCACACGGTTCTTTTGTTTGACTTAACGTCACTTGACTTTCACAATAGCTTATGAGTCAAATATGACAGATATTCATTACCCTCATTTAAAGAGATGAAAACTGGACTCAGAAGTTCAATGACTTGATATAATCAGAAAATGGAGAAACCATATTTGAACCCAGACTCTATTATTTCAGAAAAGATTCTCTTATAACAACATAAAATGCTTCTGTTTCCTATTTTTTCCTCAAAAGTGAGTCATATAATTATTCTTTTTAAAAGAAAAATAATCTGACATTCTCTTAGTGTCACTGTAAATCTTTTTAAGTGCAATGCTGTTCAAACACACACACATATATTTTATATATATATATAATATATATATATATATATTATATATATATATATATATATCTCCTAGGTGATGTAAATTTCCAAAGAAAAAAAAGAAAATGGGGAATTTCTAATGTGAGAAGGACTTGACCTGCTGTTGTTGGCTTTGAAGATGAAAGAAGGATGCAACAAGCCAAAGAATGCAGGTGGCTTCTAGAAGCTGGGAAAAGCCCTCAGTAGAAAGCCAGCAAGGAAACAGGGATCTCAGGCTTACAATCACAAGGAACCAAATTTTGTCAACAACCAAATGAATAAAACACAGATTTTCCCCTGGATACCCCAGAAAGGAATGCAGCCTGCCAACTCCTTGATTTTCACCCAGTGAAACGTGTACCAGATTTCTGACCTACAGAACTATAATATAATTAATGTGTTGTTTTAAGCCTCTAAGTTTGTGATGAATTTTTATGGCAATATAGAAAACTAATACAGAATCAATGCAAAAAAAGCTGGTGCACTTCCAAGAAAAACTAAGGACCAAGGTGATACCATAACATTTCAGGAAAGGAAATTACCAGGAAAGGAACTTTATCATATTTTCTTTTAAAAATGATCAATCTAAAGTATTATAACAAGGTCCTTATGTAATGAGGGCAAGGGAATGGCTAATCACACACAGAGAAAAGTACTTAAAGAAACTCTGCACTAGAAGCAGTTAAAAAAAAAAACTCTTCTCAGAATAAGAAACAGACAGACAACCAGCCAGGCTAGGTAAATGCTCTAAGGCAGGAAAATATGATGGAAGAACAGACATGAAAGCTCCCCTTAATGCTGAGTACGTCTAAAAACAGGGAATTTATATAAGGAATATGATGCTATTTATAAACTATAATTCCACCTGTGTCCAAAAAATGGTGACTATTTCCTAAGGGGAAAGTAAAAAGTAACCACATAACTATCCATGAAATCACCAAAGGGCATCAAAGCCTTACATTCTGAGATCTCCTGAATAGTATTCTGTAACAAGAAATTAAAAGTTAGGGAGCAATCTGACACCATGCACCACCTGATATAACATACTGAGAAGGACAAAACATCATTTCAGTGGTATTCCTTTGCAAAAGTGCCTGAGCTGAACTTGATGAGGAAACATTAGACAAACTGAATTTGAAGGGCATTCTATAAAATAACTGTTATTATCTTCAAAAACATTATTTCTTAGATAAAGTCTAAGAAACTACTGTAGATTAAAGGAAACTAAACAGACATGACAGCTAAATGATTCTGGATTAGATCCTGGACCAGATCTTCTTTTCTTTCTTTTTTTGATCTAAATGACATTTATTGGCAAAATTGGTGAAAAATGAAAAAGGTCCTTAGGAAACACATACTGAAAAAGTTAGGAGTCATGAGGCATCTTACCATCAAATGGTTCCAAAAAATATATATGTGTGTATATATGTATGCATAATGTATATGTATATGTGTATATGCAGATAAACATAATTATAACTATAAAAACGCAAATATAAGCAATCATGCTTCTTGATACTTATCCAAAGGAGTTGAAAGCCTATGTCCACAGAAAAACCTGCACACTGCTGTTTATAGCAACTTCATTCATACTTGTGAAAACTTAGATGCAACCAGTATGTTCTTCAGTAAGTGAAGGATAAATAAACTGGTACATCCAGACAATGGAATGTTATTCAGCACTGAAAAAAATAATGAACTATCAGGCCATGAAAAGATATGGAGGAACTATAAATGCATATTACTATGGGAAAGAGGCCAATTTGAAAAGGTTACATACTATATGATTTCAACTATAGAACATTCTAGAAAATGCAAAACTATGGAGACAGTAAAAAGATCAGTGGTTGCCAGAGGTTGAGGAATAGGGATAAATAGGTGGAGCACAGAGGATTTTCAAGGCAGTGAAAATACTCTGTATGATATCACAGTGATGAATACATGTCATTATACATTTGTCCAAACTCATAGAATGTATAACACCAAGAATGTATACTGTTCAAGAGTGAACAATATAATGATGGACTTTGGGTGATAAAGATGTGTCAATGTAGGTTCATCAGCTGTAAAAAATGTACCACTCTGGTATGGGATATTGATAATGGAAAAGGCTAAGCACATGTAGGGGCAGGGGACATATGGGAAATCTCTGTACCTTCCTCTCAGTTGTGCCGTAAACTTAAAATTGCTCTTTAAAAAGTCTTTAAACAAAGTCAATAAACTTAGCATCATCAGTAATGAATGGGACCAACTGGCATTTTGTGCCTCCTTATGTGATGCAATAGCAAAGACACAGCATCACATGTATAGTCTTCTTACTAAAAATGCTCAAATTAGCCTGGGGAAAACAGGCAAGTTCAGATTGTGGGATGTATGTAAGACAACTGCTTGGGCTTGTCAGAAATGCTAATGTTATGAAAAACTAAAAGAAAAGGACAGGACAGTGCTATTCTAGATTTTAAATGACTAAAGGGTCATGACAACTAAATGTAGTGCATGATCCTTGACTGGATCCTGGATCAAAACAGATAAAAAGATATAAAGGTTATTGTTAGGACAATTGGGGAACTTTGATATGAACAATATATTAGATAATTGTATCAATACTGAATTTTTCTGAGTGTGATAACAGTAATGCCCTTGTTCTTAAGAGATACACACTGAAGCATTTAAGGCTGAAGTGTCATGATATCTGCAAGTTATTTCTAAATCGTTAAGCAAAAAAGTGTGCATGTGTGTATATATATATGTATATATATTTACATATTTATAGAGAGATAAACATATGTAGCAAAATAAACAACTGATGGATCTACATGAAGAATATCTTTTGACTTTACTGAAGAATTGAAGTTTCATAAAATAAACAATTGGTGAAAGAAATAATGTTTGGAGGTATAAACCTTTTCCTTAATTATAATAATAAATCCTGCTGGTAAATTCAGAAGTTAATCAATGCATTCACTTTTTTCTGGCAGAACATTTTCTGAAAAATAAAAGGAAGAAAAAAAAAGAAATTAACTAAGTAAAAGGATAGAAAAAAGAAGTACCATCCAAACAAAGGAAAGTCTATCAGACAAAAGGACAAAAGACTTCAAATGCAAAAAAACCCAAATGAGTCACTAAGAATGATAAAAGGTGTATCTATTTCAGACTTGTATGTACAAATAATAAAGCCTTAAATATATAAAGCAAAAATTTATAAAACTACAAGGATCTGACAAATCCCAATCATTCTGAATATAACTCTCTCAATAATTGATAAATCCAGCAAACAAAATTAATTGTGATATAGAAAATAAACAACACAATTAACAAGTTTAATGGACATTTGTAGAACCCTCCATGCAACAATTAGAATATACAAAATATTTTCAGGCACACATGAAACACTTATAAACTGATCATGTTCTCTAGAACATAAAGCAAATCTCAACAAATACTAAGTAATATCATGTAAACCACACTGTCTGTACTAAGTGCAATTAAATGGAAAAGAATAACATAATGTAGAGCTAAAAAATAGCCATGCACCCATGTCTTGGTTCCTAAATACCCTCTGCCACTAAAAGGTACCAGAGATACATAGAGAAATGGTCAATGAGGCAGGAAAAACAAGACAAGACTGAAAGTAAAAAAGTAAGGAAATATTGAAGTCAAAGTATGTATCAAAGAATGATGGTAATATGTCAAATGGACATAGAGGCCAGCTTGAATGGGCTGCCAATGGGACAATTTGAGCATTAAATTAATGATAGCAACAGCACATTCATGAAATAAAGTAAAAATCTATGTGCCTAAACTAATATAAATAAATGAACAAATAGATGGAGAGAGAAAACGCTCTTCCTTGAAGTAGAATACAAATTAATAGATGTAGTAAAAATGATGGTGGTTTTGAAAATAACCATTTTGCAGCCATCACAGCAATTAACTGATTCAGTCAAGAATTCATCAATGGATATTAAAACCAGTGAATTTTAGTATATTTACAGTTTCAAAGTACTCCCAGTGAAATTACAAACTACAAGAGGAAAATGGAACTTTGAGTGGATTAATCTAGCAAACATCATCTTAACCAAGTAATCAAGGTTAACATTACTTTCAAGGGATCAAATCAGCATTATGTGCCCCTGATAAGATGCCCTGAGAACAATACAAAATTACTTCTCTGACATGCCTGCCAAAATGCATAATCTAAATATAATTATGAGGAACTGGAACACAAATTTAAATTTAGGAACAATCTACAAAATAATTGTCCTGTATTATTTTAAATTGTCAATGTCATGAGAGACAAAGAAAGGCTGAACTCTTCTAGATTAAAGAAAACAGAAGAGACATGAGAACTAAATGCAATGCATCATCCTAGACTGAAATTTTAACTAAGAAAAGAAAATAGTTATAAAAGACATTATTGGGGCAAATTGGTCAAATTGGAACATGGCCTAGATATAATATTGGAACACCAATTTCATATACTACTAAGCTATAATAATCAAAAGAATATGATGCTGGCAGATACTGGCATTAAAAACAGACACATAGACCATAGAACAGAATTGAGAGCCCACAATAAAACCCCTGCATATGCAGGAAGTCAAGAATACTCCATGGAGAAAAGATAGTCTATTTCATACATAATGCTGAGAAAACCAAACACTCAACATGAAAAAGAATGAAACTGGAGCCCAATCTTATACCACTTGTAAAAATTAATTCAAAATGGATTAAAGACTTAAAGGTAAGGACTTGAAATTATAAAATTCCTATAAGAAAATACAGGGAAAAGCTTCTTGACATTGGTCTTTGCAATGATTTTATGGACATGACACCCAAAGCACAAACAACAAAAACAAAAAATAAACAAATGGGGCTACATCAAACTAAAAAGCTTCTGCAAAGCAAAAGACATAATCAACAAAATGAAAAACCAACCTGTGAAATGGGAGAAAATATTTTAAAACCACATATCTGATATGAAATTAATATCCAAAATATACAAGGAATTCATGCAACTCAAATAGCAGAAAAACAATCCAATTCAAAAATACCTGAATATACATTTTTCCAAGGACACATATCAACAGGTACATGAAAAGTTGCTCAACATCACTAATGATCAGGGAAATGCAAATAAAAAAAATCCCAGGTATTAACAAAAACAGGAAATGAGTGCTGGCAAGGATATAAAGAAAAGGGAATGCTTGCACATTCCTTAATGGGAATGTAAACTGAACTATCTATTATGGAAAACAGTATGGAAGTTCCTCAAATAATTAAAAATAGGACTACCATATGATCCAGCAATTCCACTTCTGAGTATGTATCTGAAGGAAATGAAATCACTATCTCAAAGAGATCCACAACCCCTATGTTCACTGCATCATTGTTTACAATAATCAAGACGGGGAAACAATATGACTACTGACAGATGAATGGACAAAGAGAATGCGGTGTATATATACAATGGAATGCTATTCCACTACAAAAAGAAGGAAATCCTATCATTTCTGACCTAATGGATAAACCTGGAGGGCATCAGGCTAAACGAAATAAGTCAGACAGAGAAAGACAAATACTGTATGCTCTCACTTACACAAGGAATCTGGGGAAAAAAAAAAAACTGAACTCTCAGAAAGACAGTAGACTGATGGTTTCCAGGGGTGAGAGGGTAGGGGAAATGGGTGAAAGTGGTCAAAAGGTATAAACTTTCAGTTGTAACATGATTAAATTCTGAAGATCTAATGTACAGCATGATGTACATTATACTATAGTTAATACTATAGTAATGGTATATATAGTTACATAACTATATAGTGTAGTTAATACTATATATAGCTATGACTATAGTTAACAATTTTGTATTATATACTTACAAGTTGCTAAGAGAGTAATCTTAAAAGTTCTCACCACACACAAAAAAATAGTAATTATGTGACATGACAGATGTGTTAACTAGCTTTATTAGTGTGGGTAATCATTTTGTAATATATACATGTAGCAAATCATCACACTGTATTCTTTAAACTTACATTATATGTCAAATGTATTTCAATAAAGCTGGAAGAAAAAAGGAACTTTAATAGAGCTTACATTGCCCATTTGAAATACATGTTCTTCCAAACTCAACCCTTTTTCAGTGATTGAGTGGATAATCTTGACAATAAAAGTTTATGAAACAAAAAAATAGAACAACATCAAATTTCTATTTTGACACATGTACTGAGGTTATGTAAGAGAAAGGCACTATTCTGAGGAAACATACACTTAAGTATTTCCAGGTAAAGGAGCATGATGTCTGTATGTTACTCTCAAATAGTTCAGAGAGAGAAGAGGAGGAGGGGTGGTGAAGGAGGAGAAGAAAAAAGGGAAGGGAGAAACAGAAACAGAAGATAGACAGTGATAAAGCAAATATGGCAAAACAGTAATTGGCGAATCTGCATAAAGGGTATATAGGAGTTCTTTGGAATATTCTTACAATTTTTTAAAATGTAGGATTAGATCAAAATAAAAAGTTTAAAAACACAAGTATAAATATCAACAGTAACTCCTTCACTGAATAGCATACTCACAGTTTTTATGTATTTAATGTATTTATGTATTATATTTATTATGTACTGATTTATTATGTATTTATATTATGCATTATGTGTAATGTGTTTTATGTATTTACATATTTAATGAAAGAAAAAGATTTATAGTGCTTAAATCTATTGGGATGAGGAGCCAGTGTATAATTTTGCTTTCTGTTACCAGAAGAATAAAAAAACATTAAACATTTTAAAGCAGAAAATAAGATGAAGATTAACTATAGATTAATTATTTTACAATATGATTTTTTAAAAAGGAGACCCATATGTTTATAAATTTAAAAGAATAACTCATGAGTCAAAAAAGAAATCATAAGAGAAATTAGAAAATAATAATTGAATAGTAAAAAAAACACATATAAAAATCTGTGAAATTCTTTTAAAGTGGTACATAGTGGAAAATTAATAGTTACAAATTCTTATTTTAGAAAAGTAGATTTAAAATTACTGAGCTAGGGGGGAGGGTATAGCTCAGTGGTAGAGCGTGTGCCTCGCATGCATGAGGTCCTGGGTTCAATTCCCAATACCTCTCTCAAAAAGTATAAATAAATAAATAAACCTAATTACCTCCCCCCACCAAAAAAAAAACCCTAAAAAGAATTTTAAATTACTGAGCTAATGGCCTAAATAAATTAGAAAAAGAGCAAACAAAAAGACAGTAAAGAAGGAAATAAAAATAAAAAAGGAAAAAATTTTTAAAATAGGAGACAAAATATTCAGTGGCGAGGCCTGATGAAACCAAAAGCAGGAAATATATTAGAAAATCGATTATTATAATTTATATAATTTATCACACAGTCATACTGTCATATTAATGGAGAAAAAACCGCAGAAGATCATGGCAGCAGATACAAAGTATCTGGAGAAAAAACTCCATACTTTTATGATAAAAGCTCTCAGCGAACTAAGAATAGAAAGGAAGTTCCTTAACCTGAAAAAGAAAATCTACTAAAAACGGTGAAACATTTGTAGAATTCCCTTATAAATTCAGGAGCAAGACAAAGAAATCCTTTATCACTGCTACTATTTCTTGTTGTACTGAAGATCCTAGCTAACAGAGTAAGACAAATTAAACACATAAATATTGGAAAGGAAGAAACTGCCATTATTCACAATATAATTAAATAACAGATAATCCAGAGAATATACAAATTATTAGAACAAACAGAATCCAGAAAGATTACAGCATATAAAAACAGTACGTAAAAATATCAATCATGTTCCCATTTAGCAGCAATAATCTGAAAATATGGTTCAAAAGATACACTTCACAGTAACAACAGAAACTATAAGGTAATTAGGAGTGAATCTAACAAAACAGCTTATATATTACATTATTATTATATGGTATATATGGTTTCATGTAATGAAGAAAATCGTTTCAAGTTTATCATTTGTTGCTAGCGTTTTGGTTTTTGTTTGGTTAGTTATATTTAATGTGTCATAATTAACTCTTATTCCTCCTCCTCCCTTAATAAATTTTTGGTAAAATTACCTTAAAAATCACAACTTCCCAGTGCAGGACATCAGAAAAAGCAGGGTAGCATTGTCAATAATCTTCACTGTCTTCGCTGAGTGAACTATTTTATGAATGCATCAAGGAAATGGAGTCATACTGCAATCCTTCAAAGACTGAAAAATAGTAAAATAAGGTGAAATTATTTCTTCTGCTACTCTTCATCTCTTTCCCCTGACCTGCTCAAGTCTTTATGCTCTACCATATCCCCTTTTCAACTGTAAATTCCTGAAAAACAGTTACATAGATAGTATTAGAAGGGATCTATTGCATAGCAATTAAGAGTATAGACTCTGGGAAGCATTTTAGAACAGTGTCTGGCACATAAAGATATTCAGTAAATGTTTTTCTATAATTAGTTTTCAAGGATTTGAATGACTGGAGGCAATTACATAGCTCTTGCACTTCTAGCCCTATACAACCTCCTTTGTTTTCTATTTGAGCACTGCTATCCTTATGGTCTCCCCTCACCTCCTGCCACTCTACCCCTCTGGACAGAGAGGTAAAGTTGAGGGAAATCAGGCTGTAAGGAATGACCAGGTGATGCTTTCAAACGCAACAGAGCTCATTCTTTTTCTATGCACTACCACCAAGCCCTAAGTCCAGAACCCCTTCAGTTGCCACTGTTATCCTATCATTTATTGACTTAATTTATTCAAATATGTTTGACTCCTACTGTGTTCCAGGCACTGTGCTTTGGTTATCCATCCCCTACATCTCCCAACACAATGCTTAATCCATTGTAAGAGTTCCTTAAAGGTTTATTTTATGAATGAAGAAAGGATGACCTGTTTCCTTTGGATTACAAGAATCTGTGAGGTTTGGGCCATATTTTATTTCATTTTTTGCCTTCTATAAGCTCATGTAAACAGAAGATTGTTTCTCTGATAGTAAAATGCATCACTTTCTTGAAAATCTTCAATGGTTGTCACTGCTTATGGATTAAACTGCATACTCCTTAGCACAACATTCAGGCCCTTCAACACTCTATTTCACCTCTAGTCCTTCTCATAGATTCAGTTACAGCCAAGCTTTTCCTAGAACAAGCCTGTCTTGGGGCTTTTGTTCTGGAAATCGCTAGGTCTGAAAAGCATTCCCTCCCCTTCCACAAGGCAGATGTCACTCGCCCTTTAAGGCCCACCCAAAGTTACCCCCTTCTTTGATGGCTCACGATTACTTCCAGACAGAATGACTTGGTCCATCCTGCATGCTTCCTAAATACCTTAACTAGCAAACACTATGGCACTTGGGTTTGACTTAGTATACTGCAACTTTTTTTACTCATTAAATTCTCCTGCTATACACAAAGAAACACACACTTCTGAAGGCTCACCTTACAATACTCTTAGCGCAGTGCTAGCCATAAGAATTCACCCTTCAACACAAGGTTGTTATTGATCTTGAACCAAGCATTTTTTGAATAGAAAGTTCAAATATACACAAAAGTAGCAAGAACAGTTCAATGAATCCTCATGTATACATCACCCAGCTTTAACAATTATCAACTCATGCAAATTTTGCTTGTACCCCTTGCCTGGGCCCCACTGAATTACTTTCAAGCATATCAAAAAATTTAAGTGTATTTCTTAAAAATTTAACCAAGATTATCAAAGCTAATATATTAAAATAATTACTTATTATTATTAAATATCCATAAATTCATCCAAGCACATTTTGTGAAAAAGCTATTAAATGCCTGTATGTTGTTTCTTCAATTTTGAAATCGTAGAAAGAATAGGAAAAGGGAGAAGGAGATTTGGGAAAACACATAATTAAGTTTCATAGAGCCTGAATGTCCCAGATGAGAAAGAAAGCATCTGACCTGGTTTGGGGTGGGAGAAGTATATTGTACTACTTCTCTGGAGGAGGTGGGTGCGACTTCAGGCCCGGTGATGCAGAAGGAGGTGCCGAAGGGAGAGGGGTACGACCTCCGTTGGGGGTTCCTTCTGGATAATCCCACCGTGGAGCTAGGAGGCAGCGCTTTTTTGGAGGTTTAGTTTCCCGCGTGTTTCCAGCTGGGAGCGTGGATCTCCCGGAGGTACAAGGCTGATCCCCCATAAGGACTATAGGAGCCGGGCGACAGCTCTCTCTGGTGGACCCCGGCGAGGCCAAAAGACCTGAGATGGCGGCGGATCCCCTCCAGGCACTGAACTTCCTCCCGGTTTCGCTCTTTCCGTATTTCCTGTATCCTGAGACGTATATCCCCTCTCCGCCTCCGCCCTCGCTCCCTACCCCACCCCATTTTAACGTTTCTACACGGATGGGTCTTAAAAAAACATGCGTGTATTTAACATAATGCCCCCCCCGCCGCTACCCCGTCTAAATAAATCTGTGGACAGTCATATATACTACGTACGCAATTCTAAGATTAAAAGAAATTCAGGTTTACTCCTAAATGGTAAACTCTGCATAGATTGTGCAAAGGCGCTGGAGGGCGGGGTGGAGTAGGGGAAGTGGGGGAGGGAGGAGAACAAAGGAGTGATTGAATAGCTAAGGACGATACAATCTAGTTGCAGAAGCACAACACAAAGCCATGAAACTACGATCATTTAGAAAGCAATATACAAACCTATTAGTTGACTAAAGGTCAGAATAGCACACTAGCACAGTCCGTGGAAATTGAACGAGGAAAACAAATTCACCGTATGTCATAGAATCTAAGATCGTTTTTTTCTTCGCATTTTGACAAATTAGAAATCTCTGAAGGCTTACCTTTAAAAAAAATTTCAACATCTAGGAAATATCGACAATTGAAGGTATGTAATACTTTGAATGTCAACTTTTTTTTTCAAGTCAGGGAAAATAATGATTTCATCCTTCTATGGATGGTGTTTTATATTCTATGATATAAGGTAAGTAACCGGAAGAGGGTGTAATGTGGCTTGGAAAAAAAGGCTACTGGAACTCCTTAGACCTTCATCATTCACATCCATCCCCACACTTTCCCAGCACTGTCCTCAGTGTTTTTTAATGGAGAGAATTCAATCCTTAATGTCAACATACAACAGACTTTTGAAATACTCTGACATTTACAAGCTCTGTGGTATTTAAATAGTTGATTAAACATTTGCAGCTTTCATTTCCAGAAGACAGTAATTTCTTCCTTGCAAGACTATTGCCATAATTAGGGATAATGCATTTAAAGCACTTACCATGATTACCTCTTTTCTCCACCATCACTACCTTCCTCCAAGTACTAGTGCCACCCTTTACACAAACTAGATACTCAGTAAATGTTTAGGACATAAATGACCCTGTGATTTTCTAACAGATGCTACTTATAAAGATAAATGTAGTAGTAAGTTAATGAAAAGATATGAAAGGAAATCAAAACGAACAGTTGGGACTGGACATAAAGTTGTAGGAGTCAGCCACACAGATGTGGTAGTTGAAGCCATGGGTGATATCCCCAAGAGAAAATGTAGAGAAAAGAGAAGTGGGCTGCTAAAGACAGAATATTGAGTAATTAGAAACAGAAGGGGAGAAGCCTGCTGCAAAGGCTAAGAAAGAGTGGCAGAATTCAGAAGAGAGGACTCTTAACTTAAGGTTTCCTACTTGTAGCCCTACTAACATTTGAGGCCAGATCACTCTTTGTGGTGGGAGCCTGTCCTGTGCATTGTTAGATGTTTAGCAGTATCCCAACCCAGACCAGTATCCCCCAACTGCCTCCAGGTATGACAACCAAACATGTCTCCAGGAACTCCCAAATTTCCCCTGGGGGGCAGAATCATCCTTTTTGAGAAAAGCTGGTCTATCCCTAATCCTCCTAACTTGCTCCTTTTCTAGTCTTTATCTCAGTGAGTGTCATAGCTTCTACCCAGTTGTACAAGTCAATCTTTGGAGTTTTATATATATTTTTATATTGCATGCTATTTTATTATTTCCCAAAGTAAATGAAGTAACATTTTCAGTCTTTTTACATGAGTCTCTAAATCTTGCAAGACTAAAGACTTTAAAGGGGAAAGTGGAAATTAAGTTGTTTTATAGCTAAAGTTTTAATAAATTAAGAGAAATATGTGCTTATTTTAGTAAAATGACTGGAATTAAAAATTGTATCAAATCCAGATGGGTTTGATTTATGGTAAACGTTTGGCTTGAGGTGAAAACAGTCCCACCTTGGAGCTGCTGTCATCAACCTGAACTATTTATACTTCAAATGGATTTATTTATTTTTATTTTAAATTGTGGTTAATTACATGTAGCATAAAATTTACTGTCTTAACCATTTTTAAATGTACAGTTCAGTAGTGTTAAGTATATTCACAAAGTTGTATAAACAATCTCCAGAATTTTTTGTATCTATTAAATAATAACCTCGTTTTCCCTTCTCTCCAGCTTTTGGCAACGACCATTATACTTGACACTGGATTTTTATTTATTTTTGTTATATTAGATTGGAAAACTAAAGCCTTTTACTTCTAGGTTTCAAAATGATTTTTCCCCATCATCTTTTACAAGTTCAGCATTTTTCCCCCCTAACATTGATAAGCTAGCTGCATGTGAATCATGGAACCAGAAGAGGGCGTTGTTAAGTTGAAGGCCAATTGAATAAGATTTGAGAAGTGCTGTAGATCTGAATTTCTTTCATAATTTCAGGTACTCAAACGACGACAACAGAGAACAACACTGAACCCACCTCTAGGTGATAATTGTTTTCATTTAGGGATTTTTTTAAATTGAGAAGTTGGTTGATTCATTGTGATTTCTTCTGGAAATTAGCTTTCGTCTCAATTTCACCTTGATTTTTTCTCTTCTATGTACAGATATAAAGGATTTATCTGTTAATTGTGTTTAAGTACAAATATAAGGTTAAGAACCATGGAGTTTCTGTAAAGTTCTCATAAAATGAAAAATACGAATGATTTAGAGGAAGAGTACATGTACCTTTTGTTTTATTATAGATTTTTAATATAATATTTCATTAGGAATTTTTTAGAATTCTATGACATACAAAGAAGAAAGTAAAGAGAACTATTAACTCTGCCCAGATGACCTCCATAAACATTAAAAAGATTAACTAAGTAAAAGAGGTAAAATAGTATAAGGTTAGAAAAATGAATACTTCTGAAAGATACCAAATGAAAAGTAAAAATGTCCAAAATTGACCATTATAGTCACTTTTCAATAATTACTAGGGGGAAAGGGTCAGATTTGTATATGTGTGCACACACAAAGATACAGACAGATATGTGTGTGTGAGATGCATTTACCTGTATATGTGTTGTTTTTCATTTCACAAAGATGATCATACATTCACCATTTTTGTACTTAGGTTTTTTTTTTCTTTCTGTTTTTAACTTAACAGTATGACTTGGTGATTTTTCCATATAACATGTTCTTTCTTCTCATTTTTAAATGTCTTTTTAATGGCTGCACACAATCCCATTGTATGGACTTACTATAATTTTTAAGTTTAACTTATTCCCTGTGCATGGATGTTTGTAGACACCTTGATTGTTTCCAGTGTTTTAAATTGAAAATTAATCCATATGCCATAAATTCATCTCTAATAGTATACAATTCAGTATTTTAAAGTATGTTCACAAAATTGTGCATCCGTCACCACTATCTAATTCTAGAATATTTTCATCACTCCAAAAAGAAACCATGTACCAGTTAGTGTCTCCCAATCCTCCCTCCCCACAACCCTCAGAAACCACTAATCTATTTTCTGTCTCTATGGATTTGTCTATTCTAGACATTTCATATAAAAGGAGTCATACAATATATGGTCTTGTGTGTCTGGCTTCTTTCACTAAGCATAACATTTTCAAGGTTCATGATGTTATGCCATGTGTTAGTACTTCACTACTTTTATTCATTTTAATATTTTTATTATGGCATATACACATAACAGAGTTCATTGTATTTTTCATTATTAATTGAGGTAAAGTTTACCATCTTAAAGTGTACAGTTCAGTAGTGTTTTAATACATTCACATTGTCTCCAGAACTCTTTTCATCTTGCAAAACTGAAATGCTATACCCATTAAACAGTAACTTCCCATTCGCCATTGCCCCCAGTCCTTGGCAATCACTATTCTATTTTCTGTCTTCATGAATTAGACTACTGTATTACCTCATATAAATAGAATAATACAATATTAGTCTTACTGTCGCTGAATTATTTTACTTAGCAAAAAAGTTCATCCATGTTGTAAGATGTGTCTAAATTTTCTTCCTTTTATATATTTTAAAATTATTTTTATTTTTCTTATTGAAATGTAGTTGTACACTGTTATGCTAGTTTCATATGAACTATATAATGACTTTGCATTTGCATACACTGTGGAATGATCACAGGGATAAGTCTAGTAGCCATCTATCTCCATACAAAGTTATTATAGCGTTTCTGACTATATCCTTTATGCTGTACATTACATCTCCATGATTGTTTATTTTATAACTGGTGGTTTATACCTCTTAATCTCCTTCACTTATTTGGTCCACCCTCAACCCCTGCTTTCTGGCAAAAATCTATTTGTATTCTTTATCTATGAGTCTAATTTTGTTTGTTTTGTTTTTGAAATTCCACATACAAGTGAGACATGCTGTACTTGTATATTTTGAGTTTATTTTGTATATGGTGTAAGAAAGTAGTCCAGTTTGATTCTTTTGCATGTAACTGTACTATCTTCCTAACACCGTTTATCAAAGAGGTTGTCTTTTCCCCATGGTATATTCTTGCTTCCTTTGTGTTAGATTAATTGACCAATGAGTATGGGTTTATTTCTGAGCTCTCTATTCTGTTTCATTGATCTATGTGTCTGATGTGTCTATTTATCTGCCAGTACTGTAATGTTTTGATTACTGTAGATTTGTAGTATAGTTTGAAATCTGGGAACATGATACATCCAGCTTTGTTCTTCTTTCTCAAGATTGTTTTGGCTATTTGGGGTCTCTTGTGATTTCATACAAACTTTAGGATTCTTTGTTACAGTTCTGTGAAAAATGCTATTAGAAATTTGATAGGTATTGCATTCAATCTGTCTGTTGCTTTGGGTAGTATGAATATTTAAAAAATATGAATTCTTCCAATCCATGAGCTCAGAATATCTTTCCATTTACTTGTATTTCCTTAGATTTCTTTCATCAATGTCATATAGTTTTCAATAGTTTTTTTACCTCCTTGGTTAAATTTATTCCTATATATTTCATTCTTTTTGATTAATTGTAAATGGGATTGTTTTCTTAGTTTCTTTTTCTGAGAGTTTGTTATTAGGGTATAGCAATGTAACAATTTTTATATTGCTTTTGGGTCCTGCAACTTTAATGAATTCATTTATTAATTCTCAAATTTTTCGTGGCATCTTTAGGGTTTTCTATATGTAATATCATGTCTTCTACAAATACTAAGAGTTCTACTTCTTTTACAATTTGGAGATCTTTTATTTCTTTTTTTGGACTAATCACTCTGTCTAGGACTTCCAATACTATATTTAATAAATGTGGTGGGAGTAGGCATCCTTGTCTTGTTCTTGATTTTACAGGAAAAGCTTTTAGCTTCTCTCCATTGAGTATGATGTTAACTGTGGACTTTTCATATACTGCCTTTGTTATGTTGAGTTATGTTCCCTTTCTTTCTACTCAGTTTGTTTAGAATTATTATCAGAAATAGATGTTGAATTATGTCAAATGCTTTTTCTGCATCTATTTTAATGATTCTATGATTTTTTCCCTTCATTTTATTAGTGAGTTTTATCACATCGATTGATTCGTAGATGTCGTTCAATCCTTCATCTTTGAGCAAGTCCTAATTCATCATGGTGTATGATCCTTTTAATGTCCTGTTGCATTTGGCTTTCTAGTAATTTGAGGATTTTTGCATCTATAGTCATCAAGAATATTGATCTGTAATTTTCTTTTCCTGTTGAGTCCATGTCTGGTTTTGGTATTAGGGCAATGCTGGCCTCATAAAAATGAATTTGTATATGTTTCCTTTTCTCCTATTTTTTTTGGATGAGTTTGAGAAGGACTGGTATTAATTTTACTTTGAATATTTGGTGAAATTCACCAGTGAAGCAATCTGGTCCTGGAGTTTTGTTTGTTAGGAGGTTTTGACGATTGATTCAGTATCCTCACTAGCAATATGTTTGTTCAGATATTTGATTTTCTTCTGATTCAAAATTGGTAGACTGTGTTATTTATAATTGCCAAGATATGGAAGCATCCTAAATGCACAGTAATAGATTAATACATAAAGAAGATGCAGCATATATATATGTAATGGAATACAACTCACCCACAAGGAAGAAGGATATTTTGCCATTTGTGGCCCTTTATTCACTTTTTTTTCCACTTCAAAAACCAGAATTTTATAACTAGCATAAACATTTCCATTGTATCAACAACAAAATACCTAGAAATAAACTTAACCAAGGAGGTTACCTATGCTCCAAAAACTGAAAACCAAATGCCACAAAGAAATGGAAAGTCTTCTTGTGCTCTTGGATTGGAAGAATCAACACTATCAAAATGCACACTACTCAAAGCAATCCACAGATCCAATGTATCCCCTGTCAAAACACTCACGACATTCCTCACAGAACTAGAATGAACAATTCCAAAATTTATAAGGAACCACAAAAGACCCCAAACATCCAAAGCAATCTTTTGTAGGTCTTTTAAAATTTTCTCTTTCTTCTTTTTGTTCTCTTTTCTTATGGTTTGATGACTGGAGAAGTTCCTTTAACATTTGTTGTAAAGTTAGTTTGGTAGTGCTGAAATATTTTAGCTTTTGTTTATCTGTGAAGCTTTTGATTTCTCTATCAAGCCCAAACAAGAGCCTTGCTGGATAAAGTATTCTTGGTTGTAAGTTTTTCCCTTTCATCACTTCAGATATATCATGCCACTCCCTTCTGACCTGTAGAGTTTTTCCTGAAAAATCGGCTGATAACCTTAGGGGAATTCCCTTGTAAGTTGTTTGTTGTTTTTCTCTTGATAATTTTAATATTTTCTCCTTATCTTAAATTTTTGTCAATTTGATGACTGTGTGCTTCAGTGGGTTGCTCTTTGGGTTGATCCTGTGTGGCACTCTCTGTGCTTCCTGGACTTGGGTGATTGTTTCCTTTCCCAAATTGGGGAAATTTTCAGTTATTATTGCTCCCAAAATTTTCTCAGGTCCTTTCTCTCTTTCTTCTCTTTCTGAGACCCCCTATAATGTGCATATTAGTGTGTTTCATGTTGTCCCAGAGTTCTCTTAAATTATTCTCATTTCTTTTCATTCTTTTTTCTTTTTCCTGTTCTGCAGTAGTGATTTCCCCTAATCTGTCTTCTAGCTCACTGATCCATTCTTCTGCCTCAGTTAGTCTATTCTTGGTTCCATCTTGCATGTTATTCATTTAAGTGATTTTATTCTTCAACTCTGTTTAGGTATTCTTTATATTTTCCAATTCTTTGATAAAACTTTGTACATCTATACTCCTCCTGAATTCTCTGAACATCTTTGCCATCATTACTTTAAACATTTTTCTCAGATAAATTGCCTATTTCCTCATCACTTATTTCTTCTTCTGGGATTTTATCTTTGCCTTGGCGTGGGAGATATTCCACTGCTGCCTCATATTGTCTATCTTTCTATTTGTATTTTTAGGTAGATTAGTTATGTTTCTCTACCTAGGAGAGGTGGCCCTCTGTGGGAGATGTCCTATGCGTTCTGGCAGTACACTCCTCTCTGATCACCCAAGGGCCAGGGTCCAGCAGGTCCCAGTGTAGAGTCTGGCCTGTGTTTGTGAATTTCTTTGACAGGCTTTGGGATTGTTGTTTTCTTATTTCTGGTATCTGCCCCTAGTGGATGAGGCTGGACTACAGGCTTATGCAGGTTTCCTGGCAGGAGGAGCAGGTGCCTGCCCACTGCTGGGTGCAGCTTGGTCCTGGACCTCTTGTGGTAGGGCTGTGTCTAGAGGCCATTGTGGCATAGGAAGCTTGCTGATGGGTGGGGCTGTGTTCCCACCCTATATGTTCTTTGGCCGGAGGCTTCCCTACAGTCTGTTGGGTGGGGCTAGATATTATTGCTAATGATCCAATCAAGATGTCAGCCTCCAGGAAAACTCATGTAGATGAACACACCTGGAATGTCTGCCACCAGCTTTTATGTCCCCTGAGTGAGCAGTAGCTAGCCATCCCCCATGTTCCCAGGAGACACTCCAAATTCAGCAGGCAAGTCTGGCCCAGTCTCCTATGAAATCACTGCCTCTGCCCTTGGACCTGGTGCATATGAGTTTCCATACACACTTCCCAAGCAAATGAAGTCTCCATTTCCACCAGTCTGATGGGGTTTCCTGAGCCAAGCCCTGCTGGCCTTCAAAACCAGATGTCCAGGGGTCTCCTTCTCCTCCCAGTACTGGAATCCAGTCTGGGGAGCCTGATGTTGGGCTTAGAACTCTCACTCCTGTGAGAGGGCCTCTGTGACTTTATTCTTCAGTTTGTGGGCTGCCCACCTTGGAGGTATGGGGCCCAATTATATTGCAAGCATGCCCTTCCTACCATTGCAGAAGATTTTTTTTGCTAGGTTCCAGTCTTTTTCTCTATGGTTGTTCAGCATTCAGTTGTGGTTTCATTGTAGTCACTAGGAGAAGCAAGCTCATTATCCTACCTCTCTGCCATCTTGACTGGAAATCCATCCGATCTTTCCTATTATCTTTTAATATCTATTTTATTTATTTCTGTTCTGATGTTTATTAATTTTTTCTTCTACTTCCTACCTTCTATTTCCTTTAAGATACTTTTCCCCCTCTAATTGCTCCCTTAATCCATTAGTTGTGCAGAAGAGTTTTGTTTCATTTCCATGTATTCCTGAGTTTTCCGGTTTTCCTCTTTTTATTGATTTCTAGTTTTATACCTTTGTTGTCAGAAAAAATACTTGGTATAATTTCAATCTTCTTCAATTTACTAAGATTTGTTTTGTGGCCTAACATATGATTTGTTCTGGAAAATGTTTTATATGCATTGGAGAAGAATGCATATTTTGTTGTTGCTGAGTGGAATGTTTTGTATATGCCTATTAGATCTATAGTGTTGTCCACATTCACTGATCCCTTATTCATTCTCTGGATGATTTATCTTTTGCTGAGAGTGGGATATTGAAGTCCTCAACTATTATGTATTACTATTTATTTCAACTTTTAGTTCTGTTAGTTCTTGCATTATATATTTAGGTGTTCCAATATTGGGTACAAAATTATTTACAATTTTTGTGTCTCCTTGATAGATTAACTACTTTAGCATTATATAATTAACTACTTTGCCCTCCCTTTTTTTTTTACTATTTTTAGTTAACATCTATTTTGTGTGATCTAAGTATAGCTATACTTGTTGTTGTTGTTGTTGTTGTTGTTGTTGTTGTTGTTATCTTTGCTTAAAATATCTGTTTGTATTCTCTTACTTTCAGTCCATGTGTGTCTTTAAAGCTAAACTTAGTCTCTTTTAGGCAGCATAATATTGGAACTGTTTTTTTTCCATCCATTCAGCCATTTTGTATATTTTGATTGTAGACTTAATCCACATATGTTTGAAGTAATTAGGTAGATAGGTAAGGACTTGGTATTGCCATTTTGAGATTTTTTGAATGTTTTGTAGATTCATTGTTCCCTGCTCTTACCCTACTGTCTTCTTTTGTGTTTTTATGTGTTTTGGTACCAATATGCTTTGACTTATGTTCTTCTGTGTAATTACTACAGATTGTTTCCTTTTGGTTACCATGAGGATTACATAAAGTATCTTAAAGTTATAACATCCTATTTTAAACAGAAAATAAGTTAACTTTGATAACACTTCTATAATTTACACTTTTACTTCTCCTTCTCTTCACATTGTAGGTAATTTATGTTACAGTTTGCATATTTTTATATTGTTTGTCAATAACAAATTATTGTAGTTATGGTTATTTTTTACTTTCTAAAACTTTTAAACTGAAGTTATAAATGAATGATGCATCATTATTGCCATATTACACAATCTAACTCTGACCATATGTTTACCTTTACCGTTGGTTTTACTCTACCTTCTTATATTTTTATGATGTTAATTAACATCCTTTTGTTTCCATTCAAAGAACCCCCGCTAGCATTTCTTGTAAGAAAGTTTTAGTGGTGGTGGTCTCCCTCAGCCTTTGATTTTTGGGGAAAGTATTATCTGTCCATTATTTCTGAAAGGCAGTTTTGCTGGGTGTAAAAATATTGGTTAATAATTTTTTTCTTTCAACATTTTGAATATATCATATTCACCTTTCTCTCTTGGCCTGAAAAGTTTCTGTTAAGAAATTCATCTATATTCTTATGTGGTTCCCTTCAATGTAACTTTTTTTGATGTTTTCAAAATTCTTTCTTTGTCTTTTAGTTTTTATGATTTAATTGAAATATGTCTTGATATAGCCCTATTTGGATTCAACACTTTTGAGGTCTTTTGGACTAGTGAATCTAGATGTCAATTTCTCTCCCTGGGTTTGGAAAGTTTTCTGCCATTATTGCTTTCAATATATTTTCTTTCCCTCTTTCTCTTTTCCCTCTGGAAATCCTTTAATACAAATATTATTTCTCTTCACTAGGTCCCATTAGTCCCCTAGGAGTTCCTCATTCTTTTGCTTTCCTTTATTTCATTTTACTCCTCTGACTGGGTAATTTCAAATGTCTTTTCTTCTAGGTCATTGATTCTTCTCCATGATCAAGTATGCTTTTGAAGCTCTCTATTAAATTCTTCAATCCAGTAATTGTATTTTTCAGCTCTAGGATTTCTGTGTTTTTGCTTTTTGTGGTTTGTTTCTTTGTTTAACTTTTCATTTTGTTCATGCATTATTTTCCTAATTTAATTTAGTTGTCTGTGTGTTCTTGTGGTTCACTAAAATTCCTTAAGAGAATTACTCTGAACTCTTTGTTTGACTGTTCATAGATATCCATATTTTGAAGCTTATTAGTTTCCTTTGATGGTATAATGTTTACCTGTTTTTTGTGATCCCTGATTCCTCTCATTATTATCTGCATATTTGAGTTTTCTCAATTTGCTGTTATAGACATTACAGGTTTGCTTTAGCAGAGATAATTCTTCACCAGCGACCTTTGTTTGGGTTGCTAGATTTGTTAGCTGGTAATGTTTTGGGCATGTGGCACTTGCTCTCAAGATCTATTTTTGGGTAAGGTTGGCGGGGGCTGACACTGGCTGAGAACAGTATGATAGGACTGCTGTTTTGGCTCCCTGACCAAGCGAGACTGTGGGATGGGATCCATGGTTACCTGTTTTCTCTGGTCATGCTTCCTAGAATGTCGGAAAAGCGTACTATACTCAGCAGGAAGCAGGACTATGGATTAGCTTCCCTGCCGTATTCTATTCAGCAATGGATGGGGTTACAAATTAGTTTCCTTGCCTGGAAGAGCAGGAGACCTGGCTCAGCTCTTTGTGGTGTTGGCTCAAGATGGCCCACATACCAATTTACCTGGTCAAATGTTGCCAGTGACTTTGCTCTGTGGATGATCAGCTCTGTCTTCTGTAGTTTCTGCTCAAGCATTGTTGGGCTATAAAGCATCTAGGTATTCTGGCTTGATGTTCTGTTCAGGTAGTGCAGAAAGCTACATTCAGCAGAGTGTGGGGCAATGACTCAACTTCCACATCCGGGCAGGGGATGGAAGGGGAAAGACCAGGATCCAGGTTCAATAAGGCTCTTCTTTTGAGGATCAAAATTAGTTGGAATTCTCCCCTGCTGTGTTTCATGGTCAGACTTCATTTTCACCTTGGCTCTGCAGATTAGCAGAGCTGCTGATTGGGGTTACTACTTGGACACTGAAGGAAGAAATTGGTATACCAAGATCTGATCACTGTTTGTTGTGAGACCATCCCTTTTTCTATGTCACAATAAGATTCTCAATGGTC
Source organism: Vicugna pacos (assembly GCF_048564905.1). Classification (NCBI taxonomy): domain Eukaryota; kingdom Metazoa; phylum Chordata; class Mammalia; order Artiodactyla; family Camelidae; genus Vicugna; species Vicugna pacos. Next base: position 44,964,961 of record NC_133023.1, on the reverse strand, counting down.
AAGTCCTGCAGATTTCCCCTGATTCCCCATAAGGCAAGACTGGAGTGGGGACTCCCATGCAGCAACTCATAACATAGGGAGGGGATCGAGATGTTCTCTCTGGGCTCTCTTTTCCCACTGGAGGAACTGTAGGCTCAGGGGAGACTTCTTAAAGTGCTGTTGTGCCAGCTTGGGGTAGGGGCAATGTGGTAGGCACATGGCTGTTCTTCTTACCCTTCTAATGTGACCGGTCTCATTCTCTCTGGTGCTGAGGAGTACTTCAGCCTCACCTCCATTCTCTAGGATTTTCTCAATGGTGTCTTGTCCATGAACAGTTGTAAGTTTTTCTTGTGAGGAGAAGTGAAGTCAGTAATGTCTCATGTTACCATCTTGCTGATATCACTCAAGGGCTATCTTAGAGGCTATCTATCACAAGATATAAATAGGTATTCCTTGAAAATAGAGAAACAACAAATTGGAAAGTATATTGGAAAGTAGGCAACATAATATGTTATTAAATAAATGTAAACTTTAAAAATTAAATACTATTTTCACCAAATAATTTAGGAGAAAGATACACAATACTGGTGACAATGCAATAAAACAGTATTTTAATATATTGTAATAAGTGTTTTATATGTAGAACACCTTTAGAAAGCTTGCTGGCAATATGTATAAAGTGTGTATCTCTTGACCTGGTAATTCTATATTTTGGAATTTGTCTTTAGACTAGAAATCAAGGATTTTCAAAATAAATAAGCTACAAGGATATATTGCACAACACAGTGGATATAACCAATATTTGGTAATAACTACAAATGGAGTTTAACCTTTAAAAATTGTGAATCACTATATTGTGCACCTGTAACATATAATATTGTACACCAACTATTCTTCAATAAAAAAGAAGACATAACAGTGATTAATACATATGTTTTTATATGATGTGAGATAGTGGTCTAGTTTCATTTTTTGAGTGTGACTGTCCAGTTTCCCCAGTACTATTTATTGAAGAAATTTTTATTTCTCCATTGTATGTATTTTGCTCCTTTGTTGTCAATTAATGGTCCATACATGTGTGGATCTTTATCTGGGCTCTGGATTCTGTTCCATTGATCTATGGATCTGTTTTTCTGCCAATACCATGCTGTTTTATTATTTATTTATTTATTGATTGATTGATTGATTGATTGATTTATATTGAGTTATAGTCAGTTAACAATGTTGTGTCAACCCCTGGTGTACAGCACAATTCCTCAGCCATACATGAACATGCATATATTAATTCTCACATTCTTTTTTTACTGTAAGCTACTACAAGATATTGAATATATTTACCTGTGCTATACAGCATAAACCTGTTTATTTTATATATACCAGTCAGTATTTTCAAATCTCGAACTCCCAGTTTATCCCTTCCCACCCTCCTCCTTTCTGGCAACTACAAGTCTGTATTCTATGTCTGTGAATCTGTTTCTGTTTTATATATAAGTTCATTTGTCCTTTTTCGTTTTTAAATCCAGATATGAGTGTTACCATATGGTATTTTTCTTTCTCCTTCTGGCTTACTTCACTTAGAATGACATTCTCCAGAGCCATCCATGTTGCTGCAAATGGCATTATTTTATCTTTTTTATGGCTGAGTAGTATTCTGTTATATAAATATATCACCACTTTTATTTTTTTAACATTTTTTATTGAACTATAATCATTTTACAATGTTGTGTCAAATTCCAGTGTACAGCACAATTTTTCAGTTCTACATGAACATATATATATTCATTGTCACATCATTTTCTCTGTGAGTTACCATAAGATCTTGTATATATTTCCCTGTGCTATACAGTATGATCTTGTTTATCTATTTTACATTTTGAAATCCCAGTCTGTCCCTTCCCATTCCCTCCCCACTTGGCAACCACAAGTTTTAATTCTATGTCTATGAGTTGGTTTCTGTTTTGTATTTCTGTTTTGTTTTCTTTTGTTTTATAGACCACATATAAGCAAATTTATATGGTATTTTTCTTTATGTTTCTGGCTTACTTCACTTAGAATGACATTCTCCAGGAACATCCATGTTGCTGCAAATGGTGTTATGTTGTCAGTTTTTATGGCTGAATAGTATTCCATTGTATAAAATATACCACATTTTCTTATCCAGTCATTTGTCAATGGACATTTAGGTTGTTTCCATGTCTTGGCTATTGTAAATAGTGTTTTATTACTATTGCTTTGTAATGTAGTTTGAAGTCAGGGAATGTGACACCTCCAGCTTTGGTTTTTTCCCTTATAATTATGTTGGCTATTTGAGGTCTGTTGTGGAAACCACAAGAGAGCAAGTGTAGTTATATAAGGATAAATAGACTTTAACCAAAACTGGTAACAAAAGACAAATAAGGTGATTATATAATGATAAAAGAGTTAATTCAAAAAGAAAATATAGCAATCATAAATACATGCATACCCAATATTGGAGCACCTTAATGTATTAAAAAAATACCAACAGATTCCACATATGAGTGATCTCATATGGTATTTTTCTTTCTCTTTCTGGCTTACTTCACTTAGAATGACATTCTCTAGGAGCATCCATGTTGCTGTAAATGACATTATGTTGTCGGTTTTTATGGCTGAGTAGTATTCCATTGTATAAATATACCACCTCTTCTTTATCCAGTCACCTGTTGATGGACATTTAGGCTGTTTCCATGTCTTGGCTATTGTAAATAGTGCTACTATGAACATTGGGGTGCAGGTGTCATCCTGAAGTAGATTTCCTTCTGGATACAATCCCAGGAGTGGGATTCCTGGGTCATATGGTAAGTCTATTCCTAGTCTTTTGAGGAATTTCCACACTGTTTTCCATAGTGGCTGCACCAAACTGCATTCCTACCAGCAGTGTAGGAGGGTTCCCCTTTCTCCACAGCATCTCCAGCACTTGTCATTTGTGGATTTTTGAATGATGGCCATTCTGACTGGTGTGAGGTGATACCTCACTGCAGTTTTGATTTGCATTTCTCTGATAATTAGTGATACTGAGCATTTTTTCATGTGCTTTTTGATCATTTGTATGTCTTCCTTGGAGAATTGCTTGTTTAGGTCTTCTGCCCATTTTTGGATTGGGTTGTTAATTTTTTTCTTATTGAGTCATATGAGCTGCTTATATATTCTGGAGATCAAGCCTTTGTCGGTTTTCCTTGCAAAAATTTTCTCCCATTCCGTAGGTTTTCTTCTTGTTTTACTTCTGGTTTCCTTTGCTGTGCAGAAGCTTGTAAGTTTCATTAGGTCCCATTTGTTTATTCTTGCTTTTATTTCTTCTAGGAGAAAATTTTTGAAATGTATGTCAGATAATGTTTTGCCTATGTTTTCCTCTAGGAGGTTTATTGTATCTTGTCTTATGTAAAACAAAAACAAACAAACAGACAAAAACAAAGCATAAATACAGGACAGAAATAGACTCATGGACAGAGAATACAGACTTGTGGTTACCAGGGGGGCGGAGGGTGGGAAGGGATAGACTGGGATTTCAAAATTGTAGAATAGATAAACAAAATTACACTGTATAGCACAGGGAAATATACACAAAATGTTATGATAAATCACAGAGAAAAAAATGTGACAATGAGTGTGTATATGTCCATAAATGACTGAAAAATTGTGCTGAACAGTGGAATTTGACACAACATTGTAAAATGATTATAAATCAATAAAAAAGTTAAAAAAAAGAAATACAACCTCAAGCCAAAAAAAAATACTAACAGATATATATGTGTGTGTATATATATGTATTAATATATTATATAAACACACACAATACAATAATAGTAGGGTATTTCAGTATCTTACTTTCAGGCATGAATAGGTTATCCAGACATCAATTCAAGAAGGAAACATTGGATTTGAGCTACATGTCAGGCCAAATGGACTTAACAGCTATACTGAACATTTTATCCAACAGCAGGGGATATGTACTCTTTTGAAGTGACCACAGAATATTCCTCTGGATATATCATATGATAGGGCACATAACATGTCTTAGCTAAGTAAAGAAGACTGAAATCATACCAACTATATTTTCTGACCACAATGACATGAAAATAGAAATCAATAACAGGAAGAAAGATGGAAAATTTACAGGCATGTGAAAACTTAATAACATATTCCTGAACAATGAATAAGTCAAAGGAGAAATTAAAAAGGGAATAAAAAATCTTGAAAAAATGAAAATGGAAACACAACACAATTTAAAGCATCAGAAGCTGCAAAAGAAGGAAGATTATAGGGATAAGTGTTCATGTTAAAAAATAAAGATCTCAAATAACCTTTAGTTTACATCTGAAGAAACTTGAAAAAGAAAAACAAACTATCTCAAAGTTAACAGAATAAATTAAATAACAAAGGTTATGGCAAAATAAATGAAATTGAGAAGAGCAGAATTATGTTAATCAACAAAACTAAGAACTATTTTGTAGAAAAGATAAAACTGACAAACCTTTAGCTAGATTCATTAAGTAAATATGAGGGAGAACACAAATAAATAAAATCAGAAATGAAGAAGGAGATATTAAAGTAGATATAACAGAAATATGTAGGATCATAAGCACCTACTATGAAAAATTGCATGACAACAAATTAGAAGATCTAGAAAAAAATGGGTAAACTCCTAAAAACATATTCTCTACATAAACTGAGTCACAAAAATAGATAAACTAAGCAGATTAATAACAAGTAAGGAGATTGAATCAGTAATAAAAAAAAAAACTCCCAACAAAAAAAAAGTGCAGGAGAAATGATTTCACTCATGAATTTTATCAAATATTTAAAGAAGAATTAACACCAATATTTCTCAAACTCCTCCAAATTTAAGATGAGGGGACACTTCCAAAATAATTTTATGAGGCTAGCATTACCTTGATAGCAAAGCGAACTCTACATGAAAACTACAGACCAATATCACTGATGAAAATAGATGCAAAAATTTTCAATAAAATATTGGCAAATAAAATTTAACAGCACATTCAAAAAAAGATTATACACTATGATGAAGGATTTATCTCTGAGATGGAAGAATGGTTCAACATTCATTAATCAATAAACATGATACACCACATTAATAGAATGAAAGATAATGTATGATCATTTGAATAGATATAGAAAAACAATTTGACAAAATACAACATCATTTCATGATAAAACCTCAACAAATAAAGGTCACTTTTAACAAATCCATAAATAACATCAATGGTGTAACTCAATGTACACCGATATACATAAATATAACTCTGTGATGTAAATTTGCAAACTTTTTTCTAAGATCAGGAACAAGACATGAGTGCTAATTCTCAGCACTTTTGTTCAACATAGTACTGGAAATCATTGCCAGAGCAATCAAGGGAGGCAAAGAAATGAAAGGCATCTTAATCAGAAAGGAAGAAGTGAAATTTTCATTGTTTTCAAATATGACCTTATGTACAGAAAGTCCTAAACACTCCATGAAAAAAATTGTAAAAATTCATTAGCTAGTTTAGTAAAGTTGCAGGATGTAATATCAACACAAAGAAATTTACTTGCATTTTTATTCACTAAAAACTATTCAAAAATTAATGAGCAACCCAATTCTCAATACCACTGAGAACAATTAAATACTTAGAAATAAAATTAACCAAAAAAGTAAAAGATTTGTATCCTGAAAACTATAAGATTTTGATGAAAGAAATTGAAGAAAAGACAAAAGAATGGAAACATATTTCATGTTCATGGAAAGGAAGAGTTCATATTTTAAAAAATTTTAAACTGATATATAGTTGATATAGAATATTATGTACATTACTGGTATAAAACTTAGTGATCCACAATTTTTAAGGGTTAAACTTCATTTATAGTTGTTATAAAGTATAAGCTATATTCCCTGTGTTGTACAATATATCTTTGTAGCTTATTTATTTTATGCATAATAGTTTGTACCTCTTAATCCCCTACTTGTATCTTGCCCCTCCCCACTTCCCTCTCTGTGCTGGTAACCACTAGTTTTTTCCTCTATATCTGTGAGTCTGTTTCCTTTTAGTTATGTTTACCAGTTTATTTTTTAAATTCCATATATAAGTGATATCAAACAGTATTTATCTTTTTGTGTCTGATTTATTTTACTTAACATAATATTCTCAAAGTTCATAAATATTGTTGCAAATAGCAAAATTTTATTGCAAGAAGTAATGTTTTTAAATGAGCATAGTACCTACAGCCATTTATAGATTTAATAAAATCTCTGTCAACTCTCCTGATATGCAGTGATCACAAGCTAATCTAATAAATGTATTGCTTTCTTATTTTTTGGTTTCCTCACTATGTAAGCTATATGATGACAGAAACTTTTTATGAATCTCTTTTACTGATATATCCCTAGTTTCCAAACAGTGTGTGACACATAAGACAAAATCATGAAATGCTTCTGTGACAAATGAATTCATGAACAAGAAGTATTCCTTAATATCAACTGTTAGATATCTCTCTCCTCTCTTGAGAAGAAGTAAAAGGCAAAAATTAGGGTAAAAGTACCTTTCTATTACTTTTAAAAGAGGATTTTTTAATCTTATAAATTAAGACGGAAATGATACTGAGGGCAGAATGTTTTTCCCCACACTCAAAATAATTTGATTCCTTGATTTTCATTTAAATCAGTCTTCATCAGTTAAATCTATCTTGAATTTGATGTCATCTGACCATCCACCCATCCATTCTTCTATTCATGCATTCAAGTAGTTATTTTTATCCACTCTGTTCTAAGCTTTGTGTTAGATGGTAAAGCTTTGAAGAAGGGAAAGTATTAAGCACAAAGATATAAAGACAAATAATACAGGATTTGTTCTCCTGAGTTCACAGTTTAGTGTAATAAAACAGACTCTAAAGAGATAATTCAATATAATGTGATATTGGCTATGACCTGCAAAGTACTACATGACAGATGCTCATATAAAACAGTTTATTGGGCCCAGGGAATAGGAGCAGAACCTTCTGCATAGGATATTTTTTTCTCTTCCTAAATTGAGGTACACTTGACATATAACATTATAGTAATTTTAGGTGTAAAAAATTATGATTCAATATTTGTATATATTGCAGTGATCACAAGTTTAGTTAACATCTGTCGCCACACATAGTGGTTACACCAACTTTAATTCTCAACAATAAGAATTACCAGCCCATTACTGAAGAAAAAAATGAGGCTGGAAGAATAACCCTCCCATACTTCAGACAATACTTCAGTAATCAAAACAGTTATAGTATTGGTACAAAAACAGACATATGGATCAATGGAACAGAATAGAGAGCCCAGAAATAAATCCACAAATTTTGATCAATTAAACTTTGACAAAGGAGGCAAGACATGCAATAGAATAAAGACAGTCTCTTCAGCAAATGGTGTTGGGAAAACTGGACAGTAGCATGTAAATCAATGAAGTTAAAATACTCCCTCACATCATACATAAAAATAAACTCAAAATGGCTTAAAGACTTAAGCATAAGACAAGATACTATAAACCTCAGAAGAAAACATAAGCAAAACATTATCCAGCAAAAATTTCAGCAATGTTCTCCTCAGCAATCTACCAAAGCAATAGAAATAAAAGCAAAAATAAACAAATGGGACCTAATTAAACTCATAACCTTTTGCACAGCAAAGGAAACCATAAGCAAAACAAAAAGACAACTTATGAAATGGGAGAAAATATTTGCAAAAGATGAGACTGACAAGGGCTTAATCTCCAGAATATATAAATAGCTCATACAGCTTAATGAGAAAAAAAATAAACAACCCAATCCAAAAATGGGCAGAAGTTCTAAGCAAGCAATTCTCCAAGGAAGAAATACTAATGATCATTATGCACATGAAAAAATGCTCTGTATCCCTATCAGAGAAATGCAAATCAAAACTACAATGAGCCAGAATGGCCATCATTCAAAAGTCCACAAGTGACTAATGCTGGAGAGGCTATGGAGAAAAGGGAACCCTCCTACACTGCTGGTGGGAATGCAGTTTGGTGCAGCCACTGTGGAAAATATTATGGAGATTCCTGAAATGACTAGGGATAGACTTACCATATGACCCAGGAATCCTACTCCTGGGCATATATCCAGAAGGAGCCCTACTTCAAAATAACACCTGCACCCCAATGTTCATAGCAGCACTTTTACAATAGCCAAGACATGGAAAGAGCCTAAATGTCCATCAACAGATGACTGGATAAAGAAGAAGTGGTATATTTATACAATGGAATACTATATAGCCATAAAAATGACAACATAACGCCATTTGCAGCAACATGGATGTCCCTGGAGAATGTCATTCTAAGTGAAGTAAGCCAGAAAGAGAAAGAAAAATACCATATGAGATTGCTCATATGTAGAATCTAAAAAAAAAAAAGAACATAAAAACAAAAAAGAATCCAACTCATAGACATAGAATACGAACTTGTGGTTGCCAAGGGGTTAGGGTATGGGAAGGGACAGACTGGGATTTCCAAGTTTATAGATACTGACAGGCATGTGCAGAATAGATAAAGAAGATTATACTGTATAGCACAGGGAAATATATACAAGATCTTGTGGTAGCTCACAGCAAAAAAAAAGTGACAATGAATATATGTATGTTCATGTATAACTGAAAAATTGTGCTCTCCACTGGAATTTGACACAACATTTTAAAAATAATATAGCTCAATAAAAATGTTAAAAACAAACAAACAAAAAACCCAACAAGAACAAAAAGAAAGACACTATATAATGATCAAAAGAGAAGTTCAAGATGAGGGTATTTCTCTCATTAATATATATGCACCCATTATAGGAGCTGCTAAATATATAAAACAAATACAAACAGATATAAAGGGAGAAATTGATAGGAATACAATAATAGTAGGATACTTTAACACCACAGTAACATCATTGGACAGGCCTTCCAGACAGAATATCAGTAAGGCAATGGAGATACTAAATGACACAATGGAACAGTTGGACTTGGTTTATACTTTTAGGACAATACATCCCCTCAAATCAAAATGTATATTATTTTTAAGTGTTTATGAAACATTCTCTATGATAGACTACATTTTCTAGGATAGACTAAATTCTCAAGCACAAAAGAAGTCTCAACAAATTTAAGAGTAAAGATTATTTCAAGCATATTCTCTGACTACAATGGCATGAAACTAGAAATCAACCACAGGAAAACAATTAGAATAAAATGACAGCATGGAGACTGAACAATATGCTACTAAAAAACCAATGGGTCAACAACAAAATCAAAGAAGAAATTAAAACATACTTCGAGACAAATGACAATCAAAATACAACTACACAAAATCTATAGGATGCATCAAAAGCAGTCCTAAGAGTCATAAGTTCATAGCTATACAGGCCTTCCTCAAAAGAGAAGAACAATCTCAAATAAACAACCTAATCTACCACCTTAAAGAATTAGAAAAAAAAGAACAAACAAAACCAAATTTAGCAGAAGGAAGGAAATAATAAATATCAGGGACAAAATCAGTAAAATAAAGATTAAGGAAATAATAGAAAAATCAATCAAACCAAGAGCTGTTTATTTGAAAGAGCAAACCATATTGACAATCCTTTGCCCAAGCTCACCAAGAACAGAGTACAAAAATTAACAAAATAAGGAAAAAGATGGAGAAACTACAACCACAGAAATACAAAAAAATCATAAGAGAACACTGTGCAATAAATTGGACAATGGAGAAGTGGACACATTTCTAGGAACATACAGTCCACCAAACCTGAATCAAGAAGAAATAGATCACTTGAACAGACCAATCACTAGAAGGGAAATAGAATCAGCAATAAAAAAATATCCCTGCAAGAAGAAGTCCAGGACCAGGTGTCTTCACTGGGGAATTCCACCAAACATACAAAGAAGAGCTCATACTGATCCTTCTCAAATTCTTCCAAAAGATTGACGAACAGGGAATACTCTCAAAATCATTCTATGAAACCACCATCACCCTAATAGCAAAGCCAGGCAAAGACACTAACAAAAGTAAAAACTATAGGCCAATATCTTTGAAGAACATAGATGCAAAAATCCTCAAAAATTATTAGCAAACAGAATCCAACAACACATATAACATATCATACACTATGATCAAGTTGGATTCACCCCAGGGACACAGGGATGTTTTATCATATGCAAATCATTGAACGTGATGCACCACATCCCTAAGAGAAAGGACAAAAAACACATGATCATTTCAATAGGTGCAGAAAAAGCATTTGATAAAATTCAATACCCATTTATGATAAAAACTGTAAACAAAGTGGATATAGAGGGAACTTATCTCAACATAATACAAGCTATTAATGATAAACATACAACCCCCATAATGCTCAATGTTGAAAAACTGAAAGCCTTTCCACTAAAATCTGGAACAAGACAAGATGCCCACTCTCACTGCTTATATTCAACATAGACTTGGAAGTCCTTGCCATAGCAATAAGGCAAGAAAAAGAAATAAAAAGGATCCAAATTGGAAGAGAAGAAGTAAAATTTTCATTTTATGTGAATGACATGATACTATATATAGAAAATCTGTGAGGCTCCACACAGAAACTACTAGAACTGACAAAAGGATTGTGCAAGGTAGCAGGATGCAATATCAACTTACAAAAATCAGTTGAATTTTTTACACTAACAATGAAATATCTGAAAAGGAAAGTAAAAAAAAATCCCTTTCAAAATTGCTTCCAAACAAATAAAATACTTAGGAATAAATCTGACCAAGGGAGTGAACAAACTACAAATCATTGACTAAGGAAATTTAAAAAATGACAAAGAAATGGAAAAATATCCAATGTTCTTGGATTAGAAGAATTAATATTGTTAAAATAACCATACTACCCAAAGCAATCTACAGATTTAATGCCATCCCTATCAAATTACCCAGGACATTTTTCACAGAACTAAAACAAATAATCCTGAAGTTTATATTGAATCCCAAAAAAACCCAGAATTACCAAAACAATACTGAAGAAAAAGAATGAAGGTGGAGGAATAACCTTCCCAGACTTTAGACAATACTATACAGCTACAGTAATCAAGACAACATTGTATTAGTACAAAAACAGACATATGGATAAATGGGACAGAATAGAAAACCCAGAAATAAATCCCAAGACATTTGTTCAATTAATATTTGATGAAGGAGGCAAGAATATACAATGGAGTAAAGACAATCGCTTCAGCAACTGGTGTTCGTGTAACTGGAGAGCTGTATGTAGATCAGTGAAGTTAGAATACTCCCTGAACCATACACAAAAATAAACTTAACATGGTTTATAGACTTAAATAAAATCAAGAAACTATAAACCTCTTAGAAGAAAATATAGGCAAAATATTTTCTGACCTAAAGCTCAGCAATGTTCTCCTAGGACAATCTACCCAGGCAATAGGAATAAAAGAAATAATAAATAAATGGGATCTAATTAAACTTAGAAACTTTTTTTCACAGCAAAGGAAAACATAAGAGAAACAAAAAATCAACTTACAGAATGAAAGAAAATATTTGTAAAATATAATACTGATAAGGGCTTAATCTCCAGAATATATAAATAGTTCACACAATTTAATAAGAAAAAAATAAGCAACTCAATACAAAAATAGGCAGAAGACCTAAACAAGTAATTCTCCAAAGAAGAAATACAAATGATTAATAGGCACATGCAAAAATGCTCAATATCTCTAATTATGAGAAAAACACAAATCAAAACTACAATGAGGTATCACCTCACACCAGCCAGAATGACCATCATTCAAAGTCCACAAATGATAAGTGCTGGAGAGGCTGAGGAGAAAACGGCACCCTCCTACACTGTTGGTGGGAATGCAGTTTGGTGTAGCCATTGTGGAAAACAGTATGGAGATTCCTCAGAAGACTAAAAATGAACTTACCTTATGATCCAGCAATCCAACTTATGGACATATATCCAGAGGGAACTTTCATTTGAAAAGATACATGTACCCCAATGCTCATAGCAGCAATATTTGCAATAGTCAAGACATGGAAACAACTTAAATGCTTATCAACAGATGACTGGATAAAGAGTTATGATATATTCTTACCATGAAATACTACTCAGTCATAAAAAAGGATAAAATCATGACATTTGCAACAACATGGATTGATGGAGAAAGAGAAAAATAATACCATATGATATCACTTACATGTAGAATCTAAGCTAAAAACAAAAATTCAACTGAACTTACAAAACAGTATCAGACACACAGACATAGAAAACAAACTTATGGTTACCCGGTCAAGGGGTTAAGGGGTGGGATGTGATAAATTGGGAGTTTGAGATTTGTAAATACTAATTACTATATATAAAATAGATTAAAAAACTATTTCATACTGTGTAGCACAGGAAACTATATTCAATATCATGTAGTAACTTACGCTGAAAAATAATATGAAAGTGAATATATGCATGTGCATTTATGACTGAAGTATTATGCTGTACACCAGAAACTGACACAATATTGTCGACTGACTCCTTCAATAATATATATATATATATAAAGGAAAAATCTATTTTGTCTCATATGTATACTGCTACCACAGCTTTTTATTTTATTGTTTTCATTTGCATAGAATAATGTTTTCTATCCCTTCACTTTTTATGTATCTTCAGATCTGAAGCAATTCTCTTGAAGGCAGCATAAATATAGGTCTTGAAACTGGAGACTTCAGTGTGATTATATTTAAAGAAATCATTGCTTGGCATGTACTTACTGCATTTTTGTTCATTTTTTCCTATTTTTCTAGTTATTTTCTATTGTATCTCTTAATATCAAATGCATATTAAGAATTGCATTTGTACTCTCCTCCCATCATGAACTGTTTTTGATATCATATTTTACCTCTAACATTTTGTGTATGCCTTAACTTCTTACTGTAGATATAGATGATTTTAATTATTTAAAACTGTTGTCCTTTAACACTCTTTGTAGCATTTTCTGTGGATGATTTACTATTTTATTGTTTTTTGCCTTTACAGATGAGCTTTCTTCTTTCTTATATTTTATGTTTCTAGTTGTGGCCTTTTATTTTTCATTTAGAGAAGTTTCTTTAACTTTTTTGTAAAGCTGGTTTGATGGTGCTGAACCCTTTTTGCTTTTGCTTTTCTGCAAAGTTTTTGATTTCTCCATCAACTCTGAATGACATCCTTGCCAGTTTGATTATTCTTGGTTATAGATTTTTCCCTTTCATTATTTTATATATATATCATACCACTCCCTTCTATCCTGCAGAATTTCTGCTGAAATATCAACTGATAGCCTTATGAGAATTTCTTGTGTGTTACTTATTGCTTTCCCCTTGCTTTTAATATTCTCTCTTTATCTTTATTTTTTATTTTAATTAAAAATTGTCTCATGTGTTACTCTTTGGTTTAATCTTTTATGAGACTCTGTGCTTCCTTGACTGAGATATCCTAAGTTAATATATTTTTTATCTATTATATCTTAAGTTATGTTCTCAGCCTTTTTCTTTCTCTCTTTGTCTTCTGGGACCACTATAATGTGAATTTTAGTGGCTTTTTGTTGTCCCAGAGGTCTCAAACTACCCACATTTCTTTTCTTTTTTCTGTTCAGCATTAATGTTTTCCATTACTCTTCTTCCAGCTCACTGATCATCCCTTTTGAGTCATTTTGTCTACTTCTGATTCCTTCCAGTATACTGTCATTTCAGTTATTGCATTCTACATCCCTTTTTGGTTATTCTTCATATGTTCTATGTCTTCTTAAAAAACTTCTTCTTGTTCTGTGCATCCATTCTTCTGATTTATTTAATCACCTTTATGATCACTATCCTGAATTCTTTCCTGGGTAGATTATTTATCCCCATTTCACTCAGTTCTTCTTCTTGGGGTTTATTTTGTTTCTTCCTTTAGAACATGTCCCTCTATTGCCTCATTTTGCCTCAGATTTTGTATTCTTTATGTATGTGCTAGGTTGGTCATGTTTTCCAAACCTGGAGAAGTGGCCTTTTTAGTAGATTTTGTATGCCTGCCAGCAGTGCCTTCCTCTCTTCACCAAAGCTATAGTGGTTCCCTCTATGTATGAGTCTTGCTGTTTCAGTGGATTGACTATGTGGGGAGTCTGGTAGGCTTGGTTGGTCCGTGGTCCCATTGGTTGCCAGACTCTTCCTTGTGCACAAACTGCCACCCACTGTTTAGTGGGACCAGGTCATGAGACAGCTGTCTGCCAAACCCTGGCAGGCACTGGGGTTAATGGTAGCCTACTGGTGGGTGGGGACTATTTTCAGGAGACCCTGGGACTCTTGTCCATCCCTCTCATGGTTGAAATGAAGTCCTGAGGCTCATGTCAACTCACTGGTAGGCATAGTCATGTCTTATGTTCTGGTTGCAGTTCTCAGGAGTCCCAGACTGATATTGGATCTCTAGTGGGTGAGGGCAGCTCCCTAACACATTTGGCTGAGAAGTCTGTGGTGTCCTGAAACTTGTGTCACCCGGTTGTGTGGTCAAGGGCTCAGCTGGGTGGAGCAGAGTTGGCTCCACCTCAGTGGGAGCTGCTTTGGAGGAGTGCCAGTAATGATTGAGGGTGCTTTCTGGTTGACCTGGGATTTGTTCCTTGTGAGAGATGCCTTGGAGGGCACTGGTGGTGACTGAGACACCCTGCCAGGTAGGATGGGGTGGATGCTTTTGATGTACTGGCTGGAAAGGGTAGTTTGGGAAGTGCAGGTTTTAAGTGGAACACCTTGGCAGGGCACACAGTGTTAACTAGGTTGATGTTCAGTGACAAAAGTGATGTTTACCAGAGTCTCCCCAATGAAGGGAAAGTAAAGTGAAAAACTGGTGCCTGTTAATGCTTTCATTCCCACAGAAAACCCCACAGGATCCCTGGATCCCTGCCACATAGCAAATGCTTGTGAACTAGTCAGTGAATCTCCTTATTATGTAATCCAATCAGTGTTTGAGCTCATGCTTATAAACTGAGACTTGGAGTGAGTGAATTTGTGCATGAGCCCTTTAAGATCAGAGTGTTGGTTTCCCACAGTCCTCCAGAAATTCTGGATGTAGGTCCCACTGGTTTTTAAAGTCAGACATGTGGTTCTCATCTTTCCAGTGCAGGCCCCTCAGGCTGGGAACCATATGTGGTACTTGAATATTTCGCTTCTCAATGGGAACCTTTGCAGGTGTGATATTCCTCCCACTGTGGGTCACTACACTGGTGGTGTGGGTTCTAGCTAGACTGTGCCTCTGCCTCTCCTACTCTTCTCAATGTGTCCACTTTTTTATATCATTATTTCTAGAAAATATTTTCTATGTTGTTAGTCATTAGGGTGATTTCAGAGATAGTTGTTCAATATGTAGTTGTAGTTTTTATATTCCCATGGGGAAATATATACTCAGGATCTTCCTACTCTGCAATTTTGGTCTATATTTTTATACATTAAAAATTTTAAAATGTAGTTTATGTTGTAACCTGAAAGAAAATATCTATAATATACAGACAAAAGGATTTGAGAATGAAATAAAAATGTTTCACCAAAAAATTAAGTAAGCACAAAAGAAGGCAGTAATCAATGTAATAAGAGATAAAATAGGTATAATATATGCAGAAAAGTCCCAACAAAAAAGCATGAATTCTACATTATTGGCAATTACTTTAAATATAAATGGATTAAACTCTCCTAATCAAAGGCCAAGATGACAAAATGGATAAAATGATATAAAAAGCTACTTTAGAAAGAAATACATGAATAGGTTGTAATTGAAAGGATGGAATACATCCATAAAAATTGTAATCACTCAAAAGACTAAAAATATACTTACCATATGACCCAGCAATTCCATTCCTGGGCATATATCCAGAAGGAATCCTAACTCAAAAAGACACCTACACCCCAATTTTCATAGCAGTACTGTTTACAATAGCCAAGACATGGAAACAACCTAAATGTCCATTGAGAGATGACTGGATAAAGAAGTTGTGGTATATTTATACAATGGAATACTATTCAGTCATAAAAATGACAACATAATGCCATTTGCAGCTACATGGATGTCCCTGGAGATTGTCATTCTAAGTGAAGTTAGCCAGAAAGAGAAAGAAAAATACCATATGAGATCACTCATATGTGGAATCTAAAAAAAAAAAAAAAAGAACTTGAATAGAAAGCAGAAAAAGATTCATAGACATAGAATACAAACTTGTGATTGCCAAGAGGGAGGAAGGCAGGATAAGAAAGACTGGGGATTTGAAATTTATAGATACTGACAGGTATATATAGAATAGATAAACAAGTTTATAATGTATAGCAAAGGGAAATATATTCAAGATCTTGTAGTAGCCCATGGTCAAAAAGAATATGAAAATGAAAATATGTACCTTCATGTATGACTAAAAAATTGTGCTGTACAACAGAAAATGACACAACATTGTAAACTGACTATAACTCAATGAAAATAAATTTTAACCAAAGAGAACAAGGCTGGCTAGTCACTTAGGTTGCTAAATCCAAAACTGTAACCAAAGTCAAAGAACAACATTATATACTGATATCAATCAAGATAATATATCAATTATAAACAAATATGCACTAAACAACAGACCCCCAAAATATGAAGGAAACTTTGAAAGAATTAATGAGAGAGAAAACAATTCTACAATAAAAATTTGAGACTTCAATACCTCACTTTAAACAATGGATAGAATGTTGAGATGGAAGATCAATATGGAAATAACATACTTGTACAACAGTGTAAACCAACTGAGATGACAGACATATAAAGAGCATTCTTCCCAACAACAGTCAACTTGAGCATTCTTGTCAAGTGCACAGGGAAAGCTGCACAAGATAGGGTATATGTTAGGCTGCCAAATACATCTTAGTAAATTAAAAAAGATGTAATCATACAGCAGACCTTCAGTGACCACAATGAAACAAAGCTAGAAATCAACAGAAGAAAAATTGGATAAATTCAAAGTATGTGAAAATTAAACAACACAGTCTTAGGGAATAACAGATTAAATAAGATATCACAAGGAAAATTAGAAAATATCTTTAGAAAAATAAAAAACAGAAACACAACATAACAAATCTTGTAAGACAATGACATAGTGCTCAGAGAAAAATTTATAGCCTTACATGCCTCCTTTTACAATGAGGAGTCATCTCAGATCTATAATTTATACCTTGAAGAGCTAGAATAAATAACAGCAATATAAAACCAAAGCCAGCAAAATAAAGGAAATAATAAAGATTTTAGTAAAGATAAAAAGGAGAATAGAAAAACAATAAAGAAAACCAACAAAACCAAAAGTTGTTTTTTAAAAAGTCAACAAAATTGACAAATTTGTTGCTGTGCTGAAAAGGAAAAAAAAGAAAAGACACAATTATTAAAATTAATAAAGAAAATAGGGACATAACTACTGATATTACTGAAATAAAATGGATTATATGAGGAAACTGTACACTTGTACACCAATAAATTAGATAACATAGATGAAATGGGAAAATTCCTAGAAACACAAATCATTGAAAGTGATTGAAGAAATTTAAAATCTGAACAGACATATAGCAAGTAATGGGATTGAATCAGTAGTCAAAAACTTCCCAGCAAAGAAATATCCATGACCAGATTGTTTCATTGTAGAATTCTACCAAAATTTTAAAAAGAGTTAACACCAACACTTCTCAAACTCTGAAATAAAATAGAACAGGGAACACTTTCTGACTGATACTGAGTTCAGCATTACCTTGATGACAAAGTCAGATAAAGATATAACAAAAAAGTAGAGTGATCTCTCATGAATGTAAATGCAAAAGTCTCAAAAATATTCTAGCAATCCAAATAGAAAACCATGTTAAAAGATGACCATATTCAAGTCAACTTTATCACAGAAGTAAAAGGATATTTAACTATAAAAAATTTTTAAAAATGTGACATATTACTAGAACTAGAGTGAAAAAGCACATAAACTCTTCAAAAAAGCATTTGACAACATCCAACAATCTTTCCTGATAAAATGCAGTCAATAAACTAGAAACAGGAGGGAACTTTTTTAACATGATGAAGCATATTTATGAAAATTGCACAAACAAATTTATACTTTATGTTGAAAGGCATTATCAGGAATATAACAAGGATGTCTGCTTTTACTACTGCTATTCAAGGTTTTGTTGAATGTTCTGGCTAGATAAATTAAACAAGAAAATGAAATAAATGGCATCCAAATTGCAAAGAAAGAACAAAATTATCTCCATTTGTTAATATCATGTTCCTAAATACAGAAAGTCTCAGAAATATAGAACAATAAGGAATCTACTAGAACTAAGAAATTAATTCAGCGAGATTGAATGTTACAAGATCAACATACAAAAATAGTGTTTCTATATGGCAACAATGAACCACCTAAAAATAAAATAAGAAAGTGATTCCATTTTCAATAGCATCTAAAATAACAAAATACTTAGGAGTAAATTTAACTAGTGGGTGCAAGTCTTGTACACTGGAAACTATAAAACATTCCTGAACAAAATTAAGGGAGCCTAAAAATATGGAGAGTAATGCTGTGTTCATGAATTACAAGACTTAATATTAGGATGGCAACACTGCACAAAGGAATCTTCAGACTCAAAAAAATTCCTATCAAAACCCTTACAATCTATTTTAATTAAATGGAAAAAGCAGTTTTCAAATTCATATGGAATTAAAAAGGGTACCAAATAGCCAAAACAATGTTAAAAAAAGAACAAGTTTGGAGGACTCTATGCTTACCAATTTCAAAACTTACTACAAAGCTACATTAATTAAAAAGGTAAGGTAGTGCATAAATATAGGCAAGTAGATCAATGGAACAGAAATTAGTCCAGAAGTTACCTGACATATTTATGGGATATTAATTTTTTTGTCAAGGGTTTAAAAACCATTCAATTGGGAAAGAATATTCTTTGGAAGAATTGGTGCTGGAGAAACCAGGTTTTCACATACAAAAGAATGAAGTTGGACCCATACCTCACTCCATATAAAAACGTTAACTTCAAATTGATTACTGAATTAAATATGAGCTAAATCCATAAAATTTTTAGAAAATATAGTTCTAACCCTTCATAACTTTCAAGTGATTAGAGCAAGATGGCCAAATAAGACATCTCTTATAGTATCCCCATTCCCTTGAACATCAACAATCTGATATCCATCTAAAGACAAAGTTGCCTTTATGGGAGCTGTGTGATCCAGATAAGAGCTTGGGAAACACTGTTACAGTCCAAGAATGAGGAGAGCCTTTTTGAGAGGACAGGCCCATACCTAGGTGGCTGACTTGTCAAATGTTGTCCTGAATGTTGATTTAGAAATAACTCCACACCCCTGAGGATTTAGTTAAATTCTTGTTAGATTTTGGTTTTGTCACTAGTACCATATACTAATGCATCCTGGAGGAGTCTTGTCTACCTTTGTGTCTGGTAATATACATGAAGATCTTGGTCCTGGCTTTGGACCCTAATGTGCCCATGATTCATCTCCAGCCTCTTTCACCCAGTCTGGGAGCCCTGGGAATACACTAGATTAGACAGTTACTCACCAAACGGAGACCTTTTTTGGAAGTCCGGGAATCTAGCTGAAAAGTTGCAGCACACAGAAAAAAAAATGAGATTAGATATATTGGAGAGAATAAGATGGACATTTTGACATTACCCACATTAGCCCTCCCCCAAGGTGACACAGCTCAGTGCCAAGAGAGCCTCTTTTGACTTGTGATTTCTCTCATAGGGGAAAGTGAGAGTGTGGGTGAGTGATCAGCTTCTTAGCTGTGCAGAACATGGACAAAGAGCCCATTTTTCTCTCACTTCATCCAGATTATTGATTCATGTGCTGCGCAACAGATGAATGGTGAATAACCAGAAGAACAACAGTTAGAGCTCAGATTGAATCATATCAAAGGGACATAGAACTTACTAACCATATAAACTTCTCCATTGTGAGAGTCAACATGAGCCACTGAGGATGCCCATTTGCTGATTTCCCCAGCTGGCCCATAGTCACCTCCAGCACATTGTATGCCACACCCTGTGGCTGACTCCCTGTGTGATAGTGACAAGAGTAATCTTTGCAAGTGGTTAATGAGCACACACAAAATGCTAGCTAAATCTGTGATACTGGGAGAGACTGCCAATGGGAAAGCAAATGGGAGGTTGTTAGCACATGGCTAAGCTCTGCAGAATTGAGAGAAGACATACAAAGTGCAGAATTCTGCCAAAATGTGGAGCAAGAAGTGTGAAGCAGGCATATTCATAGAATGAGAAAACTTCAGAACCCATTGCAGGGCTGATGAAAGGTTTTCCTCTCCAAAAATCAGTCAGTAAAGAATGAAGGTGGTGGTTGTTTCTTCAAATGTGAAGATGACAGTGCAAGACTTCAAGGAACATGAAAAATCAAGAAAATATGACACTACCAGAAGAACACAATTTTCCAGTAACTGCCCCCAAGACATAGAAAATTACAGTTCACCCAATAAAAAATTCAATATAGCAAATTTAAGTAAGCACAATGAGCTATGGAAAAACAAAAAGGCAAGTCAATAAAATCATAAAAAATATATGAAGAAAGCAAGAAGTTTAACAAAGAGATAGAAAACATTAAAAAAGAGAAATTCTGCAGCAAAAGAATAAATGAATAAAATGGAAACAAATGCAATAAAGCTATCTAAAACAGACTAGATCAAACAGAAGGAATAATCTGTAAATTAGAAGAAAAGACCTTTGAAATTACCCAAAGAAAAATGAGTGAAAAAGTGTCACAAAAAACTTTATGATCTACAAAATACATAAAAAGAAACATTCTGCAAATTATTAGATTTCTAAAAGCATATGAGAGGAAGGGGGCAGAAAGCTTATTTAAAGAAATAATAGTAAGGAATACCCCAAATCTGGTGAGAGATTTGGACCTCTCATTTCATAAAGCTAATATATCTCCAAACAAACTCAACTTAAAATGATGTTCTGCAAGGCACATTGAAACAAAAAAGTCAAAAATCAAAGACAAGTAGAATCTCAAAAGTAGTAACAGAGAAGAAGCCTATAACTTACAAGGGAGCCCTCATAAGGCCATAGAGAATTTCTCAGCAGGAACCTAACAGGCCAGCACAGAGTGGGATGATATATTCAGAGTGCTGAAAGATAAAATAAAACCTTGCTAACCCAAAATACTCTATTTGGTAAAATTGTTCTTCAGAAATGAAGGAGAAATAAAGACTTTCCTAGATAAACAAAAGCTAAGGGAATTCATCACCACTAGTCTTGCCTTAGAATAAATGCTGAAAGCAGTTTTGCAGGTAAAGTAAAAGACACTAACTAGTAACATGAAAACATGAAAATATCAACATCCTGATAAGGTAAGTATGCCTTAAATTTCAGAATACTCTAATAGTATGATATGATGGAGTGTTAACTGCTTAACTCTAGTATGAAGGTTAAAGGACTAACGTACTTAACTATAGCTATAATAATTTGCTAATGAATATACAATATAAAATGAGGTAAATTTTGACATCAAAAGCATAAAAGATGAGTAGTAAAAGGGTAGAAGATTTGTATGTGATTGAAGTTGCTTTTTTCAGTGTAAAATAGAGAGTTAATATCTCTAAGATGTTATATGTGAGTCTCATGGTAACCACAAAGCAAAATACAGAAAAGATAAAATGAAGTGACTCAAAGCATATCACTGCAGAAAATCCTCAATTCACAAAAGAATACAGTAAGAGAGAAAGAAAAAAATGGGAATTACAAAAATCCAGAAAACAATTAATAATATGGTATTAATAAGTCCTTATCTATCAATGATTACCTTAAAAGTGAATGGATTAAATGCCCCCCCATAAAAGGAATAGAGTGGCTGACTAGATAAAAAGAGACAACTATATGCTGCCTACAAGAGACTCACTTTAACTTCAAGGACATATTTAGGCTTAAAATTAGGGAATAGAAAAAGATATTTCATGCAAGTGAAAACCAAAACACAACAAGGATTGTTATACTTATATCAGACAAAATAGACCTTAACTCAAAAGATGAAATAAGAAATAAAGAAGACTATTACACAATTACAATGGAGTACATTCATCAGGAGAATATAATAATCATTTATCTTTATATCTTAGTTCTATCAATCTATCTATGCATGTATCTAATCATATATGTATATCATACAGGTAGTTGGAACAGCTAAATATATTGAGGAAATATTAACAGATTTGAAGGCAAAAATAGATACAAAAAAAACCCTGAGTGACTTCAGTACACCAGTTTAATCAAAGGATGGATCATCCACGCAGAAAATCTATAAAGAAACATTGAACTTCAACTACACTTTACACCAAATTGACCATACAGATATTTAGAGAACATTCCATTCAATAGCAACTGAATAGACATTCTTCTTTTTTTTTCCATAGGGTTGATTTTATTCAAAATATTGTTCTAGTTATATATGGCTGGATGATAAAACACTCTGAAGCTTAGTGTCTTAAATTAGCAAGAGTCATTCATTTTGCATCTGCATCTGGAATATAGGAAGACCTTGAAGGCAATAGATCCTCTCTGCTCCATATGGCAGCAGCTGGGAAAGATAGACTGCAACAGGAAGAACCACTTCCAAGATGACTCACTCACCTCACCAGCAAGTTGGTGCTGGTTATTATTATTGTTTTTTTTAATTGAAGTATAGTCAGCTTACAATGTTGCATCAATTTCTGGTGTACAGCATAATATTTCAGTCATACATATACATATATATTTGTTTTCATATTCTTTTTCATTATAGGTTACTACAAGATATTGAATATAGTGAGAAGGGCCAAGATAGTGGAGTAGAAGAACAGTCATAGCTCACCTGCTTCCTCAAATACATCAAGTCTGACATCCACGTAATCACCCGTCCAATCAGAACACTTGCTGAACTTTGATAAAACATTGCCTTCTTCAAAAGACAAAACAAATCACCAATTTTATAGGAGAAAAGAAAAGAGGGAAGAAAAAGGAAAATAGTGTGGGACCAGTCCTACAGGGAGGGAGCAGCAAAGGAGGAATAGTGCATCATTCGCTGGGTCTCCCCCTCTCCAATGGAGAGGTCAGCAGGACAGAGGGGAAACTTCTGAGGCTTGGATCTATACAGAATAGCCCTTTATCAACAGAACTAAGTTAATTGGGCACAAAGAGTCCCAGTGACCACCAGGCCTAGACATGAATCAGCAAGCAATAGACTGTCATAGCCGAGTGGAGGACTCGGGCTGACTGTAAAGAGGTAACCTCTGGGTACTGCAGTGTGCTGTGGGCTATTGCTGGGAGGGTAAACAGATCAGAACAGACTGGGCCCCTCAATAAATATGAAAAAAAAATGCAGAGCAACACTGCTGGTATGCCCTGGAGGGAGGGGTGCTGTAGCCTTTGTTTCCACAGACCCATGGCATCATTACTGGTGTATTCTCCAGAAAAGAGAGATGGAACTCAGAAAGAGCCCCCATATTCTCTGCTGTATGGCTTCCAGGCAGAGGCAAAATCAAAACATGAAACTATACCTAGCGGTTCTGCAACCTCAAACGTGGGACAGAGATTCATTTACAGCCCCAGGCAAATAGGAATGTTCTGCTCCCGTGCTTCTGTGAACTCACCCCTCTAAGACAAATGAACAAGGAGTGGAGTTCTGATACAGAGCAAGGGCGAGTGATAGGCCATTTTCCAAGCCCACCTACAGAGTACTGAACCAACATGGCATGGGGAGTGTCATTGAATGGGGGAACAACTTGCCCAACTACACTGCAGGAGGTTGGTGCCAAGACATGGCATTGAGAGGGGTACGACCTGCCCCCTACAGTAAACAAGCATAGCACCAGGCCACAGTATCACGAAGAGTCGTGATCTGCCCACCTACTGTGCACAAGTTCAGTGCCAAGACTCTTTGGAGGAGATGTGACACACCAGCCTAACAGCATAGAGAGCAGCACAGACCGGGGGCAGGCCTGAAGGATTCTGGAACCACCAAGTGGAGTTCGTGCAACTGGACAAGGGCAGGAGACGGACAACCATATTAAAAAAGGAGGCCCTGTTCAATAGCCAAGGAAGGCTCTGGCCAACAGGACACTGGACACAAACACAACCAAAAGGATAACAGGCAAAAGATATGGAAGGAAGACTTGGCAACCATCAATATGTAAGAAGGACCTCTCAACAAAGTTATTAAGAGTGCACAGTTTCCAAGGGAACACATCCGCTGTTTTCCTTTCTTTTATTTTAAAATTTTTATTGTTTTGTAAATTTTTGTCTTCCTGTTTTTTAGCCTCTTTTAAAATTTTCAATTTCATTTTTATTTCTCTTTGTTTTGTTCTTCTGTTATCGATAATACTGTTTATAAATCTTTTATTCTTCTTTTAAATATTTTTAGTTTCTTTGAATTGATTTTTATTTTTCTTTGTACTGTACTTTTTTATTGACTATACTGTTTTCAAATCTTTTTTCTTCTTTTATGATTGATAAAATTTGTCACAACTCAATTTTTATTTCTCCTCATTTTGTTCTGTTATTGTATATATTCTGTTTTCAAACAATTTTTTCTTCTTTTAAATTTCTTTTTAAGTTTTATTTCCACACCCACTTTAAACAAACCCCTTCAAGACCAGAGTAGATAACTGATACTCCATTATCCATAGTGCCAGAGAGATATAAATAAAATTAAGAAGCAGAGGAACCACTCCTAATTAAAAGAACAAGAGAAATCCCCTGAGAGAATGATCAATGAAACAGACATTGATAGTATCCTAGATCATGAATTTCAAAAAAGGAGTAATCAAATTACGGAAGGAACTAAAAGAGATTGTGAATAGAGACAGAGAATATGTCAAACAGGAAATTGAAACTATAAAGAAGAGCCAATTAAAATTGGAAAACACATTTGCTGAGATGAGAGCTGAGATAAAGGCTGTAAAAAGTAGGCTACATAATGGAATGTAACAAATAAGTTGTGTAAAAGACAGGACAACAGAAATCACACAATTAGAATGGCTGAGAGGAAAACGAATAAAAATGAATGAAAACAATAAAAGGGACTTATGGGATAATACAAAGATAATATAAACCTATATATAATAGGGGTCCCAGAAAGAGAATAAAGAGCAAAAGGGATTGAAAAAGTATTTGAAGAAATAATGACTGAAAATTTCCCAAACCTAAAGAAGGAATCAGATATCCAAGCACAGGAAGCACACAGGGTCCCAAACAAGAAGAACCAAAACAGACCCACTGAAAGACATTATAATCAAGATGGCCAGGGTTAAGGATAAATAAATAATTCTAAAGAAAGCAAGAAAAAAAGAGTTATTTACAAGGGAAACCACATTCGATTTTCAGATGATTTCCCTACACAAACACTACAGGCCCATAGGAAGTGGTAAGATATATTCAATGTCCTGAATGAAAAAAAGATGAAACGTAGGATACTTTATCCAGCAAGACTATCCTTTGGAATAAGAGAGATGAAAAACTTCACAGAAAAGCAAAAACTAAAAAAATTTAGAAACACTAAACCTATGCTAAAAGAAATATTGAAAGGTCTACTCCAAATAGAAAAGGAGCAGGATACTACAGAAAGGAGAAAACCAAAATTGGAAAGGTGATAACTGCTATGAATTACAACAGAATAAACATGAAACTGTAGAAGAGGACATCTAAGTCATTAAGAGTGTGAGAGGGGAACAAAAAATATAGAGTTTTTCTTTTTTCTTCTGTTCTTGGTAGGATGGGTTTGAGCTTGTATTACTATCTGTTTAAAACAAAGAGATATACTAATGGGTTAGTATATGTACAAAACAGAGTAACCACAAGCCAAAAACTTACAATACAGTCACAAAAACTTAAAAGAAAGCAAGATAATACAAAGGAAAATTATCAAACCACAAAAAGAAAAGAAAGGGACAAAGAGGAAATACCAAATGAATTGCAAAACTAAGATCAAAATGGCAATAAACACACATCTACCAATTATTACTGTAAATGTCAATGGATTAAATGCTCCAATCAAAAAACACAGAGTAGCAGACTGGATAATAAAACAAGAACCTACAATATGCTGCATACAAGAGACCCACATTAGGGAGACGGACACACACTGAGATTGAGAGGGTGGAAAGATATTCCATGCAAATGGAAATGACAAGAAAGCAGGAGTAACAATACTAATTTACGACTAAATAGATTTTAAAACAAAGGCCATAAAGAAAGATAAAGAAGGACACTATATAATGATTAAAGGAACAATACATAATGTGGATAATACACCCATTAACATATATGCATCCAACATAGAAGCACCTAAATACATAAAGCAAATACTAACAAATATAAAGGGAGAAATTGATGGGAATACATTCATAGTAGGAAACTGCAACACCCTATAAACATCACTAAACATGTCTTCCAGAGAGAACATTCATAAGGCAACAGAGAAACTAAATGATACAAGAGAACAATTAGACTTGGTTGGTATTTTCAGAATATTACATCCCCCAAAATAGAGTATAGATTCTTTTCAAGTGCACATGGAATATTTTCTAGGATAGATCATGTACTTGGGCACAAAAGAAGCCTCAAAATATTTAAGAAGATAGAAATTATTTAAAGCAACTTTTCTAACCACATTGCCATAAAACTAAAAATCAACTACAGGAAAACAAAGGAGAAAAAAAATGACAGCATGGAGATTAAATAACATACTACTAAAAAACCAATGGGTCAATTATGAAATCAAAGAAGAAAGTAAAAAAATACTTTGAGATAAATGAATATGAAAACAGCCACACAAAATTTCTGGGATGCAGCAAAAGTATTCCTAAGAGAGAAGTTTATACTGATACAGGGCTTCCTCAAAAAAGAACAGTCTCAAATAAACACTCTAACCTACCACTAGAGGAAATAGAAAAGAAGAGAAAAAACCCAAATTCAGCAGAAGGAAAGAAATAATAAAGATCAGGGAGGAAATAAATAAAAGAGATTAAAAAAATCAATAGAAAAATCAATCAAACCAAGAGCTGTTTCCTTGAAAGAATAAATAAAATTGACAAACCTCTGGCCAAACTAATGAAGAAGAGAAAAGAGAGAGCACAAATAAACAAAATAAGAAAGGAAAATGGAGAAAATACAACCAATATCACAGAAATAGAAAATACCATCTGAGAATGTTATGAGCAACTACATGGAAACAAACTGGATTATCGAAATGAAATGGACAAGTTTCTGGAAACATACAGTCCACCAAAACTGAATAAAGAAGAAATTGACCATTTGAACAAACTGATCACTAGAAATAAAATCAAATTAGCAATAAAAAACCTCTCTACAAATAAAAGTCCAGGACCTGATGGGTTCACTGGGGAATTCTACCAAACATACAAAGAAGAACTCATACCAGTCCTTCGCAGACTCTTCCAGGAGATAGAAAAGGAGGGAATACTCCCAAAGTAATTCTATGAAGCCACCATTACCCTGATAGCAAAACAAAGCAAATCCACTACCAAAAAAGAATATTACAGACCAATATCACTGAAGAATATAGGTGCAAAAATCCTCAACAAAATATTAGCAAACAGAATCTAACAGCATATAAAAAAGATCATACAAAATGATCAAGATGGGTTCAGCCCAGGAACACAAGGATGGTTCAATATATGCATATCAATCAATGTAATACACTTCACCAAAAAGAGAAAGGATAAAAATCACATGATCATCTCAATAGATGTAGAAAAAGAATTTGATAAAATTCAACACCCATTTATGATAAAAACTCTCACCACAGTGGGTATAGAGGGAACATATCTCAACATAATAAAAGCTATATACGAGAAACCTATAGCCAGCATAGTACTCAATGGTGAAACACTCAAAGGCTTCCCACTAAAATCTGGGAGAAGACAAGGATGCCCAATATCACCACTCCTATTTAACATAGTCTTGGAAGTCCTAGCCACAGCAATCAGGAATGAAAAAGAAATAAATGGGATCCAAACTAGAAAAGAAGGGGTAAAATTGTCACTATATGCAGATGACATGATCGTATATATAGAAAACTCTAATAGTTCCACAGAAAAACTGCTAGAACTAATATAAGAATTCAACATGATAGCAGGATACAAGATTAATGTACAAAAGTCAGTTGCATTTCTTTGCACTAATGATAAATCAACAGGAAAAGAAAGTAAAGAAACAATCCCTTTTAAAATAGCACCCAAAGTAATAAAACACCTAAGAATAAATCTAACCAAGGAGGTGAAAGACTTATACATGGAGAACTACAGAACACTGATGAAGGAAATTAAAACAGACTTAAAAAAATGGAGAGATATCCCATGCTCCTGGGTTGGAAGAATCAATATTGTTAAATGGTCACTGCCCAAGGCAATCTACAGATTTAATGCAATCCCTATCAAATTACCCAGGACATATTTCACAGAACCAGAACAAGTCATATTAAATTTACATGGCACCACAAAAAATCCAGAATTGCCAAAGCATTGCTGATGAAAAAGAATGAGGCTGGAGGAATAATCCTCTCAAACTTCAGACAATACTATAGTGCTACAGTAATCAAAACAACATGGTATTGTTACAAAAACAAACATGGATCAATGGAATAGAATCAAGATCCCAGAAATTAACCCACAAACGTTTGGTTAATTGAACTTTGACAAAGGAGGCAAGACAATAAAATGGAATAATGACAATGTCTTCAGCAAATGGTTTTAGGAAAACTGGACAGCAGTGTGTAAATCAGTGAAGTTAGAATAGTCCCTCCTACCATACACACAAAAAAATTCAAAATGAATTAAAGACGTAAATATAAGACAAGACACATGAAACGTCCTAGAAGAAAATATAAGGAAATCATTATCTCACATATATGTCAGCAATGTTCTCGTAGGGTAGTTTACCCATGAAATAGTAATAAAAGCAAAAATAAACAAATGAAACCTAATTAAACTTACAAGCTTTTGCACAGCAAAGGAAAGCATAAGCAATACAAAGTAACAACATACGGAATAGGTGAAAATATTTGCAAAAGATGAAATTAACAAAGTCTTGATTTCCAGAATATATTAACAGCTCATACAACTTAATAAGAAAAAAAAAACAAACAAAAAACTCAATAAAAAAATAGTTAGAAGACCTAAACAAGTAATTCTTCAATGAAGATACATGAAAGACCAACAGGCACATGAAAAACAAATTCTCAATATCACTAATTGTCAGAGAAATACAAATCAAAACTGCAATGAGATATCACCTCACAGTAGTCAAGATGGCCATTATTGAAAAGCACACAAATGATAAACGCTGCAGAGGGTGTGAAAAAAGGGCACCCTCTTACACTGTTGGTGGGAATGCAGTTCGGTACAGCCATTGTGGAAAACAGTATGGAGATTCCTAGAAAGAGTAAAAATAGGCTTAACGTATGACATAACAATCTTACTCCTGGGCATATACCCAGAAGAAATCCGAATTCAAAGAGACACCTGCACCCCAATGTTAATAGTTGCACTATTTACAATAACCAAGACTTGGAAACAATGTAAATATCCATTGATAGATGACTAGATAAAAAATTGTGGAATGTTTATACAATGGATTATTATTCAACCATAAAAATGACAACATAATGCCATTTGCAGTGACATGGATGTCCGTGGAGAATGTCATTCTAAGAGAAGTAAGCCAGAAAGAGAAAGAAAAATACTATGTGATGTCACTCATATGTGAGATCTGAAAAAAAAATAAGGAAAATGAAGTCATATATAAAACTGTAACAGACTAACAGACATAAAACACAGACTTGTGGTTGCCATGGGTAGTGAGGTGGGAAGCGATAAACTGGGGGCTTGAGATTTTCAGATACTGACATGCATATATAAGATAGATAAACAAGTTTATACTGTATAGCACAGGGAAATATATTCAATAGCTTTTATTAGCTCATGGTGAAAAATAATATGGAAATTAATATATGTATATTCGTGTATGACTAAAGAATGTGCTGTTCGCCAGAAATTGGTACAACATTTTAAGCCTACTGTAACTCAATAAAATAAACTAAAATAAAGGGAATCACCCAAACAGAAGAGCAGATAGACAGATGAAAAATATAACAATGCAATAAATGAGATACATGGGCTAATTTAAGATGTGCCAACATATGCATTTTAGGTGTTATATAAGGTGAAATGAGAGAAGAGGGTTGACAATTTATGTGATGGAATTATGTTTGAAAACATCCTAAACTTGAAGAAAGAAACACATATCCAGGTGAAAACACAGAAGGTTCTAATAAGATGAACCAAAAGAAACTCACATCAAGACATATCACATAGGGGATCAGCCAAGATGGTGGAGTAGAAGGACACTTGTAGCTCACGTTCCCCCACAAATACACCAAAACTCACATCCATGGGCCCACTCAGTCAACCTGAGCACCTGCTGAACTCTTAAAGAACACTACCCTCTTAAAAAAACAAAGACGTCATGAATCTGGTAGGAGAAAAGGGAAAAAGAGAGAAGTAAAAGCAAAACAGTGCGGGACCGGTCCTGCGGGGAGGGAGTGGAAAAGGAAGAATAGCACTCATTGGCTGGATCTCCCTCTCTCCAACAGAGAGGTCAGCAGGATGGAGGGGGAACCTCCAAGGTGCGGATCTGTATGGAGGAGTCCTTGACACACAGAACGAAGTTAAACGGGCACAGAGGTTCTCTGCAATCCCCAGCCCTACAGGCAAAGTGGCAGGTGAGGGACAGGACAGGCTACTGAGCTGGGTGGAGTACTGGGGCAGGCTGCACAGAGGCAATGCTGGGGGACTACAGGGTGCTGTGTGCTGTGGATGAGTGTGTACACAGAGCAAAACAACCTGGGCCCTCCATAAAATACAACAACAACAACAAAAAAAGACAACAGCTGATGTGCCCTAGGGGGAAGGGGGCCATATCCCCTAGCCCCAAAAACCCTTGGACAGTTTTCAGGAGCAGAGAGGTGGGGCTCAGT
The DNA here is from genome assembly GCF_048564905.1 of Vicugna pacos. Classification (NCBI taxonomy): domain Eukaryota; kingdom Metazoa; phylum Chordata; class Mammalia; order Artiodactyla; family Camelidae; genus Vicugna; species Vicugna pacos. Next base: position 44,933,875 of record NC_133023.1, on the reverse strand, counting down.
CACAACCGCCAAATCCAATTGCTTAGCACCCAGTTGGGGGTGGGGCCCAACCTGAATCTGTACCTAAGGGCTTAGAAGCCACAAAGGCGAGACTGAGACTTGTTTGCAGCCCGAGGCAGACATGATCCTTCTGCCCTGATACCTCTGAGAACTCTTGCCTCCAAGACAAACAAACAAGGAGCTGAGTTCTGGTACTGAGTGGAGGCAGGGCTACTCTGATGTCTTCATGGAGCCTGCCTATGGAGCATGGACCTGAGGCAGAGCAGGCAGCTACACAGAGTAGGAGAGCGACTGGTGCCAGGAGAGGGCAGGTGGCCACCAGCCTTCTGGCAGGACCACAGCACCTGACTGTGGTGTTGTGAGGGGGCGAGACCTGCCCACCTAAATTTCCTGAGCACAGAATCTGACTGCGGCTTCAGTAAGGGGAGTGACCTGCATGCCTACCCTGTGGGACTGCAGCCTCGGGATGGGGCGTGACCCGCCTGCCAAACTTGTAAGAACACAGAACCTGAACACAGTGCTGGGAAGGGGTGCAATCTGCTTACTGACTTGCACTGGGAGCAGCACAGATCAGGGTACCAACAGAGGGCCACTGGAAGCAACGAGCTGAATTCGTGGAGCAGAGCGAGCACAGAAAGACCTCTCGATAAAAACATTAAGAGTGCACAGTCACCACGAGAACACATCCCCCCTTTTTTCACTTTTTATCTGTTCGATTTTCTATTACCTTTTTAATTTTTACTTTTTAAGCAATTATACATGTCTACAGTTTTAAATCCTTTAAAATTTCACATTTAAAATATTTTTTATTATTACTGTTTTTTAAAATCCACCTCATTTCATCTTTGTTTCTCTTGGTTGTAATCTACTGTAACTGATTATACTCAGGTTTGAAATACATTATTGTTCTTTTCCACATTTTTTAAGATTTTCAAAGGGCATCTCAACTCGATTGCTATTTTCTACAACTTGTTCTTCTGTTATTGATTATATACTGTTTTCAAACCTTTTTTTCTCTCCCAACTTTTAAAATTCTCTTTTTAAAAAAAAATGTTTTATTCCTGCATAGGCTTCAGATAGACAAATGAATAAACTTCTCAATGACCATAATAGATAACTGATACACTATAAGTCACAGTGCCAGAGAGATGTGAGCAAGATGAAGTAGCACAGGAACTACTCCCAATTAAAAGAACAAGAGAAATTCCCTGAAAGAATAATCAATGAAATAGATATTGGTGGCCTACTAGATCAAGATTTCGAAAAAGGAGTGATTAAAGTACTGAAGGAACTAAAAGAGATAGTGTTTAGAGATATAAAATAGGTCAAAAATGAAATCAGAGATATAAAGAACAGCCAAGTAGAATTGGAAAACTCATTTGCTGAGATGAGAGCTGATCAAAAGCTGTACAAAGCAGGCTAGATAATGTAGAGGAATGAATAAATAAGTGACCTAGAAGACAGGACAAGAGAAAGCACCCAATCAGAACAACTGTGAGATAAACAAACACAAACAAATGAAAGGAACATAAGGGACCTATGGGATAATATAAAGCATGGCAATCTTCACATAATAGGGGTTCCTGAAGGGAAAGAAAGAGTCAAGGGGATTGAAAAGGTATTTGAAGAAATCATGACTGAAAACTTCCAAAACCTAAAGAAGGAATCAGATATCCAGGTACAGGAAGTTCAGAGGGTCCCAAACAGGAAGAACCCAAATAGACCCACACTAAGACATATCATAATCAAGATGGCCAGAGTCAAGGATAAAGAAACTATCCTAAAGGCAGCAAGAGAAAAACAAAGAGTTAGTTACAAGGGAACCCCCATAAGGCTCTAAGCTGATTTCTCTACACAAACACTACAGACCAGAAGGGAGTGGCAAGATAAATTCAAAGCCTGAATGAAAAAAAAGATGCAGTTTAGGATACTCTATCCAGCAAGGCTATCCTTTAGGATAGAAGGAGACTTAAAGAATTTCACAGACAAGCAAAAACTAGAAGAGTTTAGCAACACTAAACCCATGCTAAAAGAAATATTGAAAGGTCTACTCTAAATAGAAAAGCAGCAGGATGCTACAGAAATGAGAAACTCACAACTGGAAAGGTGATAACACATGAATTACAAATAAACACGAAATTGTAAAAGAAAACATCTAAATCATTGGGAGAGGGAGGCAGGAAAATATACAGTTTTTTTTTAAATTTTTGTTCTTGGTAGGATGGATTTGAGCTCATAGTACTATCTATTTAATACAAACAGTTATACTAATGGGTGAATAGACTTATGAAAAAGAGTAACAACCAGCCAAAAATGTATAAGTGAGTCACAAAAACTAAATAACATCCAAGATAACACAAAGGAAAATTACCAAACCACAAAAGGAAGAAGAAAGGAACAAAGAGGAAATACCAAATCAACAACAAAAATGAGTTCAAATTGGCAATAAGCACACATCTGGCATTATTACTGTAAATGTTAATGGACTAAATGCTCCAATCAAAAGACATAGAGTGGCAGACTGGATAATAAAGCAAGAACCTTCAATATGCTGCCTACAAGAGACCCACTTTATGGAGAAGGACACATATAGATTGAGAGTGAAAGGATGGAAAAGGATATTCCATGCAAATGGAAAAGCCAAAAAAGCAGGTGTAGCAGTACTGATTTCAGACCAAATAGACTTTAAAACAAAAGTCATAAAGAAAGATAAAGAAGGACATTTTATAATGATTAAAGGAGTGATACAAGATGAAGATTTTACACTCGTTAATATATATGCATCCAATATAGGAGCACCCAAGTACATAAAACAACTACAAACAGAGATAAAGGGGGATATAGATGGGAATACAATCATAGTCGGAGATTTTAACACCGCATTAACATCATTAGGCAGATCATTCAGACAGAAAATAAATAAAGCAACAGAGAAATTAAAAAGTACAATAGAAAAATTACATTTGGTGGATATTTTCAGAGCATTACACACCTCAAAACTAATATATACATTCTTTTCAAGTACACGTCGAACATTTTCTAGGATTGATCATGTACTTGGGCACAAAAGAAGCCTCAGTAATTTTAAGAAGACAAAAATTATCTCAAGCATCTTTACTGACCACAATGCCATGAAGCTAGAAATCAACTACAGAGAAACAAAGGAGAAAAAAGGGAAAGCATAGAGATTAAACACCATGTTATTTAAAAAAAAAAGGGTCAATGATGAAATCAAAGGTGAAATTAAACAATACCTTGAGAAAAATTAAAATGAAAAAACTACCACACAAAATTTATGGGACACAGCAAAGGCAGTGCTAAGAGGGAAGTTTATAGTGATACAGGCCTTCCTCAAAAAAAGAACAGTGTCAAATAAAAAATCTAACCAACCAGCTAAAGGAATTAGAAAAAGAGGAGCAAAGAAAAATCCCCAAAAGGCAGCAGAAGAAAGGAAATAATAAAGATAAGGGAGGAAATAAACAAAATAGAGATTAAAAAAAACAGAAAAAAATCAATCAAACCAAAAGCTGTTTTTTTGAAAAAGTAAATAAAATCGACAAACCTCTGGCCAAACTCACAAAGAAGAAAAAAAGAGAGAGCACAAATTAGGAAAATAAGAAAGGAAAATGGAGAAATTGCAACAAATAAAATGGAAATACAGAATATCATAGGAGAATATATTGATAAACTATATGGAACCAAAATGGATAACCTAAAGGAGATAGACAAATTTCTGGAAACATACAATCACCAAGACTGAACCAAGAAGAAACTGAACTTGAGAAAACAGATCACTAGAAATGAAATTGAATTAGCAATAAAAAACCTCCCTACAAAGAGAAGTCCTGGATCGGATGTCTTCACCAGGGAATTCTACCAAACATAGAAAGAACTCATACCAGTCTTTCTCAAACTGTTTTAGAAGATTGAAATGGAGGAAATACTCCCAAACTCATTCTATAAAGCCACCATCACCCTGATACAAAAACCAGGCAAAGACACTACCTAAAAAGAGAATTATAGGCCAATATCACTGATGAACATAGACGCCAAAATCCTCACCAAAATTTTAGCAAATAGAATCCAACAACACATAAAAAAGATTATACATCATGACTAAGTGGTGTTCATCCCAGGGACACAAGGCTGGTTCAACATATGCAAATCAATCAATGTAATACATCACATCCACAAGAGAAAGGACAAAAACCACATGATCATCTCAATCGATGCAGAAAAAGCATTTGATAAAATTCAACACCCATTTATGATAAAAACTCTCGCCAAAGTGGGTATAGAGGGAACATATCTCAACATAATAAAAGCTATATATGACAAACCTATAGCCAGCATAGTTCTCAACGGTGAAAAACTCAAAAGCTTCCCACTAAAATCTGGGACAAGACAAGGATGCCCACTATCACCACTCCTATTCAATATAGTCCTGGAAGTCCTAGCCACAGCAATCAGGCAAGAGTGAGAAATAAAAGGGATCCAAATTGGAAAAGAAGAGATAAAAGTGTCATTATATGTTGATGACATGATACTATATTTAGAAAATCCTAAAAGCTCCACACAAAAACTGCTGGAGGTAATTGAAGAATTCAGAAAGTTAGCAGGTTACAAGATTAACTTATAAAAGTCAGTTGCATTTCTTAACACTAATGATGAATCAATAGGGAAAGAAAGTAAAGAAACAACCCCCTTTAAAATAGCACCCAAGGAAATAAAATACCTAGGAATAAATTTAACCAAGGAGGTGAAAGAATTATACACAGAAAACTATAAACCATTGATCAAAGAAATTAAAGCAGATTTTAAAAAATTGGAAAAAGATCCCATACTCCTTGATTGGAAGAATCAATATTGTTAAAATGGTCACACTGCCCAAGGCAATCTACAGATTTAATGTAATCCCTCTCAAATGACCCAGGACATATTTTACAGAAGCGGAACAAATCATAATAAAATTTATATGGATCCACAAAAGACCTAGAATTGGCAAAGCAATTGAACATAAATACAAAATAGAAACAGACTCATAGACAGAGAATATAAACTTGTGGTTGCCAAAAGCACCGGGGGTGTGAAGGGACAGACTTGGACTTCAAAATTTGTAGATACTGACCGGCATATGCAGAATAGATAAGCAATATTATACTGTATAGCATAGGGAAATATATACAAGTTCTTGTGTTAGCTCACATCGAAAAAAATGCGACAATGAGTATATGTATGTTCATGTATAACTGAAAAATTTTGCTCTACACTGGTAATTGACACAACATTCTAAACTCACTATAAGTCAGTAAGAAATTTCTTTTAAAAAAGAAAATTTAGTCAGTTGATCAAAGAAAAAATGAAACACTTTATTTAAGTCAAAAAATTGTATTTCAGTCAAAATTAATATACAGGAACAGCATCTCAGAAAAATTTGAGAACCGTTCCAGTCATTAAAGTCAAGGCACAGTTATATAAGTTTTTTGGGATGAAGTGCTACAAAATAAAGGACTTATTATTGATAGTTACACAATCCAGATGTAAGCATCATTGTGGCTTCTTACAAGGTCGAGAAGGAATATTATCTTTTAAGATGATGTCTTGTTTGTGTTAGGAGATTGTTGATCTTTATGGTTGAGCAGGTATTTCTGCCCATGGGAGAGGTTTGGTTGATACATAATGTAGCTACACAAAGCACAATAGAGAGGAGAGAAAAAGCCAAAGGTTATTGAATTATTTTTTTTTTAAATTTCTATCGTCTTGCAATAAATTATGAATTTTATTTCATGTTAACTTCTCCCTTTAGCTCTGTTAATAATTTCTTCATATATTTTGATGTTTCTCTGTTAGCTGCTTGTATTTGAATCGCTCTTCAATTCTTTTTTTTTAATCAATTGTCCCTATATCCAGTATATAATGTCCATAGTTGTGTCCTGTTACCATTTTTGGCTTCAAATCTATTTTTTTATTATATGATTATGACTATAACCACTTTCTTTGGCTGTCACTTGCTTGCAGCATCATCTTTCATTTTTTTCACTTTGAATCTGTTTTTGTCTTTAGAGCTGAGGTGAGTCCCAATAGAGACATCATATAGTTGAGTCTTGTTTTTTAATCGTCAAGTCTTTTGATTTGTGAATTCAACCCATTTACATATATGGTGATTTTTTTACTTTTAATTGAAGTATTATTAGTTAACAATGTTGTGTCAATTTCTGGTGTACAGCACTATGTTTCAGTCATACATGAATATACATATATATGTTTTCATATACTTTTTCACCATAAGCTACTATAAGATATAAATATATTTCACTGTGCTATACAATATAAACTTGTTTATCTATTTTATATATTCCAGTCAGTATCTGCAGGTCTCAAACTCCCAATTTATCCATTCCCACCCTCTTCCCCCAGGCAACCATTAGTTTCATTTTTATGTCTGTGAGTCTGTTTCTGTCTTATAAGTAACTTCATTTGTCTTTTTTTCTTTTTAGATTCCACACATGTGTGATACCATATGGAATTTTTCTTTCTATTACTAACTTACTTCACTTAGAATGACATTCTCCAAGTCCATCCATGTTGCTGAAAATGGCATGATTTTATCATTTTTATGGCTAAGTAGTATTCCATTGTATAAATATACGACTTCTTTATACAGTCAGCAATCAATGAGCATTAAGGTTGTTTACATGACTTGGCTATTGTAAATAGTGATGCTATAAATATTGGAGTGCAGGTGTCTTTTTGAATTAAGATTCCCTCTGGATATGTGCCCACTAGTGGGGTTGCTGTATTATATGTTAAGTCTGTTTTCAGTCTTTTGAAGAATCTCCATAGTGTTTTTCACAATGGCTGCACCAAATAGCATTCCTATCAAAAGCATAGAAGGGTTCCCTTTTTTCGACAGCCTTTCCAAATTTTATCATCTGTGGACTTTTGTGGTTTTATTTATTTTTTATTTTTTTAATTTTTAACATTTTTATTGATTTATAATCATTTTACTATGTTGTGCCAAATTCCAGTGTTCAGCACAATTTTTTCAGTCATTCATGGACATATACACACTCATTGTCACATTTTTTTCTCTGTGATTTATCATAACATTTTGTGTATATTTCCCTGTGCTATAGAGTGTAATCTTGTTTATCTATTCTACAATTTTGAAATCCCAGTCTATCCCTTCCCACCCTCTACCCCCCTGGTAACCACAAGTCTGTATTCTCTGTCCATGAGTCTTTAGATTCCACATATGAGCGATCTCATATGGTATTTTTCTTTCTCTTTCTGGCTTACTTCACTTAGAATGACATTCTCCAGGAGCAACCATGTTGCCGCAAATGGCATTATGTTGTCGGTTTTTATGGCCGAGTAGTATTCCATTGTATAAATATACCACTTCTTCTTTATCCAGTCACCTGTTGATGGACATTTAGGCTGTTTCCATGTTTTGGCTATCGCAAATAGTGCTGCTATGAACATTGGAGTGCAGGTGTCATCCTGAAGTAGATTTCCTTCTGGATTCAAGCCCAGGAGTGGGATTCCTGGGTCATATGGTAACTCTATTCCTAGGCTTCTGAGGAATCTCCACACTGTTTTCCATAGTGGCTGCACCAAACTGCATTCCCACCAGCAGTGTAGGAGGTTTCCCCTTTCTCCACAGCATCTCCAGCATTTGTCATTTTTGGATTTTTGAATGACGGCCATTCTGACTGGTGTGAGGTGATACCTCATTGTAGTTTTGATTTGCATTTCTCTGATAATTAGTGATATGGAACATTTTTTCATGTGCTTTTTGATCATTTGTATGTCTTCCTTGGAGAATTGCTTGTTTATGTCTTCTGCCCATTTTTGAATTGGGTTGTTTATTTTTTTCTTATTGAGTCGTATGAGCTGCTTATATATTTTGGAGATCAAGCCTTTGTCGGTTTCACTTGCAAAAATTTTCTCCCATTCCGTAGGTTTTCTTCTTGTTTTATTTCTGGTTTCCTTTGCTTTGAGAAGCTTGTAAGTTTCATTAGGTCCCATTTGTTTATTATTGCTTTTATTTCTTCTATGAGAAAATTTTTGAAATGTATGTCAGATAAAGTTTTGCCTATGGTTTCCTCTAGGAGGTTTATTGTATCTTGTCTTATTTTTAAGTCTTTAATCCATTTTGAGTTGATTTTTGTATATGGTGTAAGGGTGTGTTCTAGCTTCATTGTTTTACATGCTGCTGTCCAGTTTTCCCAATACCATTTGCTAAAGACACTGTCTTTATTCCATTGTATATTCTTGCCTACTTTGTCGAAGATGAGTTGACCAAAGGTTTGTGGGTTCATTTCAGGGCTCTCTATTCTGTTCCATTGGTCCATATGTCTGTTTTGGTACCAATACCATGCTGTCTTGTTGACTGTAGCTCTATAGTATTGTCTGAAGTCTGGGAGAGTTATTCATCCAGCCTCTTTCTTTCTCTTCAGTAATGCTTTAGCAATTCTAGGTCTTTGATGGTTCCATATAAATTTTATTATGATTTGTTCTAGTTCTGTGAAATATGTCCTGGGTAATTGGATAGGGATTGCATTCAATCTGTAGATTGCCTTGGGCAGTGTGACCATTTTAACAATATTGATTCTTTCAATCCAAGAGCATGGAATATCTTTCCATTTTTTAAAGTCTTCTTTAATTTCCTTCATCAATGGTTTATAGTTTTCTGTGTATAATTCTTTCACCTCCTTGGTTAGATTTATTCCCAGATATTTTATTCCTTTGGGTGCTACTTTAAAGGGGATTGTTTCTTTACTTTCTTTTTCTGTTGATTTATCGTTAGTGTAAAGAAATGCAACTGATTTTTGAACGTTAATTTTGTAATCTGCTCTCTTGCTGAATTCTTCAATCAGCTCTAGTAGCTTTTGTATGGAACTTTTAGGGTTTTCTATATATAGTAACATGTCATCAGCATATAATGACATTTTACCTCTTCTTTTCCAATTTGGATCCCTTTTATTTCTTTCTCTTGCCTGATTGCTGTGGCTAGGACTTCCAGGACTATGTTGAATAGGAGTGGTGATAGTGGGCATCCTTGTCTTGTCCAAGAATTTAGTGGGAAGCTTTTGAGTTTTTCACCGTTGAGAACTATGCTGTCTGTAGGTTTGTCATATATAGCTTTTATTATGTTGAGATATGTTCCCTCTATACCCACTTTGGCGAGAGTTTTTATCATAAATGGGTGTTGAATTTTATCAAATGCTTTTTCTGCATCGATTGAGATGATCATGTGGTTTTTGTCCTTTCTCTTGTTGATGTGATGTATTACATTGGTTGATTTGCGTATGTTGAAACAGCCTTGTGTCCCTGGGATGAAACCCACTTGGTCGTGGTGTATAATCTTTTTTATGTGTTGTTGCATTCTATTTGCGAAAATTTTGGTGAGGATTTTGGCGTCTATGTTCATCAGAGATATTGGCCTATAATTCTCTTTTTTTGTAGTGTCTTTGCCTGGTTTTGGTATCAGGGTGATGGTGGCTTCATAGAATGAGTTTGGGGGTATTCCCTCCTTTTCAATCGTCTGGAAGAGTTTGAGAAGGACTGGTATGAGTTCTTCTTTGTATGTTTGGTAGAACTCCCTGGTGAAGCCGTCCGGTCCTGGACTTTTATTTGTAGGGAGGTTTTTAATTGCTATTTCTATTTCCTTTCTAGTGATCAGAGTGTTCAAGTGTTCCGTTTCTTCTTGATTCAGTTTTGGTGGACAGTATGTTTCCAGAAACTTGTCCATCTCCTCTAGGTTATCCAGTTTGGTTCCATATAGTTTTTCATAATGTTCTCGTATGATATTCTGTATTTCTATTTTGTTTGTTGTAATTTCTCCATTTTCCTTTCTTATTTTGCTAATTTGTGCTCTCTCTTTTTCTTCTTTGTGAGTTTGGCCAGAGGTTTGTCGATTTTATTTACTTTTTCAAAAAACCAGCTTTTGGTTTGGTTGATTTATTTATGGTCTTGTTAATCTCTATTGTATTTAATTCCTCTCTGATCTTTATTATTTCCTTCCTTCTGCTGCTTTTTGGGGCTTTTTGTTCTTCTTTTTCTAATTCATTCAGGTGGTGGGTTAACTTGTTTATTTGAGATTGTTCTTCATTTTTGAGGAAGGCCTGTATCGCTATAAACTTCCCTCTTAGCACTGCCTTTGCTGTGTTCCATAGGTTTTGAGTGGTTGTGCTTTCATTATCATTTGTCTCAAGGTATTTTTTAATTTCAGCTTTGATTTCCTCATTGATTCATTGTTTTTTCAATAACATATTGTTTAATCTCCATGCTTTTCTTATTTTGTCCTTTGTTTCTCTGTTGTTGATTTCCAGTTTCATGGCATTGTGCTCAGTAAAGATGCTTGAGATAATTTCTATCTTTTTAAATTTTTGAGGTTTCTTTTGTGTCCAAGTACATGATCGATCCTGGAAAATGTTCCATGTGCACTTGAAAAGAATGTATATTCTATTTTTGGGGGGTGCAATGCTCTGAAAATATCCACCAAATCTAGTTTTTCTATTGTAGTATTTAATTTCTCTGTTGCCTTGTTTATTTTCTGTCTGGAAGATCTGTCTAGTGGTGTTAATTCAGTGTTAAAATCTCCAACTATGATTGTATTCCCATCAATATCACCCTTTATCTCTGTTAGTAATTCTTGTATGTACTTAGGTGCTCCTATATTGGGTGCATATATATTAACGAGTGTAATGTCTTCATCTTGTATCACTCCTTTAATCATTATAAAATGTCCCTCTTTATCTTTCTTTATGGCCTTTGTTTTAAAGTCTATTTTGTCCGAACTCAGTACTGCAACACCTGCTTTTTTGGCTTCTCCATTTGCATGGATATCCTTTTCCATCCTTTCACTCTCAATCTATATGTTTCCATCTCCCTAAAGTGGGTCTCTTGTATGCAGCATATTGAAGGTTCTTGCTTTATTATCCAGTCTGCCACCCTATGTCTTTTGACTGGAGCATTTAGTCCATTAACATTTACAGTAATTAATGATAGATATGTGTTTATTGCCATTTTGAACTTATCTTTGCAGTTGAATTGGTATATCCTCTTTGTTCCTTTCTTTCTCCTTTTGTGGTTTGGTAATTTTCCTTTGTATTATCATGGATTTTATTTAATTTTTGTGACTCCCTTGTAAATTTTTGACTTGTGGTTACCCTTTTTTGTAAATTTATTAACCTATTCCTGTTTTTATTAAACTGATAACATTATCTCAAACCCATCCTACTGTTAAAAAAATTTAAAAAAGAAAGAAAAAAATTCTATATTTCCCTGCCTCCCTCTCCCACTCTCAGTGAGTTGTATGTCTTCTTTTATAATTTCGTGTTTTCTTTATTTGTAATTCATGAGTTATCACCTTTCCAGTTGTGAACTTCTCATTTCTGTAGCATCCTGCTGTTTTTCTATTTAGAATAGCCCTTTCAATATTTCTTTTAGCATGGGTTTAGTGTTGCCAAACTCCTGCAGCTTTTTTTTGTCTGTGAAACTGTTTATTTCTCCTTCTATCCTAAAGGATAGCCTTGCTGGACTAAGTATCCTAGGCTGCATCTTTTTTTCATTCAGGTCTTTGTATATATCTTGCCACTCCCTTCTGGCCTGTAGTGTTTGTGTAGAGAAATCAGCTGAGACCCCTATGAGGGTTCCCTTGTAATTCACTCTTTGCTTTTCTCTTGCTGCCTTTAGAATCATTTCTTTATCCTTGACTCTGGCCACCTTGACTATGATATGTCTTGGTGTGGGTCTATTTGGATTCTTCCTGTTTGGGACCCTCTGAGCTTCCTGTACTTGAATATCTGATTCCTTCTTTAAGTTTGGGATGCTTTCAGTCATGATTTCTTCAAAAACCTTTTCAATCCCCTTTGATCCTTTTTCCCCTTCTGGGACCCCTATAATGCGAAGATTGGAATGCTTTATATTATCCCATAGGTCCCTTATGCTATTATCATTATTTTTTATTTGCTTATCTTGTAATTCTTCTGAATGTGTGCTTTCTATTGCCCTGTCTTCTAGATCACTAATTCATTCCTCTGTTTTAACTAGTCGGCTTTGCACAGCTATTAGATCTTTCCTCATCTCTGTCAATGAGTTTACCCATTCTTCTTGGATCTTCTTTATAGCTTCAATTTCATTTTTGACATATTTTATATCTCTAAGCACTATCTCTTTTAATTCCTTCAGCAATTTGATCACTCCTTTTTGAAATCTTGATCTAGTAAGCTATCGATGTCTATTTCATTGATCTTTCTTTCAGGGGATTCCTCTTGTTCTTTAAATTGGGAAAGGTTTCTCTGCTTATTCATCTTGCTCATACCTCTCTGGCACTGTGGTTTATGGAGTATCAGTTGTCTATTTTAGATCTTAAGGATTTTATCTATCTAATGCCGATTTATGAATACAGCTAAAAAAAAAAAGAAAGAAATAATAAGAGACAGAGAATGATTTTTAAAAGAAGGGAGAAAGAGGGTTTGAAAACAGTGTATAATGAATAATAGAAGAGCGATTTGAAGCAGAGTATTAATCGGGTTGAGACGTCCTTTTAAAACCTTTAAGAAAAAAAGAAAAAGAAAAAAAAAGGGTTGGGGAGATTAATAGATATATTTGAAGCCTGTGTCTAATCGATAACAAGACATCAAAACCGAAGAGAAATAGAAATGAATTAAGAAGTAAAACTTAAGAGAGTAATTGAAAATACAACAGGTAAAAACAGATTTAAGAACAAAAAAAAAACAAAAAGAAAACAAAACAAAAAGGGGGTTGTCGGTGTTCTCCTGGAGTCTGTGTGCTTTTAATCTGAAGTCCTTCTGTCTTCGTCCTGTTTTGGAAGCTCAGCTTGTTTTCATAGGCCCTCCGTTGGCGCCGTCTTCTGTGCTGCTCCCAGCACCTGTCGGCAAGCAGATCGCGCCTCCTCCTAACACGGGGTCAGATGCAGCTCTCCTCTGCTGTGGGCGGGCTGCTCACTGACCCTCCGGATGCCGCAGTCAGATGTTGCAGACTGGCCAGGCAGGAGGGCGGGTCGTGCCCCCTCCCAGCACCTCGGTCAGGGGCTGTGTTCCTGCCCAACAGGCGAGGGGCCGCTCTCCCTCTACCTGCACCGCTGGTAGCTCCGCTGCTTTGTGCGGCTGCGCGCTCCGCCCTGGCCGGGCTCCGCGGGTGGGCTGGGGGAAGACTGGGGGGCAGCCTCGTCCCTGCTCCAAGCCAAGACCCAGCTCCTTGTTTGTCTTTGTGGAGCAAGTTCTCTGAGGGACCAGGATGGAAGGATCCCACCTGCCCCGGGCTGTAGGCCCGTCTCAGTCTGGCCCTTGAGGCTGCTGAGCACTTCGGTGCGGATGCAGGTTGCGCCCCCGCCCCCACCTGGGTGCTCAGCGCCAGAGAATATGGCGGCTGTGCCTGGACCCCGCCTCTCTTCCCCTGAAAATTTCCGCGGGTTTTAAGAGATGGGGGTATGCACCCTTCCCCCGAGAGCACATCAACCTTGCTGTTTTATGGAGGGCCCAGGTTGTTCTGCTCTGTGCACCCACAGCCACAGCGCCCAGCCCTTTGCAGTCCCCTGGGGCTGCCTCCCTGCAGCCGCCCCCGTCCTCCGCCGGGCTTGTGCAGCCTGGCCCTGCCCGCTGCTGCCGGCCCGCGTCTCAGGCTGGGTGTCGGGGGGACCCTCTGTGCCTGTTTAACTTAGTTCTGTCAGACAAGGGACGCTCTGTACAGATCCTAGCCTTGGAGGCTCCCCCTCCATCCCGCTGGCCTCTCAGTTGGAGAGGGGAGACCCAGCGAGCGAGCGCCAGTCCTCCTTTGCCGCTCCCTCCCCGCGGGACCCATTCCGCGCTGCTTTGCCTTTTGTTCTTTTTTCCTTTTCTCCTACCAGATTTTTGGCATCTTTATCTTTTGAAGAGGTCGATGTTCTTTTGGTGTTCCGCAGGTGCTCTGGTTGGCTGAGTGAGTCTGTAGATGTGGGTCTTGGTGTAATTGTGGCAGAGGGTGACTTACAAGTGTCCTTCTACTCCGCCATCTTGCCTCTTCTCATCTGTGGACTTTTGAATGATGGCCATTCTGACTGGTGTGAGGTGATACCTCATTTGAGTTTTCATTTGTATTTCTCTGGTAATTAGTGATATTGAGCATTGTTTCATGTGCATATTGGTCATTCATGTCTACAATGGTGAATTGTTTGCTTAGGCCTTCTGCCCATTTTTTGGATTGGGTTGTTTGTTTTTTTTCTTATCAAGTTTTATGAGCTGTTTATACATTCTGGAAATGAAGCCCTTGTCAGTCTCATCTTTTGCAAATATTTTCTCCCATTGCATAGGTTGTCATTTTGTTTTGTTTATGGTTTCCTTTGCTCTGCAAAATCCTTTAAGTTTAATTAGGTCCCATTTATTTATTTTTGGTTGTATTTTTATTGCTTGGATAGACTGCCCTAGGAGAACATTGCTGAGATATATGTGAGATAATGTTTGAGCTATATTTTCTTCTAGGAGATTTATTGTGTCTTGTCTTATGTTTAAGTCTCTAAACCATTTTGAATTTATTTTTGTGTATGGTGTGAGGGAGTATGCCAACATGATTGATTTACATACAGCTGTCTAGTTTTCCCAACAGTATTTGCTGAAGAGACTGTCATTATTCCATTGTATGTTCTTGCCAACTTTGTTAAAGATTAATTGACCAAAAGTTTGTGGGTTCATTTCTGGGCTCTGTATTCTGTTCCATTTGTCCATATGTTTGTTTTTGTGTCAGTACCATGTTGTTTTGATTATAGTAGCTCTGTAGTATTGTCTGAAGTCTGGAAGGGTTATTCCTCCAACTTCATTATTTTTCTTCAGTAATTCTTCAGCAAATCCTAGGTCTTTTGTGATTCCATATAAATTTTATTATGATTTGTTCTAGTTCTGTCAAATATGTCCTGGGAAATTTGATAGGTATTGCATTAAATCTGTAGATTGCCTTGAGCAGTATGACCATTTTAATAATATTGATTCTTCCAATCCAGGAGCATGGGATATCTTTCCATTTTTTAAAGTCTTCTTTAATTTCCTTCATCAGTGTTTTATAGTTTTCCATGTATAAGTCTTTCTCCTCCTTGGTTAGATTTATTCCTAGATATTTTATTACTTTGCATGCTATTTTAAAGAGGATTATTTCTTTACTTTCTTTTCCTGTTGATTCATTAGTGTAAGAAATGCAACTGATTTTTTTGTACATTAGTCTTTATCCTGCTATCTTGCTTATTTCTTTTATTAGTTCTAGTAGTTTTTGTGTGCAGCTTTGATTTTTCTGTATCTAGTATCATGTCATCTGCATATAGTGAAGATTTTACCTCTTCTTTTCCAATTTGGATCTCTTTCATTTCTTTTTCTTGCCTGATTGCTGAAGCTAGGTTTTCCAAGTCTATATTGAATAGAGTGGACAATCTTGTCTTGTGCCAGATGCTAGGGGGAATGTTTTCAGCTTTTTATCATTGAGGACTATGCTGGCTGTAGGTTTGCCATAAATAGCTTTTATTATGTTCAGATATGCTACCTCCATACCCACACTTGTAAGGATTTCTATCATAAATGAGTGCTGAGTTTTATCAAATGCATTTCCTACATCTATTTAGAGCATATTACTCTTGTTAATATGTATGTACCCAATATAGGAGCACCTAAATATATAAAGCAAACACTAATAGATATAAAGGGAAAAATTGATAGGAATTGAATTATAGTAGGAGACTTTCACACCCCATTAATATCATGGGAGTGATTTCCCAGGCAGAAAATTAATAAGGCAACAGAGAAACGAAGTGATCCAATAGATCAATTGAACCTGGTTGATATATCCAGAACATTAAATCTCCCCACAATAGAATACACATTATTTTCTAGTGCACATGGAACATTTTCTAGGATATATCCTTTACTCAGACACAAAAGAAGCATCTATAAATTTAACAAAATAGAAATTATTTCAAGCATCTTTTCTAAACACAATGTCATGAACCTAGAAATCAAACACAGAAAAACAAGATAGAAAAAATGTCAGCTTAGAGATTAAACAACATGCTACTAAAAAAGCCAATGGATCAATGATGAAATCAAAGAGGAAATTAAAAATTTCTTTGAGACAGATGACTATGAAAACACAACCACACAGAATCTATGGGATGTAGCAAAACTAGTCCAAAGAGGGTAGTTCATAGTGACACAGGCCTCCCTCAAAAAAGAGGAACACTCTCAAATAAGCAATCTAACTTACCTGCTAAAAGAATTAGAAGGAGAAGAGCAAACAGCTAAAAGTCAGCAAAAGAATGAAATAATAAAATTGGGAGGAAATAAATACAATAGAGTTTTAAAAAATTGGAAAATTCAAAGAAACAAAATGTTGGTTATTTGGAAAAGTAAAGAAAATTGACAAACCTCTGGTCAGGCTCACCAGGAAGAGAAAAGAGAGAGCACAAATAAGCCAAATAAGAAAGGAAATTGGATAAAATATAACTAATGCCACAGAAATACATAATTTAATTCAAAAATACTGTGAACAACTACATGGAAACAAATCTAATAACCTAGAAAAAGTGAACAAGTTTCTTGAAACATACAGTCCACCAAGAGTGAATCAAGAAGAAATTGACCACTTGAACAAACCAATCACTAGAAAGGAAATAGAATTAGCAATAAAAATCCTCCCTACAAAGTCCAGGAATGGAAGCCTTCATTGGGGAATTCTACCAAACAAACAAAGGAGAAATCATAGTGATCTTTCTGAAACTCTTCTAGAAGTTTGCAAAGGAAGTAGTACCTCCAAACTCATTCTATAGAGACACCATCACCCTGATATCAAAACCAAAGACACTCCCAAAAAAGAAAATTAAAGACCAACATCACTGAATAACATAGATGCAAAAATCCTCAACAAAATATTAGGAAACAGAATTCAAGAGCATATAAAATAGTTCATTCACCATGATCAAGATGGATTCATCCATGGAACACAAGGATAATTCAACATATGTAAATCAATCAATGTGAGGCACCACATCCTCAAACTAAAGGGTGATTATTAATAGATGAGTCTTAGTACTGCCATTTTATCTTCTGTTTTCTGGTTTCTCTATGCCTCCATTCTTTATTTTTAATTGTGTTTCTGTCTGCCGTTTTGGTTTGGTGATTTTCTGGTATGTTTCAACATCTCTTGAAAGGCAGGTCTAATGGTAATAAGCCAACTCATCTTTTGTTTGTTTGTAAAATTCTTTATTTATCCTTCATTTCTAAAAGATTACTTTGTTGGATGGAGCATCCTTGGCAGACAGTTTTTGTCTTTCAGTATTTTGGATATGTTATTCTAGTCTCTTCTGTTCTGTTGCATCTGCTGCAAAATCTGCTCATTACCCTAGTGGGAAGTTCTTTTAAAGTACCACCTATTTTACCCCTGGCTGCCTTTAAAATGGTTTCTTTGTTTTTGGATTTGACAGTTTTATTATAAGATGTCTTTGTATTGAAGTAATAAGTCATTCTCTTAGCTTTGTGGACTCGTGTATCCAGTTACTTCCCCAGGTTTGTGAAGTTCTCAGGTATCATTCCTTTAAATAAACC
Organism: Vicugna pacos; assembly: GCF_048564905.1. Taxonomy (NCBI): domain Eukaryota; kingdom Metazoa; phylum Chordata; class Mammalia; order Artiodactyla; family Camelidae; genus Vicugna; species Vicugna pacos. The sequence goes on along the minus strand of NC_133023.1, from coordinate 44,916,287 downwards.
ATGTGCTCCCTTCTCCCTTTCCTCTTCTTTTGGAATACCTATTGTCATAGTGTTGCCCTTCCTAAAACAGACAGCTTTCATAGAATTTGCTGAGTTTTTTTCTTTTTAGATCTTATTTCTCTCTCCTTTTCTACTTGTTTTTTTAAACACTTATATTGATTTTTAAAACATTTTTTATTGATTTATAATCATTTTACAATGTGTCAAATTCCAGTATAGAGCACAATTTTTCAGTTATACATGAACATATATATATTCATTGTCACATTTATTTCTCTGTGAGCTACCATAAGATCGTGTATATATTTCCCTGTGCTATACAGTATAATCTTATTTATCTATTCTACAGTTTGATATCCCAGTCTGTACATTCCCACCCTCTGGCCCCTTGGCAGACACAAGTTTGTATTCTATGTCTATGAGTCTGTTTCTGTTTTGTATTTATGCTTTGTTTGTTTTGTTTTGTTTTTTTTGTTTTAAATTCTACATATGAGCTATCTCATATGATATTTTTCTTTCTCTTTCTGGCTTACGTCACTTAGAATGACATTCTCAAGGAGCATCCATGTTGTTGCAAATGGTGTTATGTTGTTGGTTTTTAGGGCTGAGTAGTATTCCACTGTATAAATATACCACCTCTTCTTTATCCAGTCACCTGATGATGGACATTTAGGCTGTTTCCATGTCTTGGCTATCACAAATAGTGCTGCTATGAACATTGGGGTTGCAGGTGTCTTTCTGAAGTAGGGTTCCTTCTGGATATATGTGCATGAGAGGGATTCCTGGGTCATATGGTAAGTCTTTTTCTAGTCTTTTGAGGACTCTCCATACTGTTTTCCATAGTGGCTGTACCAAACTGCATTCCCATCAGCAGTCTAGGAGGGTTCCATTTTCTCCACAGCCTCTCCAGCATTTATCATTTGTGGACTTTTGAATAATGGCCATTCTGACTGGTGTGAGGTGATACCTCATTGTAGTTTTGATTTGCATTTCTCTGATAAGTAGTGATATTGAGCATTTTTTCATGTGCCTATTAATCATTTGTATGTCTTCCTTGGAGAATTGCTTGTTTAGGTCTTTTGCTCATTTTTGGATTGGGTGTTTGGTTGTTTCTTATTAAGTCATATGATCTGCTTATATACTCTGGAGATCAAGTTTTTGTCGGTTTCATCTTTTGCAAAAATTTTCTCCCATTCCATAGGTTGTCTTTTTGTTTTACTTATGGTTTCCTTTGATGTGCAGAAGCTTGTATGTTTCATTAGGTCCCATTTGTTTATTCTTGCTTTTATTTCTATTTGTTGGGTAGACTACCCTAGGAGAACATTTCTGAGATGTATGTCAGATAATGTTTTGCCCATATTTTTTCCTAGGAGGTTTATTGTATCTTGTCTTATGTTTAAGTCTTTGATCCATTTGAGTTTATTTTTGTGTATGATACAAGAGTATGTTCTATCTTCATTGCTTTACATGCTGCTGTCCAGTTTTCCCAACACCATTTGCTGAAGAGACTGTCTTTATTCCATTGTATATTCTTGCCTCCTTTGTCGAAGATTAATTGACCAAAAGTTTGTCGGTTCATTTCTGGGCTCTCTATTCTGTTGCATGTTCCATATGTCTGTTTATGTACCAATACCATGCTGTCTTGATTACTGTAGCTCTATAGTATTGTCTTAAATCTGGAAGAGTTATTCCTCCAAACTCTTTCTTTTACTTCAATAATGCTTTGGCGATTCTAGGTCTTTTGTGGTTCCATATAAATTTTATTATGATTTGTTTTAGTTCTGTGAAATATGTCCTAGGTAGTTTGATAGGGATTGGATTAAATCTGTAGATTGCCTTGAGCAGAGTGACCATTTTAACAATATTGATTCTTCCAATCCAGAAGCATGGGATATCTTTCCATTTTTTAAAGTCTTCTTTAATTTCCCTCATCTGTGTTTTATAGTTCTCCATGTATCAGTCTTTCACCTCCTTGTTTAGATGTATTCTTAGGTATTTTATTACTTTGGGTGCTATTTCAAAGGAGATTGTTTCTTTACTTCCTTTTCCCATTGATTCATCATTAAAGAAATGCAAGTGATTTTTGTTAATTAATTTTGTAACCTGCTACCTTGCTGAATTTTTTTATTAGTTCTAGTAGTTTTTGAGTGAAGCTTTTAGGGTTTTCTATATATAGTATCTTGTCATGTGTATATAGAGACATTTTTACCTCTTCTTTTCCAATTTGGATCCCTTTTATTTCTCTCTTTTGCCTGCATGCTATGGCTAGGACTTCCAGGGCTATGTTGAATAGGAGTGGTGATAGTGAGCAGCCTTGTCTTGTCCCAGACTTTAGTGGGAAGCTTTTGAGTTTTTCACCACTGAGTACTATGCTGGCTGCTGTAGATGTCTGTCATATATATCTTTTATTATGTTGAAATATGTTCCCTCTGTACTCACTTTGGTGAGAGTTGCTCCCTGATCTTTATTTCCTCCCTGATTTTTATTATTTCCTTCCTTCTGCTGACTTTTGGGTTTTGTTGCTCTTCTTTTTCTAATTCTTTTAGCTGGTGGATTAGATCGTTTATTTGTTCTTCTTTCAGGAAGGCCTGTATGGCTATAAACTTCCCTCTTAGCACTGCCTTTGCTGCATCCCATAAATTTTGTGTGGTTATGTTTTAATTTTCATTTATCTCAAGGTTTTTTTTATTTCAACTTTTATTTCATCATTGACCCACTGGTTTTTTAATAGCATGTTGTTTAATCTCCATGGTTTCATTTTTTTCTCCTTTGTTTTTCTGTAGTTGGTTTCATGTCATAGTGGTCAGTAAAGATACTTGAGATAATTTCTATCTTCTTAAAAGTGCTGAGGCTTCTTTTGTTCTCAAGTACATGATCAATCCTAGAAAATGTTCAATGTGTACTTCAGAAGAATATATATCCTACTTTTGTGAGGTGTAATGCTCTGAAATTATCCACCAAATCTAATTTTTCTACAGTATCATTTAATTTCTCTGTTTCCTTATTTATTTTCTCTCTGGAATATATTTCTGTTGATGCTAATATGGTGTTAAAACCTCCAGCAATGATTGTATTCCCAGCAATTTCCTCCTTTATCTCTGTTAGTAATTGTTTATGTACTTAGGTGCTCCTGTATTGATTTCATACATATTAATGAGTGTATTATCCTCATCTTGTATTACTCCTTTAATCATTATAGAATGTCCTTCCTTATTTTTCTTTATAGCCTTTGTGTTAAATTCTATTTCATCTGAAATCAGTATTGCTACACCTGCTTTCTTGGCTTTTCCATTTGCGTGGAATATCCTTTTCCATCCTTTCACTCTCAATCTATATGTGTCCTTCTCCATAAAGTGGGTCTCTTGTATGCAGCATATTGAAGGTTCTTGCTTTATTATCCAGTCTGCCACTCTATATCTTTTGATTGGAGCATTTAGTCAATTAACATTTACATTAGTTAATGCTAGATGTGTGTTTATTGCCAATTTGAACTTATTTTTGCAGTGATTTTGTATTTCCTCTTTGTCCCTTTCTTTTCCCTTTGTGGTTTGTTAATCTTGCTTTTTATTATCATGGATTTTATTTTGTTTTTGTGACTCCCTTGTAAGTTTTTGTCTTCTGGTTACCTTTTTTGTAAGCGTATTAACACATTACTATAACTGTTTGTATTAAATAGATATTAATATAAGCTGAAACCCATCCTACTGAGAACAAAAAATTAATTAAAAAAACCCCTCTATATTTTCTTTTTTCCCTCTCCCACTCTTCATAACTTAGATTTCTTCTTTTACAATGTCATGTTTATTCTATTTGTAGTTTATCGTAGTTATCATCTTCCCAGTTATGAGTTTCTTATTTCTGTAGCATCTTGCTTGTTTTCTATTTAGAGTAGACCTTCCAATATTTCTTTTAGATGGGTTTAGTGCTGCTAAACTCTTTTAGCTTTTTTTTTCCTGTGATGTTCTTTATCTCTCCTTCTATTTAAAGGATAACCTTGCTTGATAAAGTATCCTAGGCTTCATCTTTTTTTCATTCAGGACTTTGAATATATCTTTCCAGTCACTTTTGGCTTGTAGTGTTTGTGTAAAGAAATCAGTTGAGAGTCTTTTAGGGGTTCCCTTGCAACTCACTCTTTGTTTTTCTCTTGCTGCCTTTAGGATCATTTTTGTATCTTTGACACTGGCCATCTTGATTATGATATGTCTTGGTGTGGGTCTGTTTGGGTTCTTCCTGTTTGAGACCCTCTGAGCTTCCTGTACTTGGATATCTGATTCCTTCTTTAGGTTTGGCAAGTTTTAATTCATGATTTCCTCAAATACCTTTTCAATCCCCTTTGCTCATTCTTCCTCTTCTAGAACCCTTATTACGCATAGATTGGCAAGCTTTATTTTATACCATAGGTCTCTTATATTGTTTTCATTTGGTTCTATTTGTTTTTCTCTCAACTGTTCTGATTGGGTGCTTTCTATTGTCCTGTCTTCTAGGTCACTTATTCATTCCTCTACATTATCTATCCTGATTTGTACAGACTTTATATCAGCTCTCTTTTCAGCAAATGAGTTTTCCAGTTGTAGTTTGCTCTTCTTTATAGGTTCAGTTTCATTTTTTCACATATTTTATATCTCTAAACAGTATCTCTTTTAGTTCCTTCGATACTTCAATCAGTCTTATTTTGAAATCCTGATCTAGTGGGCCATCAATGTCTATTTCACTGGTCATTCTTTCAGGGGATTTCTCTTTTTCTTTTAATTGAGAGTGGTTCCTCTGCTTTTTCTTCTTGCTCATGTCTCTCTGGTACTGTGGTGTTTGGAGTATCTGTTATCTCTTGTGGTCCTTAAGGAGTTTATTTATTTATCTATCTAAATCCTATGCAGGAACAAAATTTTCCTGACTTTTCCACCTTGGATTTCCTCTGTGGTTGGGGATGAGTCCATTTCTCCACAGTTGTTGACTCTTTCATGGGGGTTTGAGATCTTACAACCTGCTTCATTTTCTAAGGCAAGTTAGTATGCCTGCTGCACCCTCAATCCAAAGAAACTGATAAGATGGATTCTGGAGCAGAGAAAGTTTTTTCACTGGGTGATGCAAGGAGGTCAGTGTGACTCATGCCCCAACAAAACTAGAATTTGTTATGCATTGAGGTATATTTTTCTCACTAAAGTTACCCTCAATTTTACCAAACATAGCCAAATTAAGATTACTTCATTTATAAAATATGTCTGGTTAATTGATCACATAGGTCTTAAAAATTTGGCTGTACTGAAACTTTTTATAAGGAATCTCAGACTGAAAATTTAAAATATCTTTTAACGCCAGAAAAGTCATGCCAAGATGTTTTCACAGATTCTGCCTGCAATATCTATAAATTTTGATAAATTTCTCTTTTCTTGAGAGATCATAGAAGCTCACTCTGGGAAGGAATAGCCCAGGATGGAAAGGAAGGGAGGTTTTGGTTGTACCCACTAAAGTGTCTTACTCTTCTACATTAAGTCTGTTGACTCCCAAATGTCTTTCCATTAGCAGAGAGGGACCAAAACCAGAGCCTTGTTTCCTTTACGACAGAATTGCAAGTGCCATGGGCCATTGATGCCCGTCTGTGTAACACCCAGGGATGTCCCTGAGACAGTGTTGTTCAGGCAGCTGCTGGCCAGAATCCAAGAGCAGCCACCAGCCAGGGACTGAATTTCCATGTGTAAGAGACTAACTCAGGGTTTCTGACCCATGTAGGTTACCAACATTATTACCAAAGAAAGTTGAGTCTTCTCGCCTGTGTGCAGTAATGCCAATATATTGACACCAAGTGTGGTGAAGGAAACTGCAGCATTTTTTGCAGGGTACCAAGCAAGGGTCCAGGCAGCTAGTACTTAAAATCCCAAACTCTCCAATGACTTTCAAGAAAGGGCTTTTAAAGACATACTGAGGGGTGGGGACATTGTGGGGCACGTGGTCAGCTTGTGGACATTCTTCTGATTGATTAGTGGTGAAGTAATCAGAAGTCAACATCATCAAGCTCCTGTTTTCAAATAGACTGGGTGTCTATGTGTTTGTGGGCAGCATAAAGTTAACTTCTTCCACCTAATAGGGTTTCAGTAACTGCAAAGCAGCTCAAAGGACATGGCTCAAAATATTATATGTTACACTTGAGGAGAAACTAAAGGTCCTTGACTTTGTTTAGTGGCTAAGGTATTATTATTTTGTTTTGTTTGACTGTTTTTCTTTCTTCCTGCATTTTTCATTTCTCTGATTAAATTCACTTTTGGAATTCAAGGAAAGCCAAGCAGGCTAAAGTTTTTCTTCAAACAAAGCATAAAACATGGGGTGGAGGGTAGGGTCTATATTGAGAAGGCCTCATATGACCTTGCTTAGTTACATTTCTGATGATTCAGTCTTGGTAACTTGTAAGTTTCAAGGCATTTATCTGTTTCTTCTAGGATATTCAGTTTTTTTGGATTATGATTGTTTCTAGAAGACTTTTGTGATCATATGTATTTTTGAGATATCACTTGGAATGTCACCTTTTTCATTTCTTATTTTATGTGAGTATTGTCTGTTTTTCTAAGTTAGTATAGGTGAAATTTTGTCATTTTCTAAAAAATATTTTTACTAAACCAGCTCTTGCGGGGGGGGGATCAAAATGGTGGAGTAGGAAGATCCTGAGCTCATTACCCCTTACAAACACATGACAACTACAAGTACATATAGAACCAACCTCACTGAGAACAACCAGAAAACTAGCAGAATGCTTGAAAATTCCTCAACAACAAAGGCTGTAAAAAAAAAACACAGAGTGTCATAGAAAAGTAAAAGAAGCAGTGTAGTCAGGACCTGCACCCCTAGTGTATGACCCAGAAAAGAAGGAGGATATCACAGCCTCAGGGATCCTCCCTGGGGAGAAAGGAGTTCAAGCCACACATTAGGCACCCCAGGCTTGGGGTCAGATACTGGAAAGATGACTCCCTTGACTCTTTTGAAAGCCAGTGAGGCTTAGCACAAAGCTGTAAGAAACTGACTCCACATTTTAAACGCACATGTACAGACTTGCTTGCTCCAGTTCTAATATGGAGGCAGCAGATTGAAAACTACATTTTGTTATGGTCAGCCCACCCCCCAGGACATCTCCCAGCGCATACAAATCTCCTGATTCAGCACCTCCTGCTCCAATACTGCTCCCTGTTGAGATGGAGGCTTCCATTGGTAATGCACATGCACTCATTAGGAAAGGAGTGGAGCCAACTCAGGCCCCAGCTCTGCCACTAGCCAGAGAAGAAACCATCATTGACAGTGTGTGTACTTGCATGCATCTGTAAAGGAGGAGAGCCAGCTCAGCCCTCAGCTTTGTCTCTCACCAGGATGAAGACCATCATTTACATGTATATGCACACCACAGAGAAAAGAGAGACAGCTCAGTAGTGCAACTCTAACCACTTCGTCAGTGACACCACCTCTAACCAAGGAGCATACACTGGAGAACAAGTGGGTTCAGCAAGAAATACAACCCCAAGCTCTCAGGCTTCAGCCAAGTTCTTACCAAAGCCAGAGACTTCCATCACAAGATGGAGATGTCCAACTCTCTCAGGGGTCCTGCTCCAGTCCCTTAGGATCCAGCCTCGCCAGTGATAAGAGAGTGACCACCACTAAGCCTAGGAGAAACCTTGACTTCTACCCAGGTCTAGATCTAGACCCTCTGACTTCATCCCTACATCCCACCAAGGCAGCACATGGCAGCACTCCATGAGAGAAAATGAGGCATATGCTCATTTCAGATCCAGCTTTCCTATCAGAGCCACTTGACACATACAGTGGCATAAGAATGCTCCCACACAAGGACACCTTGAGGACTGGGATAGGTAGTCGTTTCATCGCATTTCATAGAGAAAGAGAAAAACTTTAAAAAGTGGGAAAATAGAGGAATATGTTTTAAACAAAAGAACCAGATACACTCTTAGAAAAAAACTAATGAAACAGATAAATAACTTACCTGATAAAGATTTCAAAGTCATAGTATTAAAAAGCTAGCTGTTTTGGGTAAAGAACAGAAGAACACAGCAAGAACTTGAACAAAGAACTAGAAAATATTTTTAAAAGTACCAGTTAGAGCTGAATAATGTAATGAAAAATATACTAGGAGGAATAATTAACAGCCAAATAGGTGACACAGAATAATTCATAAGCAAGTTGGAAGATAAAATAGTGGAAATCACCCAATCAGAACAGCAAAAAGAAAAACAACTTTTAAAAAATGAGAATAGTTTAAGGGACTTCTGGGACAACATCAAGTATACAAACATTTGGATTATAGCAGTCCTAAAAGGAGAAGACAGAAATGGGTAGAAAATATAGTTGATAAAATTATGTCTAAATACTACACAACCTGAAGGAAAAAAGATATCCAGGTGCAGGAAGCACCGAGTCCCAAACAAGTTGAACCCCAAGAGGCTCACACAAATTCATATCATAATTAAAATGGCAAAGTTAAAGGAGAGAATCGTATCTCTCCTTATAGGCAGCAAGAGTAAAGGCCAGCAAGAGAAAAAGAGTTCCACATAACCATAGTGCTCTAGGGTACTTTTTCAGCAGAAACTATGCAGGCCAGAAGGGAGTGGCATAATATGAAGTTCTGAAAGGATAAAATCTACAAACAAGGATACTCTATCTAGCAAGTTTATCATTCAGAATTGAAGAAGAGAGAAAGAGATTCCCAGAAAAGAAAAAAACTAAAGAGTTCATCATCACTAAACTGATCTTACAGGAAATGATAAAGATTTCTTTAAATGAAAAGTAAAGTCTATCTTAAGAAATAAAATTTAGGATGGGAAAAACCCCATTGATAATGGCAATTATATAGTAAAGGTGGTGGATCAATCACTTAAATAATCTAGTATACCTATTAAAAGACAAAAACTGTAAAATAAACTACAACTAAGATAAAGAGGTAAGGGATAGATATGAAGATATAAAATGTGACATCAAAAATAAAATATTGAGGAGGGAATAAAATATGCAGATCTTTTAGAATGTACCTGAAATTAAATGATTATTAGTTTAAAACAAATAAATATAGTTATAAGTCAACATATATGAACACTATGGTAAACACAAATCAAAAACCTACAGTAGATGCACAAAATTTAGAAAGGAATAATCCAAACATAACACTAAAGAAAATCATTAAACCACAAGGGAAGAGACTAAAAGAAGAAGAAGATAATAGAGAAGGAAGGAGGGATCAAGATGATGGAGTAAGTATATGTAGAGCTCATCTACCCCCATGAACATCAAAAATCCATCTACATGTGGAACAATTCTTACTGAAAATTACCTGGAAACTGGAAGGACTCCTGCACAACCAGGGCTATAAGAACGATACACATAATCAGGTAGGAGGGAAAGAAAACTGAATGGATAAAGACCAGTGCCCCTCAAAGAGGACTCAGAGGAAAAGGAAGATTACACAAGTGGACACCTGCCATGAAGTGTGAGTGATTCAAGCCACAGATTGTGTGACCCAGTCCTAGGGTCTTTCACATGAGAGATGAACATCCTTGACTGATTGAAGTAACCCTGGGATGAAGTGAAGGGTGGTGGTAAGTCTGGACTCCATTCAAAAAAAGCATTCAAAAGCTGGTCATCTCATGAGGCAGGGCAGAGAGACATCAGCTCTGGAAGCTGCTGGGTTCACTATGACTGCCAAAACACACATTCCAGCCAGAGCTCAGCAAATGCTTCAGCCCTGCTCACTCTATGTTACAGTGTTGCACTGGTTTGGGGGCAACCACAATCAGGAAAAAGGCAAGCATGGGATGTAGAGGTGAAAAGTGATCCTGTAGTGATGCCTTAATGGGGTGATGGTGGTCATTGTTGGCCCATATTCAAGCAGAAGCTCAGAAGCAGCCCAGAGCTCTGATGACCACCACTCCACCAAAGCTCATTCCCAATACATGCAGTTAGACCATGCAGGCACTTTCTGTCTTGTGGAGTGGTTCCATAACTAGGAAGAAGAAGCTGAGGCTGAGGACAGTGATCAACTGTGAGAGACAAAGGGCACTTGCCCCTGAGGCAGGGTGGAGAGGGATGTGATCAAGCTGCTGCCAGGTTTCCCATGACTGCCTTGTCACACATCCCAGCCTGAGCAAAGCAAATGTCCAGCTCCACTCACTCTATGCCATAGCACAGGACTGAATCTGGAGCACCCAGGATTAAGGAAGACTCCACCATGGAACAGAGGAGACCTGGTCCAAGAGGGGAACCTGGGTGATGCATTGGCAACCATTGTTGGCATTCAAATAAACAGTTCCTTAGAAGCTGTCCAGATCTCTGATGCTGGCTGCTCCACCACAGCTCACCTCCTGATACATGCCAAAGTTCCACATGGGCCCAAGATAGAACTGTGGAGCTGTTCCACTATAGGGTGGGAGTGGTGGAGGCTGGTGGCAGTGATTGGCTATGAGGGACAAAAGGGCCTTGCACCCACGGTTGCATCTGAGTGGAACCATGGGCACATGTAGAGGCAGGACATGGGAACTCTGTCTATGCATGGGCCCCACTTGCTTCAGCAAACCCTTCCTTTGGGACAAGGGCCCCTTTGTGGGGAGAGAAAAACACACACACTTAAAGGAACCAGTCAGCTTGGGCCAAACCTCAGGGCTTCTTCTCCAGCAACTTAGGATCAGTCCCTGCCCATAATAGGGCATTGATGACAACAGAGCAGAAAGGAAGTCCTTCTTTATATGCTTTGCTAGCTCTAGCCCCTCCAGCTACAGCCCCACCCCATACCAAGTTGATCGCTGCAAGCATACCCTGAAGAAAAATGTGACATGTGTCCACATCAAATCTTTCCCACCAAAGGCATTGGACATATGCAGTCTGTATAGTATTCTTCCATATAAGACTACCCCTTCCAGACCTCAATACATAAATGTTTCACATAAATTCATAGAGGCAGAGAACATTAACCAAAAGGAAAAGGCAGAGAAACTACTCTCAATTGAAAGAGCAAGAGTAATTCCCTGAAAAAAAAAAACAATAATAAATAATTTACCAGATAAAGTATTCAAAACATTGATAATAAAAAGGTTAACTGACTTAAGAAAATAAAGCTATCTAAACAGTGAATATTTTAACAAGGAAGGGGAAAATATTAAAAAAAAAGATGAAATCAGAAATTAATCACTCAATATCCTAAATTAAAAAACACTCTAGAAAGAATGAATAGCAGAATAAATGATACACAAGGACACATAATTGATCTAACAGATAGAATAAAGGGAATCACTCAATCAGAACAGTAGAAACAAAATCAAGTAAAAAAAAAAGCAATTTAAGTGGTCAAAAAAACCCAATAGAAAACATCAATGAAACTGAGCTGTTTTTTCTTAATATGTAAACAAAATTGATAAAGTTTTAGTCAGGCTCACCAAAAAGAAAAAAGAGAGGACCCAAATAAACAAAATAAGAAATGAAAAATCAGAAATAACAATTGATACCACAGAGATTTTTAAAAAAATAGAAGAAAATACTATGAACAGTTATAGATAAACAAATTGGACAACCTGGAAGAAATGGACAAATTTCTAGAAGCATACAGCCTGTTAAGACCTAGTCATGAAGAAAAAGACACTTTGAATAAATGGATCACTAGAAGTGAAATTTAATTGTACTAAAAAAAATTCCAGCAAATAGTCCAGTCCTGAAGGCTTCACATAGGAATTCTACCAAACATATAGAGAAGAATTAATACCTATCCTTCTCAAACTATTCAAAAAAATTGAAGAGAAAAGAACGTGCCCAGGTTCACTTCAGGACGCCACAATTACATTGATACCGAAACCAGAAAAAGACACAACAAAGAAAACTACAGGCCAATACCTTTGATGAATATAGATGTAAAATTCCTCAACAAAATATTAGCAAATCAAATCTAAAAGTACATAAAAAGGATCACATACCATGATCAAATTGGCTTCATTCCAAGGTCACAAGGATGGTTTAACATTTACAAATTAATACTGTGACACACCACATTAACAAAAGGAAGGATATACATCAAAAATCATCTCAATAGACAGAAAACTATTTGAGAAAATTCAACATCCATTTATTATAAAAATCCTCATCAAACTGCGTCTAGAGGAAACATGTCTCAACATATCTCAGTATAATAAAGGCCATTTATGACAAATCTGCAGCCAAAATAATACTCAACAGTGAGAAATGAAAACCTTACTGCTAAATTCAGGAGCAAGACAGGGATGCCCACTCTTACTACTTCTATTTAACATGGTATTGGAAGACCTAGCCACAGCAGTCACAAAAGAAAAAGAAATTAAAGTTATTCAGATTCAAAGAGAAGAGGTAAAACTGACAATATTATCAGATGACATGATAATTTATACAGAGAACGCTAAAATCTCTACCCCTAAACTATTAAACAAATGAGTGAATTCAGCAAGACTTCAGGAAACAAGATTGATATACAGAAATCTTTTGTGTTTCTATACACTAATGATAAAATATCAGGTAACCTCTCTCTCTCTTCCTCCCCTTCGGAGATGGCCCACACTCTGTCTGTAGAGTGTGTACCTACTTTTAGCCTTATCTGACCACCCAATCCCACACCTCATGGCCTTTCTCTTGCCTTTCGATATATCTTTCTAAATAAATCTACCTTTACTCAACTGTGTCTAGCTCTAGAATTTTTTCCTGCATGAAGCCAAGGACCCACACTTGGTGGGGTACTTCCTGGGGCTCAACTGAAGCTTGGGACACGGCCCTCCTCGTGCCCCACATCTGTTTTTCCTGCATCATATCTTTGGCGCCCAATGTGGGGCATTTACATAAAGAAATGGGGCTCAAAGTCCATAATCTCAATCCATCTACTGGGATATGGCTCCCCTCTCTTTGGAGGTTGGCAGGGTGTTTCTCACATGCTATGCAGATTCAAGTAGCCCTTAGGTGGCAGCTGACCTGCCTGCAGGATCTGGCAGAGACCAGCTCTCTAGCCATGAAGGAGCCCAGTAAGCCCAAGGATTTTCTCCCCTCGATATTTGCTCATTCTCTCCTCTATCGCTCTGTCTCTTCAGATTTGAGAAGATTCACCAAGGAGATCACTCAGACAACTAAGACCATGTGACAAGTAATTGGCAACCTGACTAGGGAGTCTTAACCATCAGTGGGATTTTTAGAAGGCTATCTAAGTATCTGCTGTGCAACAGCAGCACAGGAAAAGCAAAATTCTTGGCAGAACCAGCTCAACTGCATCTGCAGATGAGGATTTAATGTTCTCTGTGGCAGACAGCACCTCCAGCAGAGTGGCTTGTGTTTTTTGAATCTTTTTAATGAGATGCAGATAACCAGATGGGAGAAAATTCAGTATCAAAAAGCCATACATCAGACTGGTTGCATAGATTGTGCATCGAATGTCCCAGGCAATGGAAGGGGCACCATGATCTGCCACATGTGGGCAGCTGCAAGAACAAAGAATTCCTACACCAAGAAGTTTGCAACAACCATACCCCTTCCCCTTTTAGTATAAAAGGAGCTTGAATTCTGACAGGAGTAGGATGGTTCTCCAAGACGTTAGTCTGCCATCCTCTCAGTCTGCTGGCTTTCCAAATGAAGTTGCTATTCCTTGCCCTAAAAATTAAAAAATCAGGTAAAGTAAAAAAAATCACATTTGAAATCACATTTAAAAGAATAAAATATTTTGGAACGAACTTAACCAAGGAGGTGGAAGATATACTGTAAAAATTATAAAACATTGATGAAGGAAATTGTAGATGATATAAAGAAATTGAAAGATATCCCATGCTCTTGGATTGGAATAATTAATATCATTAAAATGGCCATACTACCCAAAATAGTCCACAGATTTCATGCAATCACTATCAAAATGCCCATGACATTTTTTACAGAACTAGAACAAATTATCCTACAATTTATATGGAACCATAAAAGAGCTTGAATTACCAAAGCTGTCCTGAGGTTTATTCTCTGGAGTTAGCTATGGGCTTGTCCTATAACTTTTATTATGTTAAGGTATGTTCCTTCTATGCCTAATTTTTAAAGAGTTTGTATCAGGAAAGAATATTGAACTTTGTCAAATGTTTCTGTTTATTGGGATAATCATATTCTTCTTTCCTTTATTATATATAATGTATATACATATATGTACATAAGTACATACCTATATACACACATATATGTATATATATTCTTTTTCATATTCTTTTCCTTTATGGTTTATTGCAAGATATTGAATTTAGTTCCCTGTGCTTTACAGTGGGACATTGTTGTTTATCTATTTTATATGTAGTAGTTTGTATCTACTAATCCCAAACTCCTAATTTATCCATCCCTCTTTTTCCTCTTGGTAACCATAAATTTTTTCCTGTCTGTGAGTCTGTTTCTATTTTGTAACTAAGTTCATTTTTATTATTTATTTTATATTTTACATATAAGTGATATCATATATATGTCTTTCTCTGTCTGACTCATTTCACTTGGTATGATAATCTCTAGATCCATCCATGTTTCTCCAAATGGCATTATTTTATGATTTTTTATGGCTGAGTAATATTCTGTTGTGTATGTGTGTGTGTGTGTATATATGTATACTGTATCTTGTTTATCCATTCATCTGTAGATGGACATTTAGGTTGTTTCCATGTCTTCGCTATTATAAATAGTGCTGCTTATGTACATTGGAGTGCATGTATCATCAAATTAGAGTTTTCTCTGAATATATGTCCAGGAACAGAATTGTTGCAGCCTATGGTAAGTCTACTTTTAGTTTTTAAAGAAACCTCCAAATTGTTCTCCATAGTGGCTGCACCAATTTTCATTCCCATTAGCTCTCTCCAAAATTTATTACTTGTTGACTTTTTGATGATGAACAATCTGACTGTGACTACTTCACAGTACTTTTGATTTGAATTTTTCTAATAATTTTGTGAATGAGTTTTGGATATGACACCTAAAGCACAAGCAACAAAATCATAAACAAGTGGGACTACATCAGACTAAAAAAACTTTTGCACAGCAAAAGAAATGATCAACAAAGTTAAAAGACAATATATGTAATGGAAAAATATTTGGAAACCATTTTCTAATGAGTTAAAATCCAAGATATAGAAACAACTGATGAAACCTAATATCAAAAACAATAAATAGCTCAATTATAAAATAGGCAAATAATCTAAGTAGACATTATTCCAAGTAAAATATATAGAAGACCAACTGGTATATGAAAAGTTGCTCACCATCACTAGTCAGTAGGGAAATGAAAACTAAAACTACAATGAGATACATCCTCATGTCTGCTAGAATGGCCATCATCAAACAGAAAAAAAATGTAACAAATGCTGGCTTTAATGTGGAGAAAAGAAATACTTGTGTACACTTGGTAGGATTGTAATTACTTACTGCCACTATGGAAAACAGTATGGAGGATCCTCAAAACATTAAAAATAGAACTACCATATAACCCAATTCCACTTCTGTAAATACATCCAAAGGGAACAAAAACATTAATTCAAAAAGATATCTGCACCCCTCCATGTTCATAGCTGCATTAATTTACAAAGACAAAACATGGAAATAACCTAAAATGTCCATCGATGGATACAGATGTTGATACACACACACACACACACAATCGAGTATTTTTCAGCCTTAAAAATTGAGGCAATCAAACTTTTGTGACAACATAAATTGACCTTGTAGGTATTATATTAAGTGAAATAATCAGACTGAGAAAGACAAATAACGTATGATCTCATTTATATGTAGAGTCAAGAAATAAAGACTTACATAAAAAGAGATCAGATTTGTGGTTACCAGAGGCAGAGAGTGGTTAGAGGCAGAGAGTGGTTACAGGCAGAATTGGAGGAAGGGGTGAAAGCATACAAATTTTCAGTAATAAGATTAGCAATATAATATACAACATGATGACTATAGTAAACACTGCTGTATGATATATAGAAAAGTTATTAAGAGAGTAAATCCTAAAAGTTCTCATCACAAAGAGAAATTATTTTTTCCTTCTTATTTTCTTTTTATTGTAACCATGTTATGTAATGGATATTAGCTGAAACTATTGTGGCAATCATTTCAAAATACATGTAAATGATTCAATTTATATTCAATCATCCTGTATGCCTTAAACTTATACAGTGATGTATGTCAATTACTTCTCAGTAAAACTAGAGAAAAATCCTTCAGATTTCATATCTTTTCATTTTGCAATGCAAGTCAGTTCTTTGCTTAACCTTCTTTTTCAAAACAATTTCCTGAGTATTATATGTATCACACCCAAATACCTAAAATAAAACCTACTTGATCACTATATATTTTTCTTTTAATATGATGTATGCTACAAATTGCTGATATTTTATTCAGAATTTCTGTATCTATGTTCATAGTAAAGTTGGAATGTCTTTATTCCATTTGGTTATCAGATGATATGAACTGGGAAGTGTGTTTCATCATTCTTTGTCCTCTGAAATTTCAAAAAAAAAGTGGAGTATTCTAATCCTTAACATATAAACCTATGTGGAGATATATCTTCGATATTTTTCATTTCTTTTATTATAATCTTTCCATCCAGCCTTTCAACTTTGATTTCAATTTGTGAGTTTACATTTATCTAGAAAATTATACAGGTTTTCAAAACAACTGGCAGAAAACATTACAAATAGTCACTCTCTCATTCCCTCCTCCACTCTAATCTGTGAGAACCAAGAGGCCTGTGTTTGTAGCTTTCTAGTAAAAGTTCAATAGTCTTGATTTTATTTGCTGTCCACAGAACATGTTTTGTTGTCTCCTTTCAGTGACCCTACATTTATCAAATATTTACTTCTGGCATCAAAGCTCAGTGCAGCAGTAATAGACATTCACTAGAATCTCTGGTTAAATTTGTGAATAAAAAGTGTTTCTGAAAACTTTGTAAGTCTGAGTTTTATAGTGTTTATTTTTTTCATTCAATTTGTGTGCTGCCTTGAATCATTTGATATCCCTAACCAATGAATTTGTGTATAATTTAAGTGTAGCTATTGTTTGGGTCGATGTGAAATAAATAAGAGCAAGTTGTGCCTTGTGGATATGCTCCTAGGATAGTGTTTTGAGTATAGCATTTGCATGAATATTGCCTATTAAATAGAAGAAAGATTTAAAAATATTAAAACATACACTATTATTTACCTCTGTAGCATTATTAGCAGCAGCTGTATCTTTTTGGTTCTTGACACATTAGAGAGCCTAATTAGAGTCAAAATATCCCTTTGTGAATCAAAGATAGGGAAGATGTTTAATAATTCACACAGTGAAACAAATTCAAATAAGTTTGATATAGTCATCTCCATGGTGGTGAGACTCCTGCCAACAGAGTTTGAGGGCCAGGAGAATGAAATTATTCACCCTTAGGAAGTCCTGTTCTTCCCCACTGCCTCCTAGTTTTATTTATTTATTTGTTTTACATTCCATTGCTGATCAGGGCTTCCCTTTCCCCCATTCCTATATGGCACATTTTTAATTGGCATATTCTGTTTATTTGCATTCTAATACCATTTGCACAGCAAGATTTCTGACATACCAAATAAACTCAGACTTTGCTTGCCCTTTGGGTTTCTGGTCAAGGAAGTATTTTGACATTAATGTGTCTTTTGTGTATATCTAATCTTCACCATTATGTGCTGATTTTATATTTAAACTCTCATCATTTCAGGGAGGTCTTATTTGCTCCCCTGTCTACAAATACTATTACCAAATTTTTATCATGGAGAACAATATTTGTTTTCCTGCCTAAGGCCTTACTATGATTCCAGTATGTATTCTGCCTCATACATGCCTTCAGAAGTTATTCATATACATATGCTAATTTACTGTGCATTTGTAAAGTGAAAAACGCATTACATATGATTTGGTATTAGATTTTTGCCTTCAGAGATTTATGAAAGTCTTATTACCAGACTTTGTGTGATGATGGCTATTATAAGATCAGTATAGTAATGATAATGTGCACAGCTTAAACTAAATTATCACATTGACTTATGACATATCATATTTCATCTTATCCAGAATGCCATAAATTATAAGATGAACTATTATTTTATATAACACTAAACATTTTTATTAAATACTAACTACAAGTAAAGTGTATCTTGATTTTAGAGTTGTTAAAATGTTTAAAAAATGCCTCAGAATTAATGAAATATGTACATGCATATGAAACTTTTTTAAAAATGCAAAAATAAGTAGATTATTTTCCCCTCCTTTTTATGACTGATCTTTTCTTTTTCTTTTTCAAAATGAGCATATTAGAAAAGACAAATGTATTCTGCTTGGTAAATTATTTTTATTTATATTTATCTAGTTTAATTCAATTTGTTGAATATGTAATATAGCCACATGAGTCTATATATCCATATTTACATACATGTGTGTATATCCATACGTATATATATTTACATATATATATGTACATACACACATATATGGTTGCAACCCTGTGTACGTACATATATAAAGGAATACAGTGAAAATCTCTTTCCTAACTTTGTATCTTGTTAACAGGTTATACCATGTATTAAGCTGTGTAAATTTAAGTCACTCAAGTTCTCTGAAACTTTGTTTTTATGTCTTTCAAATTTGGGAAGATAATACCTATCATCTAGGCTTGTCATGGTGGTCAGAAATCACAAATTGCATATGTGAAAGTAGTTTTCCTATAGTAGAAAACCAACAAATTTTAGTTTCCTTCTTTGTATTCCCCACCCCTTCTCCTTTATAGTGTGTTTCAGGCTGAATAAAACCAGGTAAGGAAAAAGAGGGAAACTAAAGAAGAATTAGAGTACTATAACAGTGTGGAGGCTAATCATTTGAAGTGGTAGATTAGGTTCCTATTATTTACTTTTATTACTCACTGGCTATAGTTAGTCTTAAAATCATAACCTTTGAGGATCTCAATATTTTATCAAATTATGTTATTCACTAATAAAAGAGGTGTAACTTGACCAAGGTAATGAGGCTTAACAGTTTCTATGTTTAAAAGCCCAAGTCATGATCATGGGCAGGCTCAGATAAGAACCATTCTGGGATCACACCTGGAAAGGCAGAGGAAGCCAAGTTTCAGCAGAAATGAAGGTCTGGAAGAATAGCAAGGGGAAGAAGTAGAGAGATGAGGGTGACTGGCAGCCCACAGTAGAGTGTACAAAGGGGCATACTGAGACTCAAATTCAAGGAGAGATGCAATAAGCAGAAAGAGATAAAGTATGTGTCTAGTGAATAGGCAACAGTTAAAGTTTAATTGGATATAACTTTACATTTCTAGGGGTTTGATCCATCAATAACAAAACTCAAAGAACAGCTTGAGAGAACTCATGTGTAAAGAATTCATCTCTCTTGTTAAGGGGCCTAGCAAGAGGAAAAAAAACCAGGATTGCAACCAAGTAGTCTGGAACTCAAGGCAGAGCTCCAGCATCAGCAGAAAATCAGCATGTGCCAGACCCTTATGGTTTACTTCCCCACAACCATCTTTCCTTCTTTCTTTCTAACAGCACACTAATTTTCTGCAGGACTGCAACTAGCAAAGAAGTATGACATGTTTCACTCAATCATGATAATTTCATTCTTCTTTGTCATATAATAACATATATGTCAACTAACTATATGTTTTATTTTCTGTGTTTTGATGCTTTGACAACTTGGGACCCCTTGCTGAGGGGCTGAATTGCCTGCCCCTCCCAGAGTTGGTTAATTTCTAAAGATATTAAAACCACCTTTCAAATGAAAATAAACAAATTTAGAGTCCATGTCCTAACCACCTCCCCTCCCTGGCTTTCATACTATAGGCCACTATCCATTTGCCTTAATCATCCCTGGACCAGATACCAGACAACTAGGGAAAACCCCAGAGCCAACTGACAATATTCAATCTAACTAGTCCTAAATCTTCTTACACTGCCCTGCCATTTTCTTCCTGTGCAAAGCACAGTAAAGACTTGTCCACAGTTTCTCCATTTCCCTTTTCCTACTGCCTGAGCCTGGTGACTCCTCACGTGCCTGTGTGGCATAATATGTCTCTTATTTCTAGGGAACTGTGCTATGCAAAACTTCTTCCTTTATGACAATCATTTCTCTGCCTACATGTCTTACCATACCTGATTTAAAAAATACCAGGTAACTTTAAAATAAATAGCTTTCCTAATATTCCTTGTGAGCTGGTATTAGACAGATGACTCAAATATGGCCTGGGAAATATTTTCAAACATACGGGGAAAATCTCTTAGGGTGCTTCCTGTAAGGATTTTCTTTTGTTAAAAAAGATAAAACTTTAACCTCATTTCCCTTCTTTAATGTTAGGATGGATGTGATTTTCTGAAGATCTTATGTGTGGAGTTGCCATAACCATCTTGCAATCATAAAGAAAAGTCCAAGAGACTAATAGAAATGTTTACCTAGATCCCTGATATTATGGAGATATTAAGTGAGTCTGGAAACCACTTACTCCAGACTTTCATTTTTTAAGAAAATTTTTTATTGAGATATAGTCAATTTACAATGTGTCAATTTCTGGTGTACAGCACAATTCTTCAGTCATACATGAATATACATATGTTCATTTTCATATTCTTTTTCACCAGGAGATACTACAAGGTATTGAATATATTTGCCTGTGCTATAAGGTATAAACTTTTTATCTATTTTACACATAACTGTAAGTATCTACAAATCTCAAACTCCCAGTTTATCCCTTCCCACTCCCCTCCCCACTGGCAACCTCAAGTCTGTATTCTATGTCTGTGAGTCTGTTTCTATCTTATATATAATTTCATTTGTCCTTTTTTTTTTAGATTCCACATATGAGTAATGTCATATGGCATTTTTAATAGTTCATATATTTTATTTATGTAACACCTTATTTAAGATAAATTCATTTTATTTTATTTAAAAAAATTTTTTAATTGATTTATAATCATTTTACAATTTTGTGTCAAATTCCAGTGTAGAGCACAATTTTTCAGTTATATATGAACATACATATATTCATTGTCACATTTTTTTTCACTGTGAGTTACCATAATATCTTGTATATATTTCACTGTGCTATACAGTATAATCTTGTTTATCTATTCTACAATTTTGAAATCCCAGTCTGTAAATTCCCACCCCCTGCCCCCTTGGCAACCACAAGTTTGTATTCTATGTCTGTTAGTCTATTTCTATTCTGTATTTATGCTTTGCTTGCTTGCTTTTGTTCTTTTATTCAGATTTCATATATGAGCAATATCATATGGTATTTTTCTTTCTCTTTCTGGCTTACTTCAGTTAGAATGACATTTTCCAGGAGCATCCATGTTGCTGCAAATAGTGTTATGTTGTCAGTTTTTATGGCTGAATAGTATTCCATTGTATAAATATACCACATCTTCTTTATCCAGCCATCTGTTGATGGACATTAAGGCTGTTTCCATGTCTTGGCTATTGCAAATAATGCTGCTATGGACATTGGGGTGCAGGTGTCATCCTGAAATAGGGTTCCATCTGGATATATGCCCAGGAGCGGGATTCCTGGGTCACATGGTAAGTGTATTCCAAGTCTTTTGAGGAATCTCCATACTATTCTCCACAGTGACTGCACCAAACTGCATTCCCACCATCAGTGAAGGAGGGTTCCTTTTTCTCCACAGCCTTTCCAGCATTTGTCATTTGTGGATTTTTGAATGATGGTCATTCTGACTGGTGTGAGGTGATACCTCATTGTAGCTTTTATTTGCCTTTCTCTGATAATTAGTGATATGGAGCATTTTTTCATGTGCCTATTGAATATTTGTATGTCTTCCTTGGAGAATTGCTTGTTTACATCTTCTGGCCATTTTTGGATTGGGTTGTTTATTATTTTTCTTATTGAGTCTTATGAGCTGTTTATATATTCTGGAGATCAAGCCTTTGTCTGTTTCATTTGCAAAATTTTCCCCCATTCTGTAGGTTGTCTTTTTGTTTCATTTATGGTTTCCTTTGCTGTGCAGAAGCTTGTAAGTTTCACTAGGTCCCATTTGTTTATTCTTGCTCTTATTTGTATTGCTTGAGTAGACTGTTCTAGGAGAACATTTTTGAGATGTATGTCAGATAATGTTTTGCCTATATTTCCTTCCAGGAGGTTTATTGTATCTTATGTTTAAGTCTTTGATCCATTTTGAATTTATTTTTGTGTATGGTGTGAGGGAGTGTTCTAGCTTCATTGTTTTATGCTGCTGACCAGTTATCCCAACACCACTGGCTGAAGAGACTGTCATTATTCCATTGTATAGTCTTGCATCCTTTGTCAAAGTTTAGTTGACCAAAAGTTTGTAGGCTCATTTCTGGGCTCTCTATTCTGTTCCATTGATCTATATGTCTGTTTGTATCAATACCATGCTGTCTTGTTGACTGTAGCTCTGTAGTATTGTCTGAAGTCTGGGAGAGTTATTCCTCCAGCCTCTTTCTTTCTCTTCAGTAATGCTTTGGCAATTCTAGGTCTTTGATCATTCCATATAAATTTTATTATGATTTGCTCTAGTTCTGTGAAATATGTCCTGGGTTATTAGATAGGGATTGCATTAAATCTGTAGATTGCCTTGGGCAATGTGACCATTTTAACTATATTGATACTTCCATCCAAGAGCATGGGATATCTTTCCATTTTTTAAAGTCTTCTTTAATTTCCTTCATCAATGGTTTATAGTTTTCTGTGTATAATTCCTTCACCTCCTTGGTTAGATTTATTCCCAAATATTTTATTCCTTTGGGTGCTACTTTAAAGGGGATTGTTTCTTTACTTTCTTTTTCTGTTGATTCATCATTAGTGTAAAGAAATGCAACTGGTTGTTGAACGTTAATCTTGTAACCTCCTACCTTGCTGAATTCTTCAATCAGCTCTAGTAGCTTTTGTGTGGACCTTTTAGGGTTTTCTATATATAGTAACATGTCGTCAGCATATAGTGACACTTTTATCTTTTCTTTTCCAATTTGGATCCCTTTGATTTCTCTCTCTTGCCTGAATGGTGTGGCTAGGACTTCCAGGACTATGTTGAATAGGAGTGGTGATAGTGGGCATCCTTGTCTTGTCCCAGATTTTAGTGGGAAGCTTTTGAGTTCTTCACCATTGAGTACTATGCTGGCTGTGGGTTTGTCATATATAGCGTTTATGATGTTGAGATATGTTCCCTCTAGACCCAATTTGGTGAGAGTTTTTATCATAAATGGGTGTTGAATTTTATCAAATGCTTTTTCTGCATCGATTGAGATGATCATGTGGTTTTTGTCCTTTCTCTTGTCGATGTGACGTGTTACATTGATTGGTTTGTGTATGTTGAACCACCCTTGTGTCCCTGGGATGAATCGCACTTGGTCATGATGTATAATCTTTTTTGTGTGTTGTTGGATTCTATTTGCTAATATTTTGGTAAGGATTTAGGGATGTATGTTCATCACTGATATTGGCCTATAATTCTATTTTTTGGTGGTGTCTTTGCATGGTTTTGGTATCAGGGTGATGGTGGCTTTATAGAATGAGTTTGGGAGTATTCCCTCCTATTCAATCTTCTGAAAGAGTTTGAGAAGGACTCATATGTGTTCCTCTTTGGATGTTTGGTACAATTCCCTGGTGCAGCTGTCAGGTCCTCGACCTTCATTTGTATGGAGGTTTTTAAATTGCCATTTTGATTTCATTTCTAGTGATCAGTTTGTTCAAGTGGTCAGTTTCTTCTTGATTCAGTCTTTGTGGACAGTATGTTTCCAGAAACTTGTCCATCTCCTCTAGGTTATCTAGTTTGGTTCCATATAGTTTTTCATAGTATTCTCGTATGATATTTTGTATTTCTCTTTTATTTGTTGTAATTTCTCCATTTCCCTTTCTTATTTTGCTAATTTGTGCTCTCTCTTTTTTCTTCCTTGTGATACTGGGATAAGTTTATCTATTTTATTTACTTTTTCTAAAACCGAGCTTTTGGTTTGACTGCATCTTTTCTATGGTTTTTTAAATCTCTATTTTATTTATTTCCTTAATAATCTTTATAATTTCCTTCCTTCTGCTGCCTTTGGGATTTTTTGTTCTTCTTTTTCTAGTTCTTTCAGCTGGTGGGTTAAATTGTTTATTTGATTTTGTTCTTCTTTTTTTGAGGAAAGCCTGTATCAGTATAAACTTCCCTCTTAGGCCTGCCTTTGCTGTGTCCCATAAATTTTATGTGGTTGTGCTTTCCTTTTCATTTGCTTCAAGATATTTTTTAATTTTAACTTTGATTTCCTCGTTGACCCATTGGTTTTTTAATAACATATTGTTTAATCTCCATGCTTTACTTTTTTTCCCCTCTGTTTCTCTGTTGTTGATTTCTAGCTTCATGGCATTGTGGTCAGTAAAGATGCTTGAGATAATTTCTATCTTCTTAAAATTGTTGAGGTTTCTTTTTTGCCAAAGTACATGATCAATCCTAGAAAATGTTCCATGTGCACTTGAAAAGAATGTATATCCTATTTTGGGGGGTATAATACTACAAAAATATCCATGAAAACTAATTTTTCTTTTGTATTATTTAATTTCTCTGTTGCCTTGTTTATTTTCTGTCTGGATGATCTGTCTAATGATGTTAATGCAGTGTTAAAATCTCCAACTATGATTGTATTCCCATCCATAGCCCATTTAACCTCTGTTAGTAATTGTTTTATGTACCTAGGTGTTCCTATATTGGGTGCATGTATATTAATGAGTGTAATATCCTCATCTTGTATCACTCCTTTAATGATTTTAAAATGTCCTTCTTTATCTTTCTTTATGGCCTTTGTTTTAAAGTCTATTTTGTCTGAAATCATTACTGCAGCACCTGCTTTTTTGGCTTTTCCATTTGCATGGAATATCCTTTTCCATCCTTTCACTCACAATGTATATATTTCCTTCTCCCTAAAGTGGGTCTGTTGTAGGCAGCATATTGAAGGTTCTTGCTTTATTATCCGGTCTGCCACTCTATGCCTTTTGACTGGAGCATTTAGTCTGGCAACATTTACAGTCATTAATGATAGATGTGTGTTTATTGCCATTTTGAATTTATCTTTGCAGTTGATTTGATATTTCCTCTTTGTTCCTTTCTTCTTTCTTTTGTGGTTTGGTAATTTTCCTTTGTATTTTCATGGATTTTATTTAGTTTTTCTGACTCCCTTGTAAGTTTTTGGTTTGTGGTTACCCTTTCTTTTAAGTGTATTAGACCATTACTATAACTGCTTTTGTTAACCTAATAGTAACATGATCTCAAAGCCATCCTACTGAGAACATAATATTTAAAAAAGAAAGAAAAAATATTTTATATTTTCCTGGCTCCGTCTCCCACTCTCAATGCTTTGTATGTCTCCTTTTATAATTTCGTGTTTATTTAATTTGTAATTCGTAAGTTATCACCTTTCCAGCTGTGAGTTTCTCATTTCTGTAGCATCCTGCTGCTTTTCTATTTAGAGTAGACCTTTCAGTATTTCTTTTAGCATGGGTTTAGTGTTGCTTAACTCTTGTAGCTTTTTCTTGTCAGTTTAATTCTTTATGTCTCCTTCTATCCTAATTAATAGCCTTGCTGGATAAAGTACCCTAGTCTGCATCTTTTTTTCATTCAGGATTTGAATATATCTTGCCACTCCCTTCTGGCCTGTAGTGTTAGTGTAGAGAAATCAGCTGAGAGCCTTCTGGGGGTTCCCTTGTAGCTCACTCTTTGCTTTTCTCTTACTGCCTTTAGGATCATTTCTTTATCCTTGACTCTGGCCATCTTAATTATATGTCTTGGTGTGGGTCTATTTGGTTTTTTCCTGTTTGGGACCCTCTGAGCTTCCTGTACTTGGATGTCTGATTCCATCTTTAAGTTTGGGAAGTTTTCAATCATGATTTCTTCAAAAGCCTTTTCAATCCCCTTTGATCTTTCTTCCCTTTCTGGGACTCCTATTATGTGAAGATTGGCCCACTTTGTATTATCCCATAGTTCCCTTATGCTATTTTCATTTGTTTGTATTTGTTTATCTTGCAGCTGTTCTGATTGGGTGCTTTCTACTGTCCTGTCTTCTAGGTCACTTATTTATTCATTCCTCTACATTATCTAGCCTGCTTTGTACAGCTTTTGGTCAGCTCTCATCTCAGCAAATGAGTTTTCCAATTCTACTTGGCTGTTCTTTATAACTCCGATTTTATTTTTGACCTATTTTATATCTCTAAACACTATCTCTCTTAGTTCCTTCAGTATTTTAATCACTCCTTTTTCAAAATCTTGATCTAGTAGGCCACCAATATCTATTTCATTGATTATTGTTTCAGGGGATTTCTCTTGTTCTTTTAATTGGGAATGGTTTCTCTGCTTCTTCATCTTGCTCGTCTCTTTGGCACTGTGGTTCATGGAGTTTCAGTTATCTGTTGTGGTGCTTAAGGTGTTTATCTATCTAATGTCTATGTAGGAATAAAACTTAGAAAAGAAAAATAAAAGAGAGACAGGAAAAATTTTAAAAGAAGGGAGAAAAAAAGTTTTGAAAACAGTGTATAATGAATAAAAAAGCAAGTTGAAGCAGAATAGGAATTGGGTTGAGACATCTTTTAAAAACCTGTATAAAAGAGAAAAGAGGAAAAGATATATTTGAATCCTGTGTATAATCCATAACAGGACATCAAAACCAATAGAAATAATAATGAAATCTTGAGGATTGTTAAAAATAATAATAAAAATATTTTAAAATAATTTAAACGTGATTAAAACTGGGGGTATATATAATTTTTAAGAAGTGAAAATTAAAAGGGTAATTGAAAATAGATGAAGTAAAACAGATTTAAATAAAAAAGGGGGGGGTCGGTATTCTCCTGGAGACTGTGTACTTTTAATGTGAAGTCTTTCTGTCTTCATCCTGTTTTGGAAGCTCAGCTTGCTGTTTCCGGAAGCCCTCACCTGTGCTGCTCCCAGTGCCTGTCGGCAAGCATATCACGCCTCCTCCCAACACTGGGTCAGGTGCAGCTCTCCTTTGCTGTGGTCAGGCGGGTCACTGCCCCTTCCGATGCCACAGTCAGACGTTGCAGACTCGCCAGGTAAGAGAGCGGGTCATGCCCCCTCCCAGCACCACGGTCAGGGGCTGTGTTCCTGCCCTAAAGGTGGGGGCTGCCCTCCCTCTCCCGGTGCCGGTTTCTCCGCTGCTCTGTGCTGCTGTGCACTCTGCCTCAGGTCAGTGTTCTGTAGGCAGGCTCTGGGAAGACCAAGGAACATCCCTGTCCCTGTTCCAGGTCAAAACCCAGCTCTTTGTTTGTCTTGGCAGAGCATATTCTCTAAAGGACTAGGTCGGGAGGGTCCTATCTGCCTCAGACTGTAGACAAGTCTCAGTCTGGCTTTTGAGGCTGCTAAGTCCTTAGGTACGGATGCTGGTTTTGCCTTTGCCTCAACCTGGGTACTAAGTGCCAGAGGATATGGCGGCTGTGCCTGAGCCCCACCTCTCTTCACCCGAAAACTTTCCGTGGGTTTTCCGAGATGGGTGTATACACCCATCCCCCCAGGTCACATCAGCCTTGCTGTTTTATGGAGGGCCCAGGTTGTTCTGCCCTGTGCACCCACAGCCATGGCGTGCAGCCCCCTGCATTCCCCCAGGGATGCCTCAGTGCAGCAGTCCCTGTCCTCTGCCCGTTTCAGACAGCCTGACCCTGCCCCAACTGTCAGGGCCGCATCTCGGGCTGGGTGTCGTGGGGACCCTCTGTGCCCATTTAACTTAGTTCTGTCAGTCAAGGGTTGTTCTGTACAGATCCGAGCCTCAGAGGCTCCCCCTCTGTCCCACTGGCCTCTCCGTTGGAGAGGAGAGACCCAGCGAACGAGTGCCAATCCTCCTTTGCTGCTCCCTCCCAGCAGGACCCGTCCCACTCTGTTTTGCCTTTTGTTCTTTCTTTTTTCCTTTTTTCCTACCAGATTTTTGGTGTCTCTATCTTTTGAAGAGGACGATGTTCTGTTGGAGTTCCGCAGGTGTTCTGGTTGGCTGAGTGGTTCTGTGGATGTGAGTCTTCGTGTATTTGTGGGAGAGGGTGAACTACTAGTGTCCTTCTACTCCGCCATCTTGGCCTCCTCACATTGGTATTTTTCTTTCTCTTTCTGGCTAATATTACTTAGAATGACATTCTCTAGGGCCATCCATGTTGTTGCAAATAGCATATTTTATAATTTTATGGCTGAATAGTATTCCATTGTATAAATATACCACGTCTTCTTTATCTAGTCATTTGTTGATGGACATTTAGGCTGTTTCCATGTCTTGGTTATTGTAAATAGTGTTTCTATGAACACTGGGGTGCAAATGTCTTTTTGAATTAGGGTATATGCCAAGGAGTGGGATTGCTGGGCCATAAGGTAAGTCTATTTTTGTTTCTAGATTAATTTCCACACTGTTTTCCACAATGGCTTCACCAAACTACATTCCCACCAACAGTGTAGGAGGGTTCCCTTTTCTCCACACCCTCTACAGCATTTATCATTTGTGGACTTCTGAATAATGGTCATTCTGACCAGTGTGACGTGATACCTCATTGTAGTTTTCATTTGCATTTCTCTGATAATTAGTGACATTGAGCATTTTTTATGTGCTATTGGTCATTCATATGTCTTCATTGGAGAATTCCTTGTTTGGGTCTTCTGCCCATTTTTGGATTGGGTTGTTTGCTTTTTCTTATTGAGTCATATGAGCTGTTTATGTATTCTGGAGGTCAAGCCCTTGTCATGCTTATCTATTGTAAATATTTTCTCCCATTCCGTAAGTTGTCTTTTATTTTTGCTTATGGTTTCCTTTGTTGTGGAAGTGCTTGTACATTTAATTAGGTCCCTTTTGTTTATTTTTGGTTTTATTTCTATGTCTTGAGTAGACTGCCCTAGGAAAACACTGTTGAGATGTACGTGAGATACTATTTTGCCTATGTTTTCTTCTAGTAGATTTTTTTGTGTCTTGTCTTATGTTTAAGTCTTTAAGCTATTTTGAGTTTATTTTTGTTTATGGTGTGAGGGAGTATTCTAGCTTTATTGATTTTCATGCTGCTGTCCCAACACCATTTGCTGGAGGTTGTATTTATTCCACTATATGTCTTGGGTTTAGTGTCATACTACTGGAGGGCAGAGTTGGGTCTTTAGGTCTTGTTGTGGGACTAGCAGTCCCAGAGATTGTGTCAGATCACTGGTGGTTGGGACCACTTCCTGACACAGTTCACTGTAGGGTCTAGGTTGTTCCAAAACTTGTTTTTGCCTGATATCATGCAAGGCCTTTTCCCATGAGGTCCCAGGGCAGGGTCTTGCCTGCTGTTAGTTGGGCTGGTTTTGTAGGCTGTGAAGCTGTGGTTTTCATTGGCCGATGTCTGTCCCCTGGTGGATGGGGCTGTTCACAAGGCCAGGCTCACTGGTGGGTAAGGCCAGTGCCCATCTGGTCCCAGAGAAATGTCTGGCCTGCTGGTGGGTAGGCTGATTCTGTAGCTTATGAGTATATGACTTTTTGTATCTTCTCTCTGCCCTCATGGTGAGGATGGTCTTGAGGCTAGGGTAGGCTCCCTGAAGGGTGGAGCTAGGGATCCATGGATTCTTAGGCTGGTGCTTGCCCACTAGTGTATAGAGCTTGGTACTGAGCCCTCTGGTGGACAGAGCTATGTCCAGAGGTAGCTGTGGGCTCAGAAGTTCTTAAGGAATCCTCTCTGCTGGTTGGTGGAGCTGTTTCCACAGTTAGTTGCTTGGCCCATGGTGTCCCAGCACTGTCACTTACAGATTGTTGGCCAGGGCAGGGCTGAATCCTGGGGTTAATAAAATAGAGGGAGGAGTCTACAACGGTATTTTCCAGGACCATGGACCATGTGATTGAATGAGCTTTCCAAAATGTCTCCTGCCAGTGTCTGTGTCCCCATGGTGAGCTGCAGTTGCCTCCTGCTTCTTCAGGAGACCCTTCAAGATCAGCAGGTATGTCTGACCCAGGGTCCTATGAAATTACTGCTTCCTTCCTGGGTCCTGGAGCATGTGAGGTTTTGTGTTAACCCTTTATAAGTGATGTCTCTATTTCCCCTAGCTCTCTGGGAGTCCTGAAATTTAACCTTGGTGGCTGTCAAAGTCAAATGCTTTGGGGCCTCATCTCCCCATTTCAGGACCCCTGGGGCTGGCAGCCCAACATGGATCTAATATCTCTCACTCATCTGAGAGTATTTCTACCATTGTAATTACTCCCTCATTTGTGGGTCACCAACCCAAGTGTATGGGACTTGACTATATCATGACTCTGCCCTTGCTACCTGTCTTGTTGTGGTTCCTTCTTCATATATTTATTTGTAGAGAATCTTCTAATAGGTTCCAGTCTCTTTTACTGATGGCCGTTCTGCAAATATCTGTGATTTTGGTGTGCCTATGAGAGAAGGTGAGCTCAGGGTCTTTCTTCTCTGCCATGTTGGTCAATCTGCAAAATAGATTTTAATACAAATACTTTTTTATAAATGGATGATGCTCATGGATGAGGGCCTTTTCTGGGTTATGGAGTGTGGGGATATCCAGGAAAGCATATAGGGCACAGTGGAGCCCACAGGGTGCACTTTGTGGTTTCACATATGTGGCAGGAAGTAAATACAAGTTCAGATGGAACAGCAAGGGGAGGATAAGCTGGTATTCCCAGAGCCTCAGGAGCATCACAGAGGATGGTGGTATAAGGTCAGGCATTCTGAAGGGTAAGTTGTTTATTTGAGATTTTTCTTGTTTTTTAAGGTAGGCCTGTACTACTATAAAATTCCCTCTTAGTAGTATTTTTTGCTGTATCCTATAGATATTGATATGTCTTACTTTTATTTTCATTTGTCTTCAGGTAATTCTTGAATTCTTTTGATTTATTAGTAAACTCAATAATTGTTTAGTAGAACGTTTTTCAGTCTCCACATGTTTGTGATTTTTCCAGTTTTTATCTTGCAGTTGATTTCTTATTTTCTACCATTGTGACTGGAAAATTTTATTGATATAATTTCAGATGTCTTAATTTATTCAGATTTACTTTGTTTCCCAAAATATGGTCTGACAGTGAGAAAGTTTCAGGTGAACTTGAGGAGAATTTGTATTCTGCTTCAGTTGGACTGAATGTTCTGTATATAGCTATCAAATCCATCTGGTCTAGTATTTCGTTAAAGGTTGCTCTTTTCTCATGAACTTTCTGTCTGGATAATCTACCTATTGATGTAAGTGGGGAGCTAAAGTCCCATACTATTACTTTATTGCTGGGAATTTCTCCCTTAAGATCCATTAATTATTGTTTATATATTTTAATTCTCCTATTTTTTGTGCATATATATTAATCACTGTTTATATGTTCTCTATGAATTATCCCCTTTATTATTATATATTGTCTTATTTGTCTCTTGTTACTTTTTTGGCTTGATGTCTATTTTCTTCAGATATAAGTATGGCTACAATGCCTTTCTTTTGGCTGCCATGCTTTTCAAATTACATTTTTTATCTATTCACTTTAAGCCCACGTCTGTCATGATCTCACTTATATATGGAATCTACCATACTGAACTTATAGACTCAGAGAGTAGAATGGTGGTTACCAGGGGCTTAGGAGGTGGGTAAATGCAGAGATATCGATCAATGGGTGCAAAATTTCAGTTACACAGTATGAATAATTTCTGGAGATATACTATACTGCATGGTGATTATAGTTAATTGTATTGTATAGTTCAAATCTGTAAAGAAAGTCAATCTCAAATGTTAAATGTGTTTACCACAAGAAATGTTCTTACCACTATGCGAGTTGGCAGATATATTTATTAGCTTTATTGTGATATAATCATTTCACAATGTATGAGGGCATTGAAATGACAAGGTGTAAACTTAAAATATATACAATTTTTATTTGGCAATTATACCTTGAGAAAGCTGAAAAATAGAGATATAAACAAACAGCATATATGCTGATGATATATGCATGCAAGAAGGTGACTGATTTTATTAAAATGAATTTGTGAGTTGGAATAGCAAGTTGCTTTCAAATACCTGATAAAGTATTTGTAGGCAGCACAATTATAAAACATTAGAAAAAGTTATTAAAATATGAAATTATTTTGTACTTAGACTATTACACAATATCCATAAAGTTTACTCCATTTAAATAAGTGGAAACTATAAAACAATATTGCATTAAATGAATAGTTTGGATAGAAAGGTAATAGAAAAATCTAGTTGTCAGTTCAGTGTTCATGGAAAAGACCTTTGAATTTACATCCAAAATGATGTGTGATTGTGCATTTGCTTTATACATTTTATTTCTTTAATTAAAAAATTGTGTATATATTTTTATTGAAGTAAAGTCAGTTTACAATTTTGTTTCAAAATGTACAGCATAGTGTTTCAATCATACATGAACATATCATTTTCATATTCTTTTTCACCATAGATTACTATAAGATATTGAATATAGTTCCCTGTGCTATGCAGTATGAACTTGTTAATCTATTTTATATATATTCTATCTGCAAATCTCAAACTCCCAATTTATGCTTTCCCACTCTCTTCCTCCTCTGGTAACCATAAGTTTGTTTTCCATGTCTATGAGTCTGTTTCTGTGAGTCTGTTTCTGTATTGTAAATAAGTTTGTTAGTTTTTTTTTTTAAATTCCACATATAAGTGATATCATATGATATTTTTCTCTTTCTGGCTTACACTGAGAAAGACATTCTCCATGTTGCTATAAATGGTATTATTTTATTCTTTTTAATGGCTGAGTAGTATTCCATAGTACAAATACACTACAATTTCTTTATCCAGTCATCTGTCAATGGACATTTAGGTTGTTTCCATTCTTGGTTATTATAAATAGTGCTGCTATGAACATTGGAGTGCATGGATCTTTTTGAATTAAGTTTCCCTCTGGATATATGCCCAGGAGTGAGATTGCTGGATCATATGGTAAGTCTATTTTTAGTCTTTTGAGGGATCTCCATACTATTTTCTATAACAGCTGCACCGAACTACATTCCCACAAACAGTGTAGAAGCATTTCAGTCATATACTGTGATCTTGAAGGGCTTTTTAAAAAATTTAAAGTGGGAGTTTTCCTGTGTAGACTCTGTGCATCAAATAGTTTTGTTGCATAGGCTGTTCTTAGTATGGATGATTGCCATGTCTTTCTTCTGTTTGGGTTGGCTATTATCCCTTTAATTGGGGCTGTGGTTAGTGCTGCAGATGATCAATTCTTGCCCCCATTGTTGTTGAGTGGGGCCTCCTTTTTTGTTCTGTGGTTGTCGCAGCCTTGACAAGGTTTGGGTCTGCTACCCTGTTGCTGGATTAGAGGCTTCTAGACCTATTTCTGAGCTATGGTGTGTAGTAGGCAGGGTTGGAGCACTTCAGCTGGGAATAAGGTCACTGAGTATACCTCTGCAGGAGATGTCCAGTAGAAAATGCCCACTGTGCTTTCTGTCACTTGTTATGTGGGCTTACAAACTCTTTGTTGACACTGCCTTTGTACCTACCTTAACTGAGGGAATATCAGCCAACCTGTCTGATGTCCCCCAGGTTCTAGGCCCACAGAACCACTGTCACAGAGCCTCTAATGTCAGGTGCTAGGACCCATCATAGGAAGAACCTGGATCTGTGGTGCACCACAGGGTCAGTAAAGAGACTAGCCCCACCTCTGTGTATAGTAGGTATTCTGGACTGTTGTAAATACCTGTATTCCCCCCTGCCATGCACCAGAACTCTGCTCACTGCCTGTTCATTCCAGAGGCATGGGTCCACAAAGATATTAGTGAATCAAATCCACCTTCTTTACCTGAGGATGTAAACAAATCTCTGTCCCTCCTGTGAAGTTGCAGGGCACCTCTGTATGGATTCAGCCTTCATCCTTGCTTCTGTGCAGCAGCAATGGCTATGACTGAATCCCACCTCTCTTCTAGTGAGAACACACCAACAATGGAGCCAAGCATAGACATGGTTATGGCACGGCTGCTTTGTGCCTTTCCATGCCACACACAAGAGCAGTGGTGTTTTTTTTATGAGGTTACAAGGTAGTTCTATTCTGCACACAACCCCAGCCAGAGCTCACACTGTCCTCCAGTCCCCTGAGGCTGCCTCTGTGCAGTGGGCCACAGCCCTCTCCCCAGGCTCATTACTGATGTCCAGCAGCCAGTCCCAGCTCATCCCTGCTGACTTGCATCTAGGGCTCAGGATTGCAGGGAACCTCTGTGCCAGTTTCTCTTAGTTCTGTCTGCCAAGCAGCTGCCACCTTCTCCTCTGAGCCTTGGAAGCTTCACTTCTGTCCCTGCTGACCTCCGAGTTGGAGAGAGCGTGTTCCAGCATGAGGGTGTCTTCCTTTGCCACACCCTCCCCACAGGACCAGTCCCACACCAATTTCCTTTTTCTTTCTTTTTCTCTTACCAGATTTTGTGAAGAATCCCCTGTATTTCAAAGCAAGAGACACTCTGCCAGAGTTCAGTAGGTGTTCTTTGCGATTCAGTAGTTTTATAGATATAATTCTTTCTTAAAACATTTTTTCTTGATTTATAATCATTTTACAATGCTGCGTCAAATTCCAGTGTAGAGCACAATTTTTCAATTATACATGAACATACATATATTCATTGTCACATTCTTTTCTCTGTGAGCTACCATAAGTTCTTGTATATATTTCCCTGTGCTATACAGTATAATCTTGTTTATCTATTCTACTATTTTGAAATCCCAGTCTATCTCTTTCCACCCCCCACCCCCTTGACAACCACAAATCTGTATTCTATGTCTATGAGTCTATTTCTGTGCTGTATTTAAGCTTTGGTTTTTTTGTTTGTTTGTTTTGTTTTGTTTTGTTTTTTTCAGAAGCATTTTATTTACTGTTGTCAGCTATTAGGTTTATATATCTTGAAACTCTGTATACTTTACTTTTTTAACATTTTTTATTGATTTATAATCATTTTACAATGTTGTGTCAAATTCCAGTGTTCAGCACAATTTTTCAGTCATTCATGGACATATACACACTCATTGTCACATTTTTTTTCTCTGTGAGTTATAACATTTTGTGTATATTTCCCTGTGCTATACAGAGTAATCTTGTTTATCTATTCTACAATTTTGAAATCCCAGTCTATCCCTTCCCACCCTCCAGCCCCCTGGTAACCACAAGTCTGTATTCTCTGTCAGTGAGTCTATTTCTGTCCTGTATTTATGCTTTGTTTTTGTTTGTTTCTTTTTGTTTTTGTTTTTGTTTTTTAGATTCCACATATGAGCTATCTCATATGGTAATTTTCTTTCTCTTTCTGGCTTACTTCACTAGAATGACATTCTCTAGAAGCATCCATGTTACTGAAAATGGCATTATGTTGTCGGTTTTTATGGCTGAGTAGTATTCCATTGTATAAATATACCACCACTTGTTTATCCAGTCACCTGTCGATGGACATTTAGGCTGTTTCCATGTTTTGGCTATTGTAAATAATTCTGCTATGAACATTGGGGTGCAGGTGTCATTCTGAAGTAGATTTCCTTCTGGATACAAGCCCAGGAGTGGGATTCTGGGTCATAAGGTAAGTCTATTCCTAGTCTTTTGAGGAATCTCCATAATGTTTTCCATAGTGGCTGCACCAAACTGCATTCCCACCAGCAGTGTAGGAGGGTTCCCCTTTCTCCACAGCATCTCCAGCATTTGTCATTTTTGGATTTTTGAATGACGGCCATTCTGACTGGTGTGAGGTGATACCTCATTGTAGTTTTGATTTGCATTTCTCTGACAATTAGTGATATTGAGCATTTTTTCATGTGCTTTTTGATCATTTGTATGTCTTCCTTGGAGAATTGCTTGTTTAGGTCTTCTGCCCATTTTCGGATTGGGTTGTTTATTTTTTTCTTATTGTGTCATATGAGCTGCTTATATATTTTGGAGATCAAGCCTTTGTCGGTTTCACTTGCAAAAATTTTCTCCCATTCCGTAGGTTTTCTTCTTGTTTTACTTCTGGTTTCCTTTGCTGTGCAGAAGCTTGTAAGTTTCATTAGGTCCCATTTGTTTATTCTTGCTTTTATTTCTTCTAGGAGAAACTTTTTGAAATGTATGTCAGATAGTGTTTTGCCTATGTTTTCCTCTAGGAGGTTTCTTGTATCTTGTCTTATGTTTAAGTCTTTAATCCATTTTGAGTTGATTTTTGTATATGGTGTAAGGGTGTGTTCTAGCTTCATTGTTTTACATGCTGCTGTCCTGTTTTCTGAACACCATTTGCTGAAGAGACTGTCTTTTTTCCATTGTATACTCTTGCCTCCTTTGTCGAAGATGTGTTGACCAAAAGTTTGTGGGTTCATTTCTGGGCTCTCTATTCTGTTCCATTGGTGTATATGTCTGTTTTGGTATCAATACCATGCTGTCTTGATGACTGTAGTTCTACAGTATTGTCTGAAGTCTGGGAGAGTTATTCCTCCAGCCTCTTTCTTTCTCTTCAGTAATGCTTTGGCAATTCTAGGTCTTTGATCATTCCATATAAATTTTATTATGATTTGTTCTAGTTCTGTGAAATATGTCCTGGGTAATTGGATAGGGATTGCATTAAATCTGTAGATTGCCTTGGGCAGTATGACCATTTTAACAATATTGATTCTTCCAATCCAAGAGCATGGAATATCTTTCCATTTTTTAGTCTTCTTTAATTTCCTTCATCAATGGTTTATAGTTTTCTGTGTATAATTCTTTCACCTCCTTGGTTAGATTTATTCCCAGATATTTTATTACTTTGGGTGCTATTTTAAAGGGGATTGTTTCTTTACTTTCTTTTTCTGTTGATTTATCGTTAGTGTAAAGAAATGTCACTGATTTTTGAACGTTAATTTTGTAACCTGCTCTCTTGCTGAATTCTTCAATCAGCTCTAGTAGCTTTTGTGTGGACCTTTTAGGGTTTTCTATATATAGTAACATGTCATCAGCATATAATGACACTTTTACCTCTATATAATGTTTTGTTTTGTTTTTTTTAGATTCCACATATGAGCGATCTCATATGGTATTTTTCTTTCTCTTTCTGGCTTACTTCACTTTGAATGACGCTTGCAGCAACATGGATGCTCCTGGAGAATGTCATACTATGTAGATGTAATTCTTGGTGTATTTGTGGGAGAGGGCAAGCTGTGAATCTCTTTATTCTGCCATCTTGGCACCTCTCACTTTACATATTTTAATTTATAAGAATCTGAATAGCATCAAACGGCTAGTCAACACTGGATACCTTCCTTGGCAATGGCTTCAAATTTCCTAATAAAACAATTTTAAGCCTAAAATTCTATAAATAGGTAAATCACAGCAATTTTAATTTTGGTAATAATTTTAGATTAATCTGACTAGATGAGTCTAATTTTAAGCAAATTAGCAAACTTTAGAGCTATCATTTGGACGAGACCCTCAGTTGGCACTCATTTAAGTTGCTTACATGCCTTGGCTATTGTAAATAGTGGTTCTTTAAATAGTGGGGAAGATATATCTTTTTGAGTTAGAGTTCCTCCAGATATATGCCTAGGAGTGGGATTGCTGGGTTATATGTTAATTCTATTTTTAGTCTTTTGAGGGATCTCCATACTGTTTTCCATAATGGCTGCACTAAACTACATTCCCAGCAACAGTATAGGAGGGTTCTATTTTTTCCACACTCTCTTCAGTATTTATTGTTTTCCAGGCCATTGACATTAAATTATTGTCATATGTATTTATTGTCATTTTGAACTGTGTTTTCTAGTTGATTTTAGTAGTTCTTCTTCCATTCTTTTTCTTTTTGTTTTTCCTTTTGTGATTTTATGGTTTTCTTGTATACTGTGTTTTAGATCTTTCTTTTTGTTTTTTTGTTTTTTTGAATCTATTGTATGCTTTTGATTTTTGGTTTCCCTGGTTTTCATATATGTTAAGCCATAACTATATCTGCTTTCTTTACATTGGTAGTCATATAAGCTCAAACACAGTCTAAGAGATATATTTTTTTTACTCCTCCGTTACATTTTCTGATTTAGGGTTTTTTCGGGGGGCTGTAATTAGGTTTACTTATTTATTTTTAGAGGAGGTGCTGTGACATTTTGTGATTTTGATATCCTATTTTACATCTTCAATGTTTATTCCTTGGTTTTCATTTTAGTTACAATCACTTTCACAGAATTTTTAATTGTTTTTTAATGTATATACTAACTTAAGTGGCCTTTAATTCTTTCATATATTTGCCTTTCCTATTGTGATTTTCCCTTTCCTATATATTCTTTCTTCTTTTCTATTTAGAGATGAGCTTTCAATTATTCTTTTTTGGGTAGGTTTAGTATTGCTATATTATTTTTAATTTTGCTTGTCTAAGAAGTTCTGTTTCCCTCGTGATCTACATGATAATTATGTTGGTTAGAGTAACCTAGGTTACAGGATTTTTCTTTTCATGACATTGAATACGTCTTGCCATGTCCTTCTGATCTGCGAAATTTCTGTAGAGAAATTAGCTGATAGTCTTATGGGGATTTCTTCTAACTGATTTTGTTTTTTCTCTTGTTGCTCTTAGAAATCTCTTTTTAAATTTTGCCATTTTAATTATGGTATGTCTCAGTGTGTTTCTGTTTGAGTTCTTATTTGGGACCGTCTGTCCTTCCTCTACCAGTATATCTTTTATTCTTTAGGTTTGGGATGTTTTCAGTCTCAATTTCTTCAAATACATTTTTGATCCCCTTTTCTCATTCTCATTCTTGGATTCCTAATATGCATAGATTAGCATGCTTTGTACTATCTCAAATGTTGTGTATTTTCCCTTCTTTTTTTAAAACTTGTCTTTCTGTCTGCTCTTCTCATTGGGTGATTTCTGTTATTCTGTCTTCCAGATTATTTATTCACTCTTTGAAATTCTTTAGTCTGCTATTTATTGGCTTTAGCTAGTTTTTTCTAATTGAAATATAGTCAGTTACAATGTGTCAATCAATTTCTGATCCACAGCATAATGTCCCAGTAATGTGTGTGTGTATATATATATATCCATTTTCATATTCTTTTCATTAAAGATTATTACAAAATATTGAATATAGTTCCCTGTGCTACACAGCAGAAATTTGTTTTTTAATCTATTTTTATATATAGTGGTTGACATTTGCCAATCTCAAACTCCCAAAAATATCCCTTCCCACTCCCTTTTTTATTTTATTCTTTTTTATGGCTGAATAGTATTTCATTACATAAATCTACTACAACTTCTTTATCCAGTCATCTGTCAATGGACATTTAAGTTGCTTCCAAGTCTTGGCTATTGTATATAGTGCTGCTATGAACATTGTGGTGCATGTATCTTTTTAAATTAGAGTTCCCTCCAGATATATATACCCAGGTATGGGATTGCTGGATCATATTGTAAGTCTATGTTTTTGAGGAATTTCCATATTGTTTTCCATAATTGCTGAACCAAACTACAATCCCACCAGCAGTCTAGGATGGTTCCCTTTTCTCCACACTCTCTCCAGCATTTATTGTTTATGGAATTTTTATTGATGGCTATTTTGATTGGTGTGAGGTGATGCCTCATTGTAGTTTTGCTTTGGCTTTAGCTAGGTTTTTATCTCAGCAATTGAGTTATCTAATTTAGGTTGGCTCTTCTTTATATTTTCTAGTTTCTTCTTTCATTGATTTGTATTTTCATCAATCTCTTAAACCTTTAGCATTTCTATTACCTCCTTTTTGAACTCATGGTCTAGTCTGTTTCATTGTTTGATTTTGAGGGGATTTCTCTTATTCTTCTAATTTGAAGTGGTTCGTCTGCTTTTTCATTTACTTACATTTCTCTGACTCTATGAAATTAGGAGGAAGAGTTATCTACTGAGGTCTTGAAGGGCTGTTTTTATGTAGGAGCAACCCTGTGTACACTGTGTGAGTCCAATATTTTTTATTTGATGGCTATTTTTGGTATGGGTGTTTGCCATATCTTTCCTCAGGTTGTGCTGGCTGCTATCCCCTTGATAGGGGGATGTGTTTGATGTCTTTGTGACCAGATCCTGCACTGAATGTTGAATGGGTCCTCCTCTTTTCTCTGTGGTTGGGGACAGGTTCTGGTCTCCCGTTGTTTGAGTAGAAACCCCCAGACTCAGTTCTAAGCTGGGGCATGAGATTGGCTGATCTGAAGTACACCTCTGGTAAAGCAGATGCTTTGTGTTCTTCC
This sequence comes from Vicugna pacos, assembly GCF_048564905.1. Lineage (NCBI taxonomy): Eukaryota > Metazoa > Chordata > Mammalia > Artiodactyla > Camelidae > Vicugna > Vicugna pacos. The sequence continues at coordinate 44,876,134 of NC_133023.1, read as the reverse complement.
CCAGGAGCTGTCCCGTGGGACATGTAACCCTATAACTCCACCTGCATCTATTGTGTGCACCCACAAAGTCTACCATTGCTGGTGCTGCCCTTGGGGACTGCCTTCACAGGGGGAGTGCTGATAATTGGCTTAGATGTCCCTCAGGCATGCAGTTAGTAGCAAAATTCCCTGGTGCAAAATCCCACAGGAAGCATGCCCACATACCCACCATAGGAGCACAGGTACTTGGATCAGGTTTCAGTTCCACCTGCTCTTGTGTGTACCTGCAAAGACACTCCTGGTCCCTGACCCTCCTGTGCTGTGGGAACACCAACATTCAGCTTTGGCATCCCTCATGTATGAGTGAGTGGTACTAAAACCCACTTGCAGGAGAATCAACCAAAACCACATGCTGTTGTGAGCACACTGACAATAAGCCCTTCCCTTGTGCATTGACAGTGGGACCTTTATGATGGACCTGTGCTTTATCCTGCATGCACCCCAATTTGTGGCCTGAGCCATGCTCAGGCTCTTTTTGCTGTCTCCACACAGCCAAATCAAGTCTTCTCCCTGGGTCTGTCAGCTAAAGCCCAAGTTTCAGCCCCCAGCCACTATACAAACCAGTAGGTGCATGTCTTGGGCTGGGAAGTATGACAATGTGGCAAGGACTCTCTGTGCTGGTCTCTCTCTATCCTGTAGGGCAACAGTTTAGCTCCTGCAGTCTTATCTTGAGCCTCTGAAGCTCCCTATCTGTCCTGGAGGAACTCCTAGCAGCTGAAGGAGGTTTCCAGGGTGAGGGAAATTTTCTTCTTTCATAGCTCCCTGCCAGCGGTGCAGTTACTGTCCCGATTCCTCTTGTTTTCCCCTTTCCTTTCTTCCTGTCCAGCTATGTAAGAGTCCTTCTTGCAACGTTGGTTATATTAAATGTTCTGCCATTTTTAGTAGGTAATCTAGGAGAATTGTTTCACATGTAAGTGGATTTTTGATGTATTTGTAAGAGGAAGGGAGCACCTTGCCCTTCTACTCCATCATCTTGATCTATGTTTCTGTTCATATTTTCTTACTGTTTCAGTCTGGGGAGATGATACTTTTTCAAGACTTTGTCCATTTCTTCTAGATTGTCCATTTATGTCATATATTTTTTAGTGGTCGCTTATTATGTTTCTTTGTATTTCTGTTGTATTTTTCTTGATGCGTATGACTAAAGGCTTATCAATTTTTTTTGTCTTTTCAAAGAACCAGTTTTTTGTTTCATTGATCTTTTCTATTGTTTCTTGTTTTAGTCTCTATTTCATTTATTTCTGCTCTAATTTTTATAATATCTTTCTTTCTACTAACTTTGAGTTTTGTTTACTCTTTATTTTTCTAGTTCCTCTAGGTGTAGGGTTAGGTTCTTTGAGATATTTTTGTTTCCTGAGGTAACTTTGTTTTGTGATAACCTTCCCTCTTAGTATAGCTTTGCTGTGTCCCATAGGTTTGGATCATTCTGTTTTTGTTTTCAGTTGTCTCTAGGTATGTTTTGATTTCCTCTTTGATTTTTTTCAGGAATCTATTGTTTGTTTAGCAGAATTTTATTTAGCCTTCATGTGTTTGTGTTTTTTAGTTTTTTTCTTGTAGTTTATTTCTAGTATCATAGTGTTGCAGATAGGAAGAATACTTAGTATGATTTCAATTACCTTAAATTTCCCAAAGGTAGTTTTGTGGCCTAGCATGTGATCTAACCTGAAGAATGTTACATATGCATTTGAACAAAATGTATTCTGCTGCTTTCATATAGAATACTTTCTATATATCAGTTAGTACCTTTTGATCTAATGTGTCAATTAAGGCCAGTGTTTCTCTGTTGATTTTCTGTCTACATATGTCCATTGATGTATGGGTTGGTTGTCAAATTCCCCAGCTATTATTTTGTTAGTACTGATTTCTCCTTTTATGTCCATTAATGCTTGTCTTATATATTTAAGTTCTCCTATGTTAGGGGGACATATATAAATTTATAATTGTTACATCCTTTTCTTGGATTGATCCCTTGATTCTTATGTATAATCTTTCTTAGTCTCTTATAACAGTCTCTATTTTCAAATTCATTTTTTCTGATAAAAGTATTGCTACTCTCTCCAGCTTTTATTTGATTTCTGCTTCCTTGGAATACATTTCACATCTCCTCACTTTCAGTCTGTATGTGTCTCTAGAGCTGAAGTGATTCTCCTGCTGGTAGCAAATATATGGGAATTTGTTTCTGTATTTATTCAGCCAGTCTTTGTCTTTTGTTTTGAGCATTAATTCATTTACATTTAAAGTAATAGTTGATATGTATGGAACATGGAAGGGCTGCATTGGTCCTTCTCTTGTGGTGGGTTGATGTTGGGGGTGGTTTGATAGGCTTGTTTGGCCCCTAGCCAAGTTTGTTCTCAGATCCTGCCTTGTGTGGTGGTCACTGGCTCCACCTTGGTGGTTAAGACTGATCTAGAGGCTAGTGCAGGCTTCCTGGAGGGCAGGGAAAATGCTTACCCACTTGTTAGTGGAGCTGTGTCTTGGCCCTCTGATGGGCAGGGCCATGTCTAGGGGTATATCTAGAGGTAGCTGTGGCTTCAGAAAGTCTTTAGGTAGTCTATCTGCTGATAGATGGGTCTGTGTCCTTGCCTAGGTAGTTGTTTGACCTGAGGCATTCCAGGACTGGCTTCTATAGGCTTTTGGTTGGGGCCAGGTTTTGGTGCTAATGAGCTAGATGGAGGATCCTACAATGGCACCTGCCCACACCAGAGCCATAAAAGGAGCTCCTATATATTTGCCACCTATGTCTATGTTCACATGTGAGCCACAGCTCCCTCCCTTCTGACTCTCTGGGGGACTCTCCAAGACTAGTAGTTAGGACTGTTCCAGGTTCTTATGAAATTACTGCTTGTGCCTTGGTTCCTGATGCATGTGAAATTTTGTGTGTGCCTTTTAAGAGTGAAGTCTCTATTTCTCCCAGTCCTTTGGGACTCCTGCAATTAAGCCTCACTGTCCTTCAAAGCCAAAAGCCTTGTGGGCTTCCTGGTGCAGGATCCAAAGACTTTGGAGACTGTTGGGGCTCTCAGAACTCTGATTCCTGTGGGAAAGCCTCTATAATACAATTTCACATTTTTTGGGTCACTTACCTTGGGGTATGGGACTTGATTATATCACAAGACTGCCCCTCCTACCTGTCTCATCGTGTTCCTTCTTTATGTCTTCAGTTGTAGAAGATCTTTTCTGGTAGATTCCAGTCTTTTTCACTGATGATTGTTCTGCAGATAATTGTCATTTTGGTGTGTTTATGAGAGGAGGTGATCTCAGGATCTTTCTAGTCCACCATCTTGGCTGATCTGCAGGATTCTTTTAATAATTTTTTTCTCAGATGTTTCCTTGTTATTGTATAGAAACAACTGATTTCTGTATGTTGATTTTTATATTCTATAACTTTATTGCATTAATTTATTCATTCTAATAGATTTTTGATGCAAACTTTAGGAGTTTTAAAAATATAAGATCACACCATCTGTAAACAAAAACAATTTTTTCCCTCATTTCTGATTTGATTGCCTTTTATTTCTTTTTCTTGCCTGATTGCTCTTGCTAGGACTCCTAGTACTATGTTGAATATGAGTGATAACTGAACATTCTTGTCTTCTTCCTCACCTTAGAGAAAACATTTTCACCCTTTCATCATTAAATATGTTAGCTTTAGGTTTGTTATATAAGGCTTATATTATGTTGAAGTACATTGCCTCTATTCTCATTTTTTGAGCATTTTTATTATAAAAGGCTGTATTTTTTCAAGTGCTTTCTTTACATCTATTGAGATAATCTTTCTTTTTTTTATTGTGTTGTATTATACTTATTGATTTGCATATGTTATGCCACCCTTGCATTCAAGGGATGAATCTTGCTTGGTCATGGTGCATGACTCTTTGTATGTGCTTTTAATTTCAATTTTTTAGTATTTCATTGAGAATTTCTGTATTTGTATTCATGAGGTTCACATTGTCCTATGGTTTTAATTTCTTGTAGTCTTTTTATCTTATAGTCTCATAAAATAAGTTTTGGAGTATTTCCTTAGCTTCAGTTTTTGGAAGAGTTTGAGAAACATAAGCATTCATTTTTCTTTAATTGTTCGATAGAATTCAGCAGGTAAACCATCTGGCTGGGGGGCTTTTCACTGTTGGGAGTATTTTGATTACTGATTTAATATCATTACTCATTATTTCTCAGTTCAAATTTTCTATTTCTACATGATTCGATCTTGGTAGGTTGTTCATAGGAAGTTAACTATCTCCTCTAGTTTGTCCCATTTGTTTGTTTGTAATTTTGTTAATAGTCTTTTATAATATTTATATTTCTGTAGTAACACATGTAATATCACCTCTTCCACTTTGGATTTCATTTCTTTGCATCATCTCTTTTATTTTCCTAGTCTATCTACAGTTTTATAATTTTGTTTATCTTTAAAAAACAGCTTTTTGCTGATTTTTCTACTTTTTATGATCTCTTAATTTATATCTGCTTTGATCTTTGTTATTTCCTTCCTTCTGCTACTTTTGGGTTTAGTTATTCTTTTCTCTAGTTCCTTGAATGGTAAAGTTAAGTTGTTCATTGGAGGTGTTTCTTTTTTCTGTAATGTAGGCTTTTAATGCTGTAAACTTCCTTCTTAGAATGGCTTTTGCTGCATCCCATAGGTTTTGTTATGCTGCTTCCTTTTTTATTTATTTCAAGGTCATTTTGGATTTCTCTTTTGATTTCTACTTTGATTGATTGTTTAGAATTTTGTTATTTAACTTCCACATATATGTTAATTTTCCAGCTTCCCACTTACTATTTTGTAGTTTCATATTACTGTGTTTCAAACCATACTTGGTATGAATTCAAGCTTCTTGTATTTTCTTAGACTTATTTTGTGACATATTATATGATGTATCCTAGAGAATGTTTGGTAAACACTTGAGAAGAATATGTGTTTTGCTGCTATTCCATGGAATGTTCTGTCTGTTATGCCTATTTAGTCTAAATTATGGTTCAAGTCCAACATTCCTTATTGATATTTTCTAGATGGTTAATAGTGGTATATTGAAGTCTGCCACTATTATTATTCTGTTGTTTTTTCCTTCTCTTCAGCTCTATTAACACTGATTTAACATATTTGGGTTGTCTAATGTTGGGTATATATATGTTTGTGATTGTTATATCTTCTTAATGGATTGATCCTATTTTTATTATATAGTGATCTTCATGTTTTGTATGACTGCCTTTGGCTTAATGTCGAGGCCCCTGCTCTCTTTAAATTTCATCTTGTACTAAATTTCATCTTTATCCATCTCTTCACTTTGAACCTATGTGTTTCCATAAAGCTGAAGTGAGTGTCTCAAAGACATCATATATAGGTAGGTCTTTTTTTTTTTACATTTTTATCCATTCAACCAGTCACTCTATGTCATTTGATTAGATAACTCAATCCATTTACATTTAAGTAGTTACTGATATGTAAATTCTTACTAATAACATCATATTAGTTGTTTTCTGGATGTTTGTAGTTTTCTTGTTCCTTTGATTATCTTTTGCTGCCTTCTTTTGTGAACTAATGCTTTTCATTTTTTAAAAAAAATTTTTCTCTTTATATTGTGTGAATTTCCTGTAGGATTTTCCTTTGTGATTATCATGAGGTTTGCATAAATATCTTATATATATATGTTTATTTTACACTGATATCAATTTATCTGAAGTGTAACTTTTACAAAATATTCTTAGTTGGCAGTCTCTTTCTTTCAGCAGTTTGAATATGTCATTCCATTCTCGCTGACCTTCAAGATCTCTGATGAGAAATCTGCTGATAGCCTTACGGGATATCCCTTGTATGAGATAATTTTTTCTCTTGCTTTTAAGAAAGTTTTCTTGTTTTGTTTGACCTTAGACAGTTTTATTATAATGTGCCCTGGAGAAGAAAGTTTTGGATAGATAAATTGGGTTGACCTATTAGCTTTATGAACTTATATGACCAAAGCTCTCCCAGGTTAGGGAAGTACTCAGTCATGATTTCTGTAAATAAGCTGTGAACCCTTTCTCCATCTCTTCCTCTTGGATTCTGATGACTTGTGCATTGTCTCTATTAATGGTGTCCCACGTGCATAGTATTCTTTTCCACTTCCTCTCATTCCATTATCCTTTTGCTCCTCTGAACGGATAATTTCAATCAATCTGTCTTCTAGTCACTTATTCATTTTTCTACTTGGTTAAGTCTGTTTTTGAAGGTCTTTACTGATTCTTCACTTCCAATGTTTTACATTGTGTTTAATGTTTTCTCTCTCTTTATGAACTTCTCATTTTGTTTTTTCACTTTTTTATTGATTTATAATCATTTTACAATGTTGTGTCAAATTCAAGTGTTCAGCACAATTTTTCAGTTATACATGAACATACATATATTCATTGTCACATTTTTTTCTCTGTGAGCTACCATAAGATCTTGTATATATTTCCCTGTGCTATACGGTATAATCTTGTTTATCTATTCTACAGTTTGAAATCCCGTCTATCCCTTCCCACCCTCTGCCCCCTTGGCAGACACAAGTTTGTATTCTATGTCTATGAGTCTGTTTCTGTTTTGTATTTATGCTTTGTTTGCTTTTTTTTTTTTTTAGATTCCATATGTGAGTGACCTCATATGGTATTTTTCTTTCTCTTTCTGGCTTACTTCACTTAGAATGACATTCTCAAGGAGCATCCATGTTGCTGCAAATAGTGTTATGTTGTCAGTTTTTATGGCTGAATAGTATTCCATTGTACAAATATACCAACTCTTCTTTATCCAGTCATCTGTTGATGGACATTTAGGCTGTCTCCATGTCTTGGCTATTGTAAATAGTGCTGCTATGAACATTGGGGTGCAGGTGTCATTTTGAAGTAGGGTTCCTTTTGGATAGATGCCCAGGAGCGGGATTCCTGGGTCATATGTTAAGTCTATTCCTAGTCTTTTGAGGAATCTCCATAATGTTTTCCATAGTGGCTGCACCAAACTGCATTCCCACCAGCAGTGTAGGAGGGTTCCCCTTTCTCCACAGCATCTCCAGCATTTGTCATTTTTGGATTTTTGAATGATGGCCATTCTGACTGGTGTGAGGTGATACCTTAGTTTTGATTTGCATTTCTCTGATAATTAGTGACATTGAGCTTTTTTTCCTGTGTCTATTGATTATTTGTATGTATTCTTGGAGAATTGCTTGTTTAGGTCTTCTGACGATTTTTAGATTGGGTTGTTTGTTTTTTTCTTATTAAGTCGTATGATCTGCTTATATATTCTGGAGATCAAGTCTTTTTTGGCTTCATCTGCAAAACTTTTCTCCCATTCTGTAGGTTGTCTTTTTGCTTTACTTATGGTTTCCTTTGCTGTGCAAAAGCCTGTAAGTTAGTTAGGTACTATTTGTTTATTTTTGCTTTTATTTCTGTTGCTTGGGAAGACTTCTCTAGGAGAATATTGGTGAGGTGTCTGTGAGATAATGTTTGCCTATGTTTTCTTTTAGGAGATTTATTGTGTCTTGTCTTACGCTTAAGTCTTTAAACAATTTTGAGTTTATTTTTGTGTATGGTTTGAGGGAGTATTTAACTTCATTGATTTACATGCTGCTGTCCAGTTTTCCCAACACCATTTGCTGAAGAGATTGTCTTTATTCCATTGTATGTTCTTCCCTCGTTTGCCAAAGATTAATTGACCAAAAGTTTGTGGGTTCATTTCTGGGCTCTCTATTCTGTCCATTGACCCATATGTCTGTTTTTGTGAAAATACCATGCTGTTTTAATTACTGTAGCTATGTACTATTGTCTGAAGTCTGGGTGGGTTATTCCTCCAGCCTCATTCTTTTTCTTCAATAATGTGTTCATAATTCTGGGTCTTTTGTGATTCCATATAAAATTTAATATGATTTTATCTAGTTCTGTGAAGTGTGTCATAGTTAATTTGAGTAGAAATTGCATTAAATCTGTAGATTGGCTTGAGAATTATGGCCATTTTAACTGTATTGATTCTTCCAATCCAGGAGCATGGGATATCTTTCTATTTTTAAAGTCTTCTTTAATTTCCTTAATCAATGTTTTGTAAATCTCCATGTAAAAGTCTTCCACTTCTTTGGTTAGATTTCTTCCTACATATTTTACTATTTTGGGTGCTATTTTAAAAGGGATTTAGTTTTCCTATTGATCCATCATTAGTGTAAAGAAATGCAACTGGTTTTTGTATATTAATATTGTATCCTGCTGCTGTGCTAAATTCTTTTATTAGTTCTAAAAGTTTTTGTGTGGAGCTTTTAGGGTTTTCTATATGTACTTTTGTGTCATCTGCATATAGTGACAATTTTATCTCTTCTTTTCCAATTTGGATCCCTTTTATTTCTTTTTCTTCCCTAATTACTGTGTCTAGAGCTTCCAAGACTATGTTGAATAGAAGTGGTTAGAGTAGACAGCCTTGTCTTGTCCCAGATTTTGGTGGGAAAGTGTTGAGCTTTTTATCATTGAATATTAGGCTGGCTGTGGATTTGTTATAGATAGCTTTTATTATACCCACTTTGGTAAGGGTTTTTTCTTTTAATCATAAATGGGTGTTGAATTTTATCAAATGCTTTTTCTGCATCTATTGAGATGATTATGTGGTTTTTGTCCTTTCTCTTTTTGATGTGGTGTATTACATTGATTGATTTATTTCTGGGATGAATCCTACTTGATCATGGTATATGATCTTTATTTTATGTTGTTGGATTCTGTTTGCTAATATTTTGTTGAGGATTTAAGCACCTATATTCTTCAGTGATATTGGTTTGTAATTTTCTTTTTTGGTAGTGTCTTTGGCTAGTTTTTGTATTAGGGTGATGGTGGCTTCATAGAATGAATTTGGGAGTTTTCCTTCCTTTTTTCCTTCTGAAAGTTTGAGAAGGGCTGGTATGAGTTCTTCTTCATATGTTTGGTAGAATTCCCCAGTGAAGCCATCCAGTCCTGGACTTTTGCTTGTAGGGAGGATTTTTATTGCTAGTTCTATTTTATTTCTAGTGATTGGTTTGTTCAAGTGGTCAGTTTCTTCTTGATTCAGTCTTAGTGGACTGTGTGTTTCCAGAAACTTGTCCATTTCTTCCAGGTTATCCATTTTGCTTTCATAGAGTTGCTAGTATTCTCATATGATATTTTGTATTTATATGGTATTGGTTGTAATTTCTCCATTTCTTTTTTTTTTTTTTTTTTTGGTTTGTGCTCTCTCTTTTCTCTTCTTCATGAGCTTGGGCAGAGGTTTGTCAATTTTTGTTTACTCTTACAAAAATCAAGCTCTTGGTTTGATTTATTTTTTCTATTTTTTAAAAAATCTCTATTTTATTTATTTCCTCATCTATCTTTATTATTTCCTTCCTTCTGCTGACTTTTGGCTTTGTTTGCTCTTGTTTTTCTAATTCTTTTATCTGGTAGGTTAGAATGTTTATTTGAGATTGTTCTACTTTTTTGAGGAAGGCCCCTGTCACTAATAACTTCCCTCTTAGGACTGCTTTTGCTTCATCCCATAGATTCTGTTTGGTTCTGTTTTTATTATTATTTGTGTCAAAGTATTTTTTAATTTCTTCTTTGATTTCATCATTGACCCATTGTTTTTATAGTAGCATGTTGTTTAATCTCCATGGTGTCTTTTTTTTTCTCCTTTGTTTTCCTGTAGTTGATTTCTAGTTTCATGGCATTGTGGTCAGAAAGATGTTTGAAATAAATTCTATCTTCTGAAAAATTTTGAGGCTTCTTTTGTTCCTGAGTACATGATCTATCTTAGAAAATGTTCCATGTGCACTTGAAAAGAATTGGAAAACTTTCAGTCATGATTTCTTCAAATACCTTTTCAATCCTCTTTGCCCTTTCTTCTCCTTCTGGTACTCTTATTATGTGTAGGTTGGCACACTTTATATTATCCCATAGATACTTTATATTGTTTTTATTTGTTTTCCTCTCAGGGGCTCTGATTAGGTGACTTATGTTTTCCTGTCTTCTTAGTCACTTATTTTTTCCTCTCCATTATCTAGCCTACTTTTTACAGACTTTATCTCAGCTCTCATCTCATCAGATGTGTTTTCCAGTTTTAATTGGCTCCTTTGTATAATTTCACTTTTCTTTTTGGCATATTTTCTGGCTCTATTCACAGTCTCTTTCACTTCCTTCAGTACTTTGATTACTCCTTTTATGAAATTCATGATCTAGTATACTATCAATGTATATTTCATTGATCATTCTTTCAGTGGATTTCTCTTGTTCTTTTAATTTGGAGTGGTTCCTCTCCTTCATTTTACTTACATCTCTCTGGCACTATGGATTATGGATTATCAGTTATCTACTCTGGTTTTGATGGTGTTTATTTATTTATTTATTTATCTATCTACAATGGTTGTGGAAACAAAACTAAAAAAACTTAAAAGAAGAAAAAATTGAAAAGAGTATAATTTATAACAGAAGAATAAAACAAAGAGAAATAAAAATCAAATTGAGAATAATTTTTAAAAATTAAATATAGAAAAAAGATTTGAAAACAGAGTAAAATTGGTAACAGAAAAACAAGCAAAAGAGAAATAAAAATGAAATTGAGACAAATTCTTAAAAATTATTAAAATATTTTTAAAATTTTACAAGTGATTAAAAAATAGAAACATTAAAAATTAAAAATAATTAAAAATTAAAACAAACTAAAAAGAAAAGACAAAAAGTGGATGTGTTCACATGGAGACTGTTCACTCTTCATAATTTTGTTGAGAGGTCCTTCTTAAGTATGGGTCATTGCTAAGTCTTCCTTCTGTGCCTTTTATCTGTTATTCCTTGGTTGGGGGTGTGGCAGGTGTTCTGGTGGCCAGAGCTTTCCCTGGATATTGTGTTGCCTCCTTTTGTTTTGTGGTTGTCATTGCTCCTGCTCTCACCCTGCTGCATGAACTCAGCTTGCTGGTTCCAGAGACCCTCCAGTTCCATGGCTGGTTCCATGCCCCCTACCTGTACAGCTCCCAGTCCCAGTAAGTGGGTAGGTCACACCTCCTCCCAATGCCATGATCCATTGCCATGTATGTGCATGATAGTTGGGCGGGTCACTACCCTGTTCAGTGCTGCTCCCTGTGCTATATCAGTTTTGAGTCTGGGCTTGGAGAAAATGGCTTCACCAGCATTCACTCCTGCTCTGTGCCAGAACTCAGCTTCTTGTTTGTTTTTCTTAGACGTATGGGTTGAAAGGCATGAGAGCAGAATGTTCCCCTCTGCCTAGGGCTGTAAACAAATCTCAGTCCTGCTGATGAGGTTGTGGATCCCCTATGTACTGATTCAGTTTTCGACCCCGCCTCCACCTGGGAGCCACTCACTGGAGAATATGATGGCTGTGGCTGAGCCCTGCCTCTCTCCTCCCAAGAATACACCTGTAATTGTGTGGTGGGCCTGAGGAGACAAAGGCTACAGTGCTCCTCCCCCAGGGCACACCAGCAATGTTGCTTTGCTTTTTTTTTTTTTGTCATATTTTATGCGGGACCCAGGCTGTTCTGATTTGTATGCCCTCCCAGCAATGGCACACAGCACAATGCAGTACCCTGAGTTGCCACCATACAGTCAGCCCGAGTCCTCTGCCTGGCTCGGGCAGCCTGTCCAGTCCTACCTCTGCTTGTTTGCCTGTAGGTTTGGGGGTTGTGAGGACCCTTTGTGTCTGTTTTACTTAGTTCTGTCTATCAAGGGCTATTCCTTACAGATCTGAGCCTCAGAGGTTCCCCCTCCATCCTGCTGACCTCTCCATTGGAGAGGGGGAGACCCAGTGAATGAGCTCTATTCCTCCTTTGCTGCTCCCTCCCTGCGGAATGGGCCCCACACTATTTTCTTTTCACTTTCTTCTTGTTTTCCTTTTCTCCTACCAGATTGGTGGCATATTTTTTCTTTTGAAGAAGGCAGTGTTCTGTCAAATTTCAGCAAATGTTCTGTTTGGATGCATGGGTCCATGGATGTCAGTCTTAGTATAATCATGGGAGAGGGCGAGCTACAAGCATCCTTCTACTCCACCATTTTGACCCTTCTCCCTTATTTTGTTCGTCTATTGTTTTTCTGACATCATTGTTTATTTGTGTTCTCTTGTAGCCCTCTGAACTTCTTTGAAACAATTATATTAATTTATCAGGCAATTCCTTGATCTGTAGTTCTTTGGGTCTATTTTATGGTGATTTAGTATATTCTTTTGGTGGAGTTATATTTTCTTGGCGCTTTGTGACTCCTGTAGCTTTGCACTGGTGCCTGAATATTTGAAGGAGTCGCCTCTTCCAGACTTCATGGACCAACTTGTGTAAGAAAAGACCTTCACCTGTAGTTGGAGGCAAGCTGGAGCATGCTGTGATCTTGGGTCTAGTGTTGCAGGGCACCAAGTATGAGGTCATGTGGAAGCACTGGTTATGAGGGAGCATGAGATCTCTTCAGCTTAGGCTACTGGGTTCTATAGCATTGATAAATTCATGGTCCTTGGCAAGAACTGTGGGGGTCTGCAATGGCTGCAAGTGCTATTGGGGCTCTAAGCAATGCCTCTAGTTTCAGTGACTAAGAACAAGTTCAGGAAATGGTGGTGGTTAGACCCAGTGGTGTGCACAAACTCGAGTGAAGCATTAGCTTCAGATGCCTGTGTATTGATAGGGGCTGATTGCAGAAACACACACAGTGGTGGGGGCAGGACCATCAGCTAAGACTGGGGAAAAGTATGGACTCTCAGGCAACTGTGAGGGCCCTGACTGTTGGCATGCACTACTGTGATTTCTCTGTCTTGACCTGGGCTCATAGCAGTGGAGGTCAATGACAAAGGGTGGGCTGGGGGCATGCAGGTGCAAAGCTGGATGAGCTATCTACACGTGAATGGAATGGTGGAGGTCAGTGATAAGACAGCCTGATCTACTTCCAAAAGTATCTGCAGTGGTCCTGGCTATTAGTGTGCTCTCTTGTGGCTGCACAGTTTCTTCTCAGGCATGTGTACTGCACTCTAGTCTGGTGACATGCATCAAGGTGGCAATGTATAAATGAACAGCTGTAGGGGTTATCATTGAGGAAGGACACAGGAAGGTGATGGAGGGAGGTGGCAGAAAGAGACTCAGGTTCTTGGCCTTAGTGAATGTTAATATTTACTGTTTGAAAGCTGGTGAAGTTTCAGAGGATCTATGGCAGCTGTGCTGGGTACTGGTTTCTTCAGTGGCAGTATCTTCTTGGTTTCAGTGCAGACCAGGTCACTGTGAACCACAATTGCTCTCACTACATGGATGCTACTAATAAATCCTGCTTTCCTTCCTTGTTCCTAGCTGTCTCTCTACATCTCCGCTTTTCCAGTACGGGTGGGATGAAATTGAAGCAGGATCTTTGAATGGTGCCCCTTAAGGCTGAGAAAGTTGGTTGCTCACTGCAACCATCCTTTTGAGGTGAGGGGAGTTCTTTTTAATTGCGAGATTCCCTCTTGGCACTTTTCAAGGCCAGCTTGGAAGAAGGGATGGTGCAGGCAAAATAAACCTGTTCTCCTTCTCTTCTTGTGCAGTTATTCTCATGGTTTTTGTTCCATAGTGTTACTGTAAATGTTCTTCTATACCAATATGAAGAAAATATATTATACAGGTGCCTGTCATTCAAGGAGATTTAATTGATTGTAATTCAAATAGTGCTATTGATTATAATTAAAATGTTGCTATTTATATTGACAAATATGAGAAATGGCCAGTTGGGTGAGTTTGTTCTTAAGATTTAGAACAAACTAAATACTATTTCTTAGAATTTAATAGTTCCATATTTATCTTATAATAGGTGCCCCATAATCAAACTTTAATAATGGATAATGGGCTTGGTGGAGTGTGTGTTTATTATATTGGTAACATGTCTTGGGAAGAGTTATTACTATTGCCTGTAGTTTAATGCATAGGAATAATACTTCCTATCTTCCAAGCTCAACATGTTGATTATACTTTGGGTATGAACTGGAAAAAAAGAGAACTTTAGGATAACTCTCAAATTGTAAAGCACTTGGGAAAAAATCTGCTAAAACTAATCACTTTACTATATACATTTGTTATATGATAACTTTTGTGTGTTGCTAATCAAGAATCCACTCTATCACTTTTATTTTATCTTCAAAGGCTACTCACCTAAACCTAGTATTATTTTAAATTCATCCTGTCATAATAGTGATCATTTTTTGTTAAAGTATATTGCTTTGGTCTTGTTGGACATACAGAAAATTATGTATCTCAAAGATAAATCAGCCTGATAATGCAAATTGTATCAAAAATCTGATATTCAAATTTATTAAGAGGGATAATAAGTGTGAGAAAACTAAAGTTAACTAACCTTACTGAGGAATGTTGATGGATGTGACTAATCATATGCGCTAGATACACTGTTGGAGCAACCACAGGAGGTACTGATAAAGAAGTATGAAGAACAAATGTTAGAGTAAGCCTGATAAAGAATTACAGAAAATAAGATGTCAAAGTAAGCTCAATAAAAACTTCCGACATAAATTGAGTACCTGCTGACTGTTCATTAAAAGAAGGAATGCTATATAACAACTGTAACTTTAATTCTGTATAAAGAGCTGAAAATCTACTAAAACTTACTGGCTATCTGCATCCACATAAATATTTGTTTTACTCAATAATAAAATTGGTTAATTGTATATTTATGAACTGACATGTTCCTTTGGGTCTCAATTGCTTTCCTTTTATTCCCAGCAAGGGGGAGGTTTGTAGAACAGTCAGGATCCATTTCCTGTAGGATTTACTTGCAAAACTGAGAATAAGGAGATGAGAAACAAGGACAGTTGCACATTCTTAATAGCACTATTACATTCTTTCCCTTCAGATCAGTTAATAAGTTGATAATTTAAGAGTGAAAATGGTTTATTTAATAACTTTATCTTTCTCTTGACGTGTTAACTAATTCATGTTGAATAAGTTTAAATTTACTTATCAGCTTTGCTGAGTGATAAGTAGGATACTGAGATTAGTGGTCAGTTCTATGTTGTTTGCACTTTTAACCTCTGAAAGTTTCCACAGTTTTGTCTGTAATTAATCCTACCAAACACTCTGGACTTCTAAAGAGGCCCTACAAGGTACCTCCTGCCAGGTGCAGCTGCCAGGGTTAATAGCAAATGAAGCTGGGGAAAAGTTCAGAAGAAACATTTGCAGGTCTCTGCAGGAAGTTGATGCAGTGGAAAATCAAAACACTTGCCTGTCGCAATGGAATGAAATGTTCTTCAGAATGGCCTCCCTGCTGCTGTTCCTGGCACACAGGCAGGAAGATATCAAGCAGGGGCCATTGCTGAAGGGCAAACTGGAATTGATTACCATTTGGGTTCACTTAATTTGACCTTATTTCAGCAGGGTCAGGAATTATAATATCTCTGCCATAACAGATTTGTTTTCTACCTTTGTATGCACAGAGATTTTTTTCGTGGAATAGTCAAGATATGGAATAATAGAAATCTTTATGAAACACTACTTATATGCTCCATACACATTGCATTTTATTTTTATTTAATCCTTTAATGTTATTTCCCCCTGTAAGATAGGTCTTATTAACCACATTTTACAGATGCAGAAACTGAAGATCAAAAAGTCATAAGAATTTGGCTAATGTCATACAACTAGTGAGTAAAGGATCTAGAATACAAACTCAGATATCTCTGCTTTTAAGTAAATGGTTCTCAACATAATTACATATTATAATCAGCTAAGGGGGCATTTTAAAAACTCAGATGCTCAGACCAGTGCTCACACTAATCAAATCAGAAGACATTTAGAAGGTTTGGGCTGTGGATTGCAGGCACCAATATTTTTTAAAGGTCTCTATATCATTCCAATGTTCAGTAGAGGTTGAAAACAACTTTCCTAAAATCTATGCTCTTTCCACTATACCACTTGGATAGCCTTATTTGTGTGGTCTTGACTTTCCTTCAATGTGTCTTACAGATGCTAATAAAAACATTAGATTAATAAATGTTAATTAGGCTTATTAACAAGAGAATAGGAATAAGTTAAGGGGAAAGTCAAAAGACTTCTTAAGAAGGTGGATATTTTAAAGATACTTGTCCCAAGAGGGTGGAAATCTTAAATGGTTATTAAGAAATGGAATAAATAAAATGGACATTGATGGGATCAAAACAAAGGCTTTGATACAATACTACCTAAGATGAAATGAAAAAAGGGCCCCCTTATTCATCCCTCCAACATTAAAGGGCCCCAAACAAGCATGCTTTGTTTACCTCAGATTAAACAAAATAATAAAAACAGAAAGAAAACTACACTGAGATAACTGACCAACAATTGCTTGGGGTAAGAGTGAGGCCAATTAATCAAGTTAATAACTGACAAAAAGGCTTGTGTCCCTTAGCTAGGTCCCTCACTGGGGACCCCAAAGCCTTTTATACAGAAATGGATAAAATGGCTGGGATAAAATTAAAGTTTCTGGGACTCTTTATAAGACTGACACTTGGTGGTGGGGTCATAATGGAGGTTGAGGTAAAGGTATAAGAGTGGATAGAATAGAGATGAAAGTTTATAAAAATTTGTGTATTTGAACAGGCTTTATATAACACAGATGCATATATTATGTGTAATTATATTGTAGGATAGACATTATGTTTCACTGGGGAATGATTCCCCTGCCTGATTTTATAAGATAGGGCATATAAATTTGTTCCTTAGGCAATATTAATTGAACATACTAAAAGGAAACCAATAGGGTTACCTGAGCCCACACAATATGAAGTAAAACCTAGGGGCTAATATTCAGGGGCTAATAAAAGCAACAATGGAATTTTTTTTTTTGCCCCTAAGGTAAATTGCTCTGGGTTTAACTTGTGTGCCCAGATATAAGGCCTTTGTTGGATACCTTGAGAAAACATTTAATGGCATGATAAATTAAATCTTAGAGTTCTAGAACATAGACTTTTTGATTTCCAGTTTAGGTGGAAATCTTCTCACTGATATAAAGAAAAAATAAAAGAAAATATAGTTGGTCAAATCAATCTTTTTATATCATTTAGGTGGCAGACCAGTTGTTCGGGAAGCTAAAAGCAACTATCTTTGTCTTGTAAATTTCTACAAATGAGAAATGTAAGTATAGCCCACAAAGACTTGAGATTGAGTCTAATTAACTCAATCAGGTAAAATCTAAAACAAAAGAAAAAAAAAGAAATAGGTTTAAAAGTACAAACTACTGGAAAGGCTTCCTTGCCTAAAATCTAATTCATGGCCTACTTAAGGATTTAACAAGGACAAATACAAGTCTTAAGAGTAAAAAGCCTTATCCATCTGAGTGAATAAACTTAATTATTCCAAATGTTATTTATAAACTAGTGAGTTTTATATTGTTATACCTGATTCATGACTAAATTTTAAAATGAATGCTATGAGATCTCTGGTTGTGGCAGTCTATATGTCTGTATGTGCACATTATACATGTGGTATTTTTCTAAGTCTGGATAATATTACTAAAATTAATTTGTAAAAGAGTTATTTAATTTAATTGGCTTAAAAGTAAGTGCTTATAAAGTAAATAATCCTAAATGTAATAAAAAATCATACCCAAATGAATTTCAAATCATAGAATCTAGGAAATGTTCAATAATAAATTAATATTTGATATTAAATTTTAAGTATTTTGTTTAATTTATACAGACATGTTTTACTTTTATTGCACCTAGATTTACTAAAGTCAAATAAGGTCACATTATCTCTATTATAAAACTTATCAAAAAGAGAAATAGCTTGGGATGATTGCTGACTTGGTCTAATGTCTCATAAAGTTTTCATGGGAAATCTAAACATAATTTTGGGGAACAAGTGAATTAAGTAGCTATAAATGGGGCAAGAGCTTTTAGGTGAACTCTTTAAGAATAAGTATGTTTTATGGTATACCTATTTAAGATTAGTTTCTCCAGATTTTTGGTGACTTGAAACTTCAGAGTATTTTTAAGTTAAATGATGGAAACATTTAATATCTAGATTATTCCCCAATAAAATAAGATACTGAAACATTAATTACTAAATATAGGCTTCCTTTTACAGAAAAACTAAAGATATTTAGGCGTATTAATAAAAATGTTTGGTGTCACACTGAAAATCTTTCCATAAAAATCACATTTCAGTAAACATAAATAATATTTATATTTGCCAATCTACAGAATGCTATTGTAGAAGACAGTTCATGGTTGTTTACTTCTTCATTTTTACTAGAAACTAAGGTTTTTAAAAGTTAAGAATTCTAATTAATATATATAGTTAAAAGTAATACAGTTAATAATGAAAACATCTTTGTAGGGAATGAAAAAAATAAGGAATGGAAATGTATTTTATTAAGGGAAAATAAAGTAATTTTGTCCTGGATAGAAAAAAAACAAGGAAAAACAGAATAAAATTTGAAGGTAAAAAAGAAAGTATAGAAAGTTTTGGGGAAAGGAAACCTGAAATAAATTTTATGCATGTTCAGGATTGACTAAGATTAGAATTAAATTTAACTGAGTACTTACATTTTAATATTAAAAGGAAGCCAGTATAAAACTAGAATTTTGTTTTCTCTGTGTTAAGAGAATCAATGTTGGTTGTTTTTTTTTTTTTTTTGGAATTTTAATCTACTTTTGATAACAGATTATAAAGTTTCTTTACTTTTTAAGTAATCTGTTGTAACTTTCCATATCTGCCTTTAACATCTTTTATTGTCACTTTGAGTGAATAGGTATTATTTCATGGTGACCTATGATCTTATTTAGCCAAACATTTAAAAAATTTTTGATATCTTTAATGAAATTCCTGAAGTCAGGTTCCAAATGAAGTTCTTTGTCTGCTAGCTAACTGTGGGATGCCTCAGAGGGCCTCTGAATTATCAAACAAAAATTTAAAACTAATTAGGTTTATTTGGTATGTTATAATACATGGGAAACATTGTCAAATAAGTGGTGATAATGCTCCTTAGGTTATATTGTATGGGTAAATGTCATTAATATAAATATTCTAGAAATTATGTGGAATTTCTAAAAATCTGGCGTATCCCAGTATAATGTTACCAATTTTAGTTATTATCTTAAAATATTGTATGACACAGAAATAACCAAGTTTCTTTGTCAATTACATTGTAATCAGATATTTAATCATGCTATTTTAAGTCTTTTGTCATCTATAGACAGATATTATTTTACTCTGATGCTTTTATAAAAATGAAAATCTTCAAGAAGATTCACAAAAAGGACTTTTTGACAAATTGGGTTTCTGATGACTTTTAGATCATATCACTGAATTGGGTAAGAAATGGCAAAACTCTAAAGGAAAACCTGATTGTTTCATCCAGACCAATAAAAGTTACATATGACTGAAAGAACTGATAAATATAAATTATAGTTTTATGGCTTTTGAAAAATATATTACTGGCTTTTAATCTTTGTTTTCCAGAAAACCTTTCCTCTTATGTTAACTATGACCTACAGCAAGGTGATAAAGTATACCTTTACAAATAAACATGAAACATTTATCTTTTTCTCTCTACATGATTCCTCCAGAATTTGTTTTTTCCAGCTGCCTCTCCTCTGGACTTGATGGCTTATTGTGATCCAGATTTCAACTGGTTATACTAATCATTGTTTTAATTTGTTCTCTATTTGCAAAAACAGTTTTCAAGATGTTTAGGCTTTGTTTTTCTCTCTCTGCTATACTATAACCTTATTAATGTTACTAGCTATATTACACATATCCAATTTTATAAGATTGTTGTCTCTTGCATTACTCAATATGTAACTAGACCTCCAAAAACTTAATGATATTCTAATATCATAGCTCTCTATAAAATTAATTGCAATAGTACAACTCCAGAAATGGAAAGAAGCAACAAGGGAAAAACATTTCCTGGATCATAATATAATAGTAAGACAGATGATCCAGAGAATTTTAGGTTATTAACAGGGCCTAATCCAGATATAGCACATGAATGGCCTATCACTGAGGTCCTTGATTGACCTAGGAATAAGCATTCTTAGTACCATGGGAAAATTGGTCATGAAATGCCCCCCAAACCTAAGTTGAATTTATAACCAACAGGGTAACTGTAAAATGTAAAGAAACCAGTTCTACAAAGTCAAGCCATTAACCACTGCAATTGCCCATTCTGAGTGGAATTCAGAATGGAGAGAAATGGGAAGCATTCTGTGCTTTGAATACACTGGCCCTTAGAAAATTTAGATATATAATTAAGAAAAAGTTCAATGACCCCAGATTCTTGCACCTTCCCATACATAGAAAAGTACTAAAATCATTAACTTGAGGTGTCTGTTCTTTGTGATTAGCAGTAAGCTTTTTATACTTGACCACATATTTTCCCAGCAAAATAGTTCATATATATCCTGGTTCCTCCCTTACCTCTTTGGAGCAATTCATCAGAGCTATCTGAAAGGACGTCTCCTGGGTTATATTCCTCAGTAAGGTCCCCAAATAAAACTTCACAACTTTTATGTTGTGTGGTTTTATTTCTGTCAACACAAGCACCCTAGGTGATTTTTATCAGATATGTTTGAGAAACACTGCAGGGTGCTATACTCTCTCTTATCACAGCCTAAGGTCTTATGCACTGTATGATTAGACAACTAAGGCCAATCATTTGCTATACTATTAAATAAACAAGGACATCATAAATTCTGACTTTTAATGTTATAGATATTTTACATGCATTTTAAAATAGAGTGATAATTTCTAGCAAATGGGAACTGTCTCTGTCATTCTTTCAGTTCTCACCATGTCATTTTCACTTAGTCATGATTCAGAATTCTTATTAAATAAACAAATGGGAGGGTAAAGCTCAGTGGTACAGTAAGTGCTTATCAGGCACAAAGTCCTGGATTCAATTCCCAGTAACTCCATCTAAAAAATTAAAATAAATTAATCAGCAGAAGTGTCAAGATGGCAGAATAGAAACATGCTTGTAGCTCACCCTCATTCATAAATACACCAAGAACTGACATCCACGGACTCACCCAGCAAATCAGAACACCTGCTGAACTTTGACAGAATATTGCCTTCTTCAAAAGACAAAATACACCATGAATCTGGTAAGAGAAAAGGGAAAACAGAGGAAGAAAAACAAAAATAGTGTGGGACCAGTCCCTTGGGGAGGGAGTGGCAAAGGAGGAATAGTGCTCATTTGATGAGTCTCCCCCTCTCCAATGGAGCAGTCAATGGGACAAATGAGGAATTTCTGAGACTCAGATTGCTATAGAATAGCCCTTGGATATCATAATTAAGATAAATGGGCACAGAGGATCCCTGAAAACCCTAGCCCTAGTGGCAAA
Organism: Vicugna pacos; assembly: GCF_048564905.1. Taxonomy (NCBI): domain Eukaryota; kingdom Metazoa; phylum Chordata; class Mammalia; order Artiodactyla; family Camelidae; genus Vicugna; species Vicugna pacos. The sequence continues at coordinate 44,854,821 of NC_133023.1, read as the reverse complement.
CCAGCAGGTAGGGGATGGGACAGTATGCCCCAGCTGGGCAGAGAACTCAGGCCAACTGTAGAGTGGAAACCACGGGGGACAGCAGTGTGCTGTGTGCCATTGCAGGAAGGGTGTACAGAACAGAAGCATCTGGATCCCCCATAAAGTATGAAAAAAAAAAGGAAAGCAACACTGCTTGTATGCCCTAGGGGGAGGGGTCCTGAAGCCTTTATCTCCCAAGACCCAGAAAACATTACTGGCACAATCTGAGGAGAAGAGAGGCTGGGTTCAACCACAGCCACCATATCCTCCAGCACAGCACCCAGGTAGAGGCAGGGTTGAAACTTGAATCCATACCTACGGGTGCATAAAAGAAAAAAAAAGGTACAAAGAAGAAATACCAAATCAACTGCAAAACTAAGTTCAAAATGGCAATAAAACACATCTATCATTAATTACTGTATATGTCAATGGACTAAATGCAGCAATCAAAAGACATAGAGAGGCAGACAAGATAATAAACAAGAACCTTCAATATGCTGTATACAAGAGACCCACTTTAGGGAGAAGAACACACATAGATTGAGAGTGAGAGGATGGAAAAAGATATTCCATGCAATTGGAAATGGCAAGAAAGCAGGAGTAGCAATACTGATTTCAGACAAAACAGATTTTAAAACAAAGGCCATAAATAAAGATAAAGAAGGACATTTTATAATGATTAAAGGAGCAGTACAAGATGAGGATACTACACTCATTAACATATATGCATCCAATAAAGGAGCACCTAAATATATAAAGCAAATACTCTTACAAAAAACAGCCCTTGGTTTGATTGATTTTTTCTATTGTTTTTTAATCTCTATTTTATTTATTCATGGAGAATTATAGTTTGGGGTCTGCAATCATTGAGAGCCATCTGCAAGTTCCTGCATGGCAAGGGAAGATGAACCCTTTTACAGAGGTGAAAAGGAAGTTGAGAGGACTGTAGCAAAAAAAGATTCCATGGCTTTCCATTAGCTGAGTCCTTACCAGGAAAGAAGAGGAGTCTTTCTTCTTCCTATTGGGCTCTACTATCATCGCAGGGCACCCTGTTCTGGTCTCCCAACTCCATTTAGATAATTTTTTATGTTTCCTCCTTTTGATGAATATCCTCTCTGAAACCAGTGAATTAGATTACATAGTTTCAGTGGCCTTTTGTCCCTCAGTGTCAGGAAGGGGACCTTTTTTGAATGTAGTATCAGATTTTAGTCTTTTATATAAATTAAAATAATTCTTACAACTCTATTGTTTTAGACCAACATTTATATGAGTTCCTTTTTTATTTTGGTGTGATTAAAATGCACATGAAAATTAACTGTGTTCCTCAAGTCTTTGGAATATAGGGATTGAGAAGTAGTTTAGCAGATCCTGTAGATAGACATGTATGGTCTTTGTCCACATGGAACTGAGGTTGTTCTTCTTTTTTGAGGAAGGCCGGTATTGCTGTAAACTTCCCTCTTAGAAGTTCCTTTTCTCCATCCCATAGATTCTGTGTGGTTGTGTTTCATTGTTATTTATCTCAAAGTATTTTTTAATTTCTTCTTTGATTTCATCATTGACCCATTGGCTTTTTTAGCAGCATATTGTTTAATCTCCATGCTGTTACTTTTTTCTCCTTCGTTTTTCTGTAGTTGATATCTTGTTTCATGGCATTGTTCTAAAAAGGATGCTTGAAATAATTTTTGTCTTCTTAAATTTGTTGAGGCTTCTTTTGTGTCCAAGTACGTGATCTATCCTATACAATGTTCCATGTGCACTTGAAAAGAATGTATATTTTATTTTCTGAGAATGTAATGTTCTGAAAATATCAACCAAAGCTAATTGTTCTATTGTATCATTTAGTTTCTCTTTTTCCTTATTAATTTTCCATCTGGAAGATCTGTCCAGTGATGTTAATGGGGTGTTAAAGTCTCCTACAATGATTGTATTCCCATCAACTTCTCCCTTTATATCTGTTAGTATTTGCTTTATGAATTTAGGTGTTCCTATATTGGTTGCATATATGTTAATGGGTGTAATATCCTCACTTTATATTTCTCCTTCAATCATTATATAATGTCCTTCTTTCTCTTTCTTTATGGCCTTTGTTATTTCTATTTCATCTGAAATTAGAATTGCTACTCCTACTTTCTTGTCATATACATTTGTATGGAATATCTTTTTTCATCCTCTTACTCTCAATCTATGTGTGTCCTTCTCACTAAAATGCATCTCTTGTATGCAGCATATTGTAGGTTCTTGTTTTATTATCTTCTTTTGGTTGGAGTATTTATTTTATTGACATTTACAGTAATTATTGATAGATGTGTGTTTATTGCCATTTTGAACTTAGTTTTGCAGTTGATTTGGTATTTCCTCTTTGTACCTTTCTTTTTTTGTGGTTTGATAATTATCCTTTGTATTATCTTGATTTCTTGCTAGTTTTAACATAGGTTAATGTTGCTAAATTATTTCAGTTTTTGCTAGTCTGTAAAGTTCTTTATCTCTCCTTCTACTCTAAATGATATCCTTGCTGGATAAAGTATCCTAGGTTGTGACTTTTTCATTCAGGAATTTGAATATATGTTGCCATTCCCTTCTGGCCTGTAGTGTTTGTGTAGAGAAATCAGCTGAAATTTTTATGAGCGTTCCCTTGTAACTCACTGTTTGTTTTTCTCTTGCTGCCTTTAGAATCATTTCTTTATCCTTAAACCTGTCCATCCTGATTATAATATGACTTGGTGTGGGTCTATTTGGGTTCTTGTTATTTAGGACTTTCTGTGCCTCCTGTACTTGGGTATCTGATTCCTTATTTAGGTTTGGGAAGTTTTCAGTCATGATTTCATCTTTTCAATCTCCTTTGATTTCTTCTACTTTTGGGACCCCTATTATGTGTAGGTTGACATGCTTTATATTATACCATAGGTCCCTTATATTGCTTTCATTGGTTTTTATTTGTTTTCCTGTCTGCTGTTCTGATTAGGCAACTTCTGTTACCCTGTCTTCTAAGTCACTTATTCATTCCTCTTCATTGTCTAGCTTACTTTTGATTACGTTTCACTTAGCTCGTATCTAAACCATTGAGTTTTCTGTTTTTAATTGGCTCCTCTTTATAATTTCAATTTCCTTTTGACATATTCTCTGTCTCTATACACAGTCTTTTTTAGTTCCTATAATAATTTGATGACTGCTTTTTTGAAATCATAATCTAGTAGACTATCTAGGTCTATTTCACTGATTGTTCTTTCAGTGGATTTCTCTTGTTCTTTTTATTGGGAGTGGTTCCTTTGCTTCTTCATTTTACTTATATCTCCCTGGCACTATTGTTTATGGAGTATCTGTTATGTATTGTGGTCCTTAAGTGGTTTATTTATTTATCTAAAGTGGACACAGACATAAAACTAAAAAAGAGAGAAATTTAACAGAAGTATAATGAATAACAGAAAAACAATTAGAGGAGAAATAAAAATCAAGTTTAGACAAATTTTAAAAACCATTTGAAAACAGACTATAATCAATAACAGAAGAACAAATCAAAGAGAAATAAAAATGAAATTGAGACAAATTTGAAAATAATAAAATATTTTAGAAGAAAAATTTAAAAGGAATTAATAGAAACATACAAAGGTTTCAAAAAGTAAAAATGAAATTTAAAAGAAAAAATAAAATAAAATAAAAATAAAGGTGATGTGTTCTTTCAGAGACTGTGTGCTTTTAAGAATTTTGTCAAGAGGTCCTTCTTAAGTATGGGTGGTTGCCAAGTCTTACTTCAGTGGCTTTTGCCTGTTATCCCTTTGGTTTGGGTTGTGGCCATTCATCTGGTAGCCAGAGCCTGCTTGGCTGTTGAACGGGGCCTTCTTTTTGTTTTGTGGTTGTTGCCTCTCCTGCCCTTGCCCTGCTGTGCGAACTCCTTTTGCTGGTTTCAGAGGTCCTTAGGTCATGCCCCTGGTCTGTGCTGCTTCCCTTGTTGTTAGGCAAGGGGGTTACACCACAGCTCAGTGTAGCTGCCCACTCCACATCAGTTCTGTGTTCCATAGGTTAGCTTGGAGAAAATAACCACACCAGCCCTCACCCCTGCTCTGTGCCAGAAATCTGCTCCTTGTTTGTTTGTATTAGAGGTGTGAGTTCATAGAGGCACCGGGTCAGAATGTTCCTATCTCCTTGGGGCTGTAAACAAATCTCAGTCTCGCTTATGAGTTTGTGGAGCCCCTCCCTATATATGGATTCAGGTTTCAAACCTGCCTCCACCTGGGCACCGTGCACCTGAGGGTATGGTGGCTGTGGCTAAGCTCCACCTTTCATCTCCTAAGAATGTGCCAGTAATGGCGCCGTTGGTCTGTGGAAACAAAGGCTACTACACTCCTCCCCCTAAGGCACACCAGCAGTGTTGCTTTGCTTTTTTTCTTTTGTATTTTATGAGGGATCCAGGTTGTTCTGATCTGTATACCCTCCCCCTAATGGCGCACAGCACATGGTATTCCCCTGAAGTTGTCTCTATACAGTTGGCCTAAGTCCTCTTTCTGGCTCAGGCAGCCTGTCCTGTCCCAAACCTGCTGGTTCGCATCTAGTGCTGGGGTTTGTGGGGACAGTTTGTGCCTGTTTAACTTAGTTCTATCAGTCAAGGTCTATTCCATGCAGATCTGAGCTTTGGAGGTTCCCCCTCCATTCTGCTGACCTCTCAGTTGGAGAGGGGGAGATCCAGCAAATAAGCACTATACCTCCTTTACTACTCCCTTCCTACTGATCTGTTCCCACAGTATTTTCTTTTTCTTCCTTCTTTTTTCCTTTTCTCCTACTAGATTAGTAGCGTATTTTGTCTCTTGAAGCAGATGATGTTCTGTCAAATTTCAGCACGTGTTCTGATTGGATGGGTGAGTCTGTGGATGTCAATCTCAGTGTTTTTGTGGGAGAGGGCGAGCTACGAGTTTCCTTCTAGTCCACGAACTTGGCCCTTAGCCAACTGAGCTGTTTTAGATTCTCAGAGTCTGCCAATTCCATGAACCCTTTCCAGGACACTGTCTTTGGAAAGAAAACAAAAACGTATGGCTACTCTGCCTTTGAACTGCAGAAAACACACCCTCTTTTATGCCATGTTATGCAGTCCACCTACATAAATGTCTCCAGTAAAATTATGCAATATATTCAATTGGAATTTTGCAAAACAATACTAACTTCAAATACTGAAGTACTTTTTTTCAAAATAGCAATGCATCTCCCAGCAGCTGCTGATACTGTGATACTGATCTTTATATTACTACTCTGACCAGATGCTTTGAATTGCTATGTCTTGCAAACTTTTATGGGGCACAGAGCCTTGATCCACCAATATAACTACCATTGCCTTTGAAACATGTTTTGTGGTCTTTCTGCTGAGTACCCAAAGACTACAGCTACTCATCTTCACCAGTCTCTCACCTGAGTTTTCTTAATCTTCCTCTAGTAATAATTAGAAGTTTGTGTAACCTACATTTGCTTATAGAGGAATGTCCTCAAAATGATGTTTATTATGCAATGTGAACAGACTGCTAGTTTCCTATTCCTCTCTTAACTGCCTTCATTTTTGAGCATAGATCCTTATATCTTTCACTTTCTCTCATCTTGGCATACAAAAACAATCATATGTAATCACAATATTCCATGACCTTAATATCACTGAGGCTAAGGTGGCGAGGTATAACGTGTCATCACAAAACCTCTTAGATTAAAATAAGAGCACCAGAGTGTGGTGCCAAGATGGCAGAGTAGAAGGATGCTCTTAGCTCATCCTCTCTCATAAATACACCAAGAGCAACATCCATGGACCTGCCCATTGCCTCAGAAAACTTGCTGAACTTTGACATAACATCGCTTTTTTCAAAAGACAAAATTCCTCACAAAATCTGGTAGTAGTAAAAAAAAAAAGAAGAAGAAGAAAAAGGAAATTAGTGTGAGATGTGTCCCATGGGGAGGGAGAGACTAAGGATGAATAGTGCTTTTATGCTGGGATGCCCCCTCTCCAATGTAGAAGTCATTGGGGACTGAGAGGGAACCTCTGAGGCTCAGAAGAGTGTACAACATCTCTTCAACTAACAGGACTGAGAGAAACTGGCAAAAAGGGATCCTGTGTTCTCCAGCCCTAGGTGAGAGATGGCAGGGGTGGGCCAAGACTGTATGCTTGAGCTGGGTGGAGGGCTGGGGCTGATTGCACAGAGGCAGCCTCAGGGGGCTGGAGTGTGCTGTGAGCCATGGATGTGATTGTATACAGAACAGAATACAATGGGTCCCCCATTAAAAAAAGCAACAGTGTTGATGTGCATTGGGGGAAGGGGCACAATGCAGCTGGGCCATAGCCACTGTCTCCACAGTCCCAAGACACTATCCCTAGCACTTTCTCATGAGAAGACAGGTGGGGCTCAGCAATAGCCACCAAATTTGCTGGTGTGTGGCTCCCAGGAAGAGGTGGGGCTGAAACCCAAATCCATACCTAGGGGCTCTATAACTTCACAAGTGGGACTGATGTTTGTTTATAGCCCCTGGCCGTGGGAACTGATCTGCTCTGCAGGTGCCTTTGTGGACCTGTACCTATAAGACAAATGAGCAAGGAGCAGAGTTCTGGTACACAGTGGGGGCAAGTGCAGTTGTAGAGTTTTCAGTGGACATGCCTGCCATAGCTGATACAGCTCTGGGGACTGCACTGACTTGTTAGTGTGATTGCACAATTGCTACAGATCTGGAGGCTCTGTGAGCACAGGCTTTTAAGACAAATAAGCAGAGTTAACACAGAAAGGATGAGTGCAGAAGTAGTGTTTTTGGTAGGTCTGTGAAACAAACATGGACTCGGTGCTGGGTTTGGTGCTGATCCAATATTGTGTTATGATAGAGGTGTGTGACCCAGATATCAGCACATCTGCACTGGTAGCTCTGAGGGCAGAGAACCTGGGGGACACCAGAGAAGAGTACTAACATTCCTGCAGTTAAAGCAGGGACAAGGGCAGTGTCAACAAAGAGTACTTGAAGCACTAACCCTGCCTACCATGGACCACAGCTCAGAAATATGTCTGGAAGCCTCCATTTCAACAAAAGGGGAACAGATCTGGACCCTGTCAGAGCTGTGACAACCACAGAACCAAAAGGAGGCCCCATTCAACAACCATGGCAGGCTCTGCTCACCACAACACTAGCCACAACCCTAATCAAAGGTATAATTGCTGACATTAGAAGAAAGAAGTGGCAACCATTCATACTAAACACAGACCTTGTGACAAAACCGTTAGATGCACGTAGTCTATAAAGGAATGCTCCCACTTAAAAAAAAAAACTTACAAGACCAGAGTAGATAACTGATATTCAATAATCCATAGTGCCAAGGAGATATAAGTAAAATGCAGAAGCAGAGGAACAACTCCCAATTAAAAGAACAAGAGAAATCCCCTGAAAGAACAATCAATGAAATAGACCTGGATAGAGTACTAGATCATGACTTCAAAAAGGGAGTAATCAAAGTGCTGAAGGAACTGAAAGAGACTATGAATAGAGACAGAGAATATTATGGAAAGGAAATTGAAATTATAAAGAGGAGCCAATTAACAGAAAACTCAATGGCTGAGATAAGAGCTGAGCAAAATGTAGTCAAAAGCAGACAAGACAATGCAGAGGGATGAGTAAGTGACTTAGAAGACAGGATAACAGAAGTCACCCAATTAGAACAGTAGACAGGAAAACAAATAAAAACCAATGAAAGTAATGTAAGGGACCTATGGGATAATAGAAAGAATACTAACCTCTGCATAATAGGGGTCCCAGAAGGAGAAGAAAGAGCAAAGGGGATTGAAAACATATTTGAGGAAATCATGACTGGAAACTTCTGAAACCTAAATAAGGAATCAGATATCCAAGTACAGGAAGCACAGAGGGTCCCAAACAAGAAGAACCCAAACAGACCTACATTAAGACATATAAATTAGATGGCCAAGATTAAAAATAAAGAAATGATTCTAAAGACAGTAAGAGAAAAACAAAGAGTTAGTTATAAGGGAACTCTCATCAGGCTTTCAGCTGATTTGTCTACACAAACACTGCAGGCCAGAATACAGTGCAAGATAGATTCAAACTTCTCAATGAGAAAAAGCTGCAACCTAGGATACTTTATCCAGCAAGGCTATCCTGTAGAAGGGAAAAGAGATAAAGAATTTCACAGGCAGGCAAAAACTTAAAGAATTCAGCAATACTAAATCTATGCTAAAAGAAATATTGAAATGTCTACTCTAAAAAGAAAAGAAGCAGGGTGATATAAAAAGAAGAAAACCATAATTGGAAGACGAAAACTACATTGAGTTGCAATACAATAAACATGAAGATGTAAAAGAGGACATCAAAATAATTAAAGGTCAACAGAGGGGCAAGAAAATATAGACTTTTTTTTTCTTTTTCATTCTTTTTAGGACATGTTTGAGCTTATATGACAATCACTTTAAAGCAAACAGATATAGCAATGGGTTAATATACTTGAAAAAAAGGGTAACCACATGTCAAAAGTATAGAATAAGGTTACCAAAACCAAAACAAAACAGATAATAAAAAATAAAATTATCAAACCACAAAAAGGAAAACATAAAAGTACAATGAAGAAATACCAAATCAACTTAAAAATTAAGTTAAAATGGCAATAAACACACATCTATCAATAATTAAAATAAATGTCAGTGAAATAAATTCTCCAATCAGAAGAAAGAGTCACAGATTGGATAATAAAACAAGAAGCTACAATATGCTGCATACAAGAGAACCAATTTAGGGAGAAAGACACACATACATTGAAAGTGGGAGGATGGAAAATATATTTTATGCAAATGGAAATGACAAGAAAGCAGTAGTAGCAATACTCATATCAGACAAATAGACTTTAAAACAAAGGCCATAAAGATAAAGAAGGATACTATATAATGATTAAGGAAGCAATACAAGATGAGTATATTATACTCATTAACATATAAGCACCAAGGATAGGAGCACTTAAATACATAAAGCAAATGCCGATAGAGATAAAGTGAGAAATTGATGGGAGCACAAATATAGTAGGAGATTTTAATACCACATTGATATCACTTGACTGATCTTCCAGACAGAAAATCAGTTAGGCAATCGAGGAACTAAATGACACAATAGAACAGTTGGACTTGGTTGATATTTTGAGGACATTTACCCACCAAAACAGAATATACATTCTTTTCAAGTGTACATAGAACATTTTCTAGTATAGATCATGTACTCAGGCACAAAAGAAGCCTCAACAATTTTAAGAAGATAGAAACTATTTCAAGCACCTTTTTTGACCAGTGTCATGAAACTAGAAATCAACTACAGAAAAACAAAGGAGAAAAAAATGACAGCATGGAGATTAAACAACATGCTACTAAAAAATAAATGGGTCAATGATGAAATCAAAAAAGAAATTAAAAAAATAATTTGAGACAAATGACAAAGAAACACAACCACACAATCTATGGGATGCAGCAAAGGCAGTGCTAAGAGGGAAGTTTATAGCAATATAGGCTTTCCTCAAAAAAGAACAATCTCAGATAAACAATCTAACCTACCAGCTAAAAGAATTTGAGAAAGAAGGGCAAAAATACCCAAAAGTCAGCAGAAAGAAGGAAATAATAAAGATCAGGGAGTAAATAAATAAAACAGAGATTTAAAAAGCAATAAAAAATCAATCAAATCAAGAGCTGGTTTTTTGAAAGAGTAAACAAAGTTGACAAGCCTCTGGCTAGGCTTATCAAGAAGAAAGAGAACACAAATAAACAAAATAAGAATGGAAAATGGAGAAATTACAACCAATACCACAGAAATACAAAAAAAAAGACAGAATACTATGAACAACTATATGGAAACAAATTGGACAACCTAGAAGGAATAGACAAGTTTCTGGAAACATACAGTCCACCAAGATTGCATCAAGAGGAAATAGACTGGGTAGAGGGTATAGCTGAGTGGTAGAGTGCCTTCTTAGCATGTGTGAGGTCCTGGGTTCAATTCCCAGTACTTCCATCCAATTAATAAATACATAAACCTAATTACCTCCGTCACCAAAAAATATATGAATAATTTTTTTAAAGGAAGAAATAGGTCACTTGAAGAGACCAATCACTACAAAGGAAATAGAATTATCAATTAAAAAGAAAACCCTGAAAACAAAATTCCATGACTAGGTGTCTTCACTGGTGTATTCTACCAAACATACAAAGAAGAACTCATATCGGTCCTTTTCAAACTCATCTAAAAGTGTGAAGAGGGGATACTTCCAAACTCATTCTATGAAGTCACCATCACCATGATACCAAAACCAGACAAAGACACTACCAAAAAAAAAAATTACAGGCCAATAACACTGATGAACATAGATGCAAAAATCTTTAACAAAATATTAGGAAACAGAGTTCAACAACACATAAAAATATCATACATCATGATTAAGTTGGATTCATCCCAGGGACACAAGGATAATTCAAGAAAAAATGCTTAATATTGCTAATTATCAGAGAAATACAAATCAAAACTATGGTGATGTTTCACCTCACATCAATCAGAATGGCCATCATTCAAAAGTGCACAAATGATAAATGCTGGAGAGTGTGTGGAGAAAAGAGGACTCTCATACACTGCTGATGGGAATGCTATTTGGTACAGCCATTATGGAAAACAGTATGAAGATTCCTCAAAAAAACTAAAAATAGACTTACCATATGATCCAGCAATCCCACTCTTGGGAATATATCCAGAGGGATCTCTAATTAAAAATATGCATGTACCCCAATGTTCATAGCAGCACTATATACAATAGCCAAGATATGAAACCAACCTAAATGTCTATCAACAGGTGATTGGATATAGAGGTAGTCGTATATTTATACAATGGAATACTATTCAGTCATAAAAAGTATAAGAAATGCCATTTGCAACATCATGGATGGACCAAGAGATCATCATTCTGAGTGAAGTAGGTCAGAAAGAGAGACAAAAATACTGTATAATATCACTCATATATGGAATCTAAAATGGATAAGAAGAGGGCACTAATGAACTCATCTATAATAAGAAACAAACTCACAGTCATAGTAAACTATCTTATGGTTACTAGGGGAAAGGGCCTGGGAAAAAATAAATTTAGGAGTTTGAGATTTGCAAGTATTAAGCACTATATATAAAAATAGATTTAAAAAATGAAATTTCTTCTGTATAGCACAGGGAACTGTTTTCAATATCTTGTAATAACCTTTAATGAAAAAGAATATGAAAAGAAATATAAGTATGTATATGCATAACTGGGACATTGTGCTGTACACCAGAAACTGATACATTTTGACTGACTACTTCAATAAAAAAAAAGAGCACCTGTCTACTAGTTCCCAAAATAATTACATTCTTAATATGTTTTAATTTGTCCCTAGGATTTATCTATTAGGTTTCACTACTTACCCAGCTTTATAAAATGATAATAGCAGTGATCATTTTAAATACCTACTGTTTATCTATCTTTGTTGTTAGTACCTCACATGAATTATTTCATTGATTCCTCAGAACGAATCTTTGAAGGAGATTGCCCAAGTTGGCAGAATACAAAGACTCTGAGCTTGCCTCCTTTTACAAGCACACCAAAATCATAAGTATTTGTAGAACAAACATCGATGAAAAAAACTGGAACCTACAAGAAAAGTTCTTCTACAATTAAAGATATAAAGAAGGAACCACAGCAAAGTGAGTAAGAGGGACAGAAAAGCAATATATTCACTCCCATAGCCCTGGTGGGTGACTAACAAATGGGAAAGTAATTACAATTTCAGAAGTTCTCCCAAAGGAATTAGAAGTCAGAAACCCCTATTGAGTTCGCCAGTGTGTGATTCTGCACTGGAAAGATGAGAGAATTTGGCTTGAAGTTCAGTGGGGCTTACTATTTTGACTACCAGGGGACTGGGGTTAATAGAGACTTAATTTTAAACGGCGAACACAAAATCTTACATGATCTGGGACACAGGGCAGAAGTGGCAATTTGATAGGAACCTGAGTAAGACCTACCTTTTGATACTGGAGAGTCTACTAGAAAGGTAGGAAGCAAATGCAAGTCACCCTGAAGACACAGACACTGACAGCAGACATTTTGGGGAGTTCACACTATCACATGGACCCTGGTGCTGACAAGCACCATTGTGGACTCCTCTCTCTACCTTATTAGCCCAAGGACAAATTACAGCCATGATCCAATGTTTTATAGGTTACAGTGGTGGAAAACTTCAGGCTAAGCAACTAACTGTGCACAGACATAGCTCCACACATGAGCAGAAAGGCTGCCTTATGACACTTGATCTCACAGTAACCTCTGGGCAAGGCCCTGACCATTAGAGGGCCCAGAACCCAGCTCCACACATCAGTGTACAGGCACTAGCATGGAAACCCAGCAACCTCCAGTCAGAGATCCTGTGATCCAGCTTCACCCACTAGCAAGGCAGAACCTTCCCTGAGACCAGCTAGGACCTAGCCTTATCTGACAGCAAGCCTACTATAGCCTCAGGTCCAAGTTAATCCAACAGTGGCCAGAAACCACCAGCAAGAAAACCACAGCCCTGCAGTTCCACCCACAAACTAGTAGGATAGATTCTGCCCCACCACCAGCTGGCACTAGGCCCTCCCCATTAGATATCCAACATATGATTCAAGACACCCCAGCTCTCCACCAAACTGTGTCAGGAAATGGCTACAAGCACTCTCAATGTGATACATTTTCTAGGACTCATGGGCCCTGCAAACAGAGCCCAGGTCATGGATCTGCATGCCAGTTGAGCAGCACTAGTCCCAGGACCCTGATTCATACATCAGTAGGTGGGCAACAGCCTCAGAGTTTCCTGGACTCTAACTTGGCCAACCAGTATCCCATCACTAGCCACAGGGCATTCCAGGGTTCTGCAGTCAAATGATTATAACTTGATCACACAAATGAACATCCAGCAGCCTCCAAAGAATACCTATCAACCAAATAGACTGCAGCCCAACCAAGCCTATGAGATTGCCCACATAATAAGCTTGCCAAAAGAAAAAGACCCATGCAGCTCCAGGGGAGAATTCCTAGACGTTATAGTTCTGATAATGAGAGGGGTGTGAGCTGCTGTGACACAAATAAAACCTTCTAAAAAAAGGTCACTTCTACATGATTGGGGAACAATACCATCCTCCCAGATACACAAAAATGAAAAAAGCAAGCTAGGCAAAATGAGGCAACAGAGAAACATATTCCAATTGAAGGAACACAATATAGTCCCAGAAGAAGATCCAAGTGAAGTGGAGATATGCAATCTACCTGAGAAAGAGTTCTGGGCAATGATTGCAAAGATGATCAAAAAACTCAGAAGAATGGATGCATAGAGCAAGAAGTTAGAAGTTTTTAACAAAGTTAGAAAATATAAAGAACAATCAAACAGAGATGAAAAATACCATAACTGAAATAAAAAATACACGTGAATGTCATTCTAAGTGAAGTAAGCCAGAAAGAGAAAGAAAAATACCATATGAGATTGCTAATCTGTGGAATCTAAAAAAGAAAAAGAAAAATGAACATAAATACAAAATAGAAGCAGACTCATACACATAGAATACAAACTTGTGGTTGCCAGGTGGGAGGGGAGTGGAAAGTGACAGACTGGGAGTTCAAAATTTGTAGATACTGACAGGCATATGTAGAATAGATAAACAAGATTATACTGTATAGCACAGGAAAATATATACAAGATCTTGTGGTAGCTTACAGCAAAGAAATGTACAATGAATATATGTATGTTCATGTATAACTGAAAAATTGTGCTCTATACTGGAATTTGACACAACATTGTAAACTGACTATAACTCAATTAAAAATGTATATTATAAATAAATAAATAAATAAATAAATAAATAAACAAGTAAATAAATAAATAAATGCAGAATTGTTAAATTGCATTTGAAATTAAGTGATCAGCAACTTAAACAATAACATATATATATATAAAGATTGCCATAATTTAAACTCATGGTAACCACAAACCAAAAATCTATAACATATACTCACACACACACAAAATCAAAGATAATACTAAGGATGGTTATTAAAAAACAAGGGAAAATAACAAAAGAAGAAAGTAACAAAAAAGACCTACAAATCAAAACAAAAACAAATAACAAAATGGCCATAAGAACATACATATTGATGATTATTTCAAATGTAAATGAACTAGATGCTTAAATCAAAAGACACAGAGTGTTGGAAGGATAAAATACTAGACCTATATATATGCTACCTAAAAGAGACTCATTTCAGGTCTAAAGACACACACAGACTAAAAGTAAGGGGATAAAAGACGTATTCCATGTAAGTGTAAATCAAAAGATCGCTGGGGTTAGCAATATTACAAAGAATAAACTTTAACATAAAGTCTGTTACAAGAGACAAGAAGGATATTATATAAAGATCAAGGGATCAATCCAAGAATATATAGTAATTGTAAATATTTTGCACCCAAAATAGGAGCACCTAAATACATAAAGGAAATTTTAACAAACATTTAGGGAGAAATTGATAGTAAAAGAATAATAATAGAAGAATTTAACACCCAACTTATATCAATGGACAGATTATACAGACAGAAAACAAATAGGGAAACCCTGGCCTTAAATGACACATTAGAGCATAAGTAATTAATTAATTTATATATATACATGAGAGAGAGAGAGAGACAGAGAGAGAGAGAGCATGCATTCTATACAAAAGAAGTAGAATTTTCTCAAGGGCACATGGTTCATTTCCTGGAATAGATCATAAGCTATGCCATAAAACAAGCCTTAGTGAATATAAGAAAACTAAAATAATATTGAGCATCCTTTCTGATCACAAAGCTATGATACTAGAAATAAAATATAAGGGAAAAAAGTGCCAAAACACAAACCCATGGGGGCTAAATAATATACTATTAAACAACCACTCAAAAAATAAAAAAAAATACCCAGAGACAAATAAAAACAAAAACACAATGATCCAAAATATATAGGATGCAGCAAAGCAGTTCTAACAGAGAAGTTATATCATACACACTTAACCCAGGATAGAAGGAAAATCTCAAATAAACAATCTAAACTTACACCTAAAGGAGCTAGAAAAAGAACAAACAAATCTCAAAGGTATAGGTAGTAGAAGGAAAGCAATCATAAAGATCAGAGCAGAAGTAAATGAAAGAGACTAAAAATAAAAAAAAAAACCCTAATAGTAGAATAGATCAATAAAACTATGAGGTGACTCTTGAAAAAACAAACAAATCTAGTAAACATTTATCCAAAATCATCAGAAAAAAAAGGCCCAAATCAGTAAAACCAGAAATGATACAAGGAGAAATTTCAACAGACACCCAGAAATACAAGGAGCATAATAAACTACTAGGAACAATTATATGCCAATAAAATTAACAATCAATAAGAAATTGACATATTCCTAGAAGTGTAAAATCTCTGAGGACTGAAGCAGGAAGAAATAGAAAATATAAACGGAAAAATTATCAGTAATGCAATGGAATCAATAAAAATAATAAAAAAAACCCCGAACAAATATAAGACCAGATGGCATCAGGTAAATTCTACAAAACATTCAGAAAAGAGTTGACTCCTATTTTTTTCTCAAATATTGAAAAAAAAAACCCACACAGCAAAGAATGTTTCCAAATGCATTCTACAAGGTCAGAATCACCCAGATACAAAAAAGACAAGGACATAACAACAAAAAACTTCCAGGCCAATACCACCGATTAGCATAGATGTGAAAATGCTTAACAAATTGCTAGCAATTAATATCCACCAATATATCAAAAGGAACATTCACCAAATTCAACATAGATTTATCTCAGGAATACAAAAAATTTTCAAAATACACAACACTGTAATTTATCACATTAACAAAATGAATAAAAAACATGTGATTATATCATTAGAGAAAAAGAGCTAAACAAATTTCAAGATGCATTTATTTTTTGTTTTGTTTTGTTTTTAACATTTTTATTGATTTATAATAATTTTACAATATTGTGTCAAATTCAGTGTAGAGCACAATTTTTCAGTTATACATGAACATACATACAATCATTGTCACATTTTTTTCTCTGAGCTAACACAAGATCTCGTGTATATTTCCCTGTGCAACACAGTATAATCTTGTTCATCTATTCTACAATTTCAAAATCCCGTCTGTCCCTTCCCACCCTCCAACACTTTGGCAACCATAAGTTTGTATTCTATGTCTATGGGTCTGTTTCTGTTTTGTATTTATGCTTTGTTTGTTTTTTTTTTTTAATTCCACATATGAGTGATCTCATATGGTATTTTTCTTTCTCTTTCTGGCTTCCTTCACTTAGAATGACGTTCTCCAGGAGTATCCATGTTGCTACAAATGGCGTTATACTGTCGATTTTTATGACTGAGTAGTATTCCATCGTATAAATATACCAAATCTTCTTTATCCAGCCATCCACTGATGGACATTTAGGCTGTCTCTATGTCTTGGCTATTGTAAATAGTGCTTCTATGAACATTGTGGTGCAGGTGTCATCCTGAAGTAGGGTTACTTCTGGATATATGCCCAGGAGCGGGATTCCTGGGTCAAATGGTAAGTCTATTCCTAGTCTTGTGAGGAATCTCCATACTGTTCTCCACAGTGGCTGCACCAAACTGCATTCCCACCAGCATTGAAAGAGGGCTCCCTTTTCTCCACAGCCTCTCCAGCATTTGTCATTTGTGGATTTTTGAATGATGGCCATTCTGACTGGTGTGAGAGATACCTCATTGTAGTTATGATTTGCATTTCTCTGATAACTAGTGATATTGAGCATTTTTTCATGTGCCTATTGATCATTTGTATGTCTTCTTTGGAAAATTCCTTCTTAAGTCTTTTGCTCAGCTTTGGATTGGGTTGTTTGGTTGTTTCTTATTAAGTCATATGAGCTGCTTATACATTCTGGAAATCAAGGATTTGTCGGTTTCATTTGCAAAAATTTTCTCCCATTCCATAGGTTGACTTTTTGTTTTACTTCTGGTTTCCTTTGCTGTGCAGAAGCTTGTAAGTTTTATTAGGGCCCATTTGTTTATTCTTGCTTTTATTTCTATTGCTTGAGTAGAGTATTCTAGGAGAACATTTTTGAGATGTACGTTACATAATGTTTTGCCTATATTTTCTTCCAGGAGGTTTATTGTATCTTGTCTTATGTTTAAGTCTTTGATCCATTTTGAGTTTATTTTTGTGTATCGTGTAAGGGAGTGTTCTGACTTCATTGCTTTACATGCTGCTGTCCAGTTTTCCCAACACCATTTGCTGAAGAGACTGTCTTTATTCCATTGTATATTCTTACCTCCTTTGTCGAAGATGAGTTGACCAAAAGTTTGTGGGTTCATTTCTGGGCTCTCTATTCTATTCCATTGGTCTATATGTCTGTTTTTGTACCAATACTGTCTTCACGACTTTAGCTCTATAGTATTGTCTGAAGTCGGGGAGAGTTATTCCTCCAGACTCTTTCTTTCTCCACTACTGCTTTGGAAATTCTAGCTCTCTGATGGTTCCATATAAATTTTATTATGATTTGCTCTAGTTCTGTGAAATATGTCCTGGATCATTTGAGAGGGATTGCATTAAATGTGTAGATTGTCTTGGGCAGTGTGACCATTTTAACCATATTGATTCTTCCACTCCAAGAGCATGGGATATCTTTCCATTTTTTAAAGTCTTCTTTAATTTCCTTCATCAATGGTTTATAGTTTTCTGTGTATAATCCTTTCACCTCCTTAGTTAGATTTATTCCTAGGTATTTTATTACTGTGGGTGCTATTTTAAAGGAGATTTTTTCTTTACTTTCTTTTTCTGTTGAGTCATCCTTAGTGTAAAGAAATGCAACTGATTTTTGAAAGTTAATCTAGTAACCTGCTACCTTGCTGAATTCTTCAATCAGCTCTAGTAGTTTTTGTGTGGACCTTTTAGGGTCTTCTATATATAGTAACATGTCGTCAGCATATAGTGACACTTTTACCTCTTCTTTTCCAATTTGGATCCCTTTGATTTCTCTCTCTTGCCTGATTGCTGTGGCTATGACTTCCAAGACTATGTTGAATAGGAGTGGTGAGAGTGGGCATCTTTGTCTGGTCCCAGATTTTGGTGGGAAGCTTTTGAGTTTTTCACCATTGAGTACTATGCTGGCTGTAGGTGTGTCATATATCGCTGTTATTATGTTGAGATATGTTCCCTCTATACCCACTTTGGTGAGAGTTTTTATCGTAAATGGGTGTTGAATTGTATCAAATATTTTTTCTACATCTATTGAGCTGATCATGAGGTTTTTTGTCCTTTCTCTTGTTGATGTGATATATTACATTAATTGACTTGTGTATGTTGAGCCACCCTTGTGTCCCTGGGATGAGCCCAACTTGATCATGATGTCTAATCTTTTTTATGTGTTGTTGTTTTCTATTTGCTACTATTTTGGTGAGCATTTTGGCGTCTATGTTCATCAGTGGTATTGGCCTATAATTCTTTTTTGGTAGTGTCTTTGCCTGGTATTGGTATCAGGGTGATGGTGGCTTCATAGAATGAGTTTGGGAGTATTCATTCCTTTTTAATCTTCCGGAAGATTTTGAGAAGGACTGGCATGAGTTCTTCTTTGTATGTTTAGTAGAATTCTCCTGTGAAGCCGTCCGTCCTGGACTTTTATTTGTAGGGAGGTTTTGTGTTGTTATTACAATTTCATTTCTAGTGATCGGTTAGTTCAAATGGTCAGTTTCTTCTTGGTTAAGTCTTGGTGGTCTCTATGTTTCCAGAAACTTGTCCAACTCCTCTAGGTCATCCAGTGTGGTTCCATATAGTTTTTAATAATATTCTCTTATGATATTCTGTATTTCTATTATATTTGTTGTAATTTCTCCATTTTCCTTTCTTATTTTGCTAATTTGTGCTCTCTCTTTTTCCTTCTTTGTGAGTTTGGCCAGAGGTTTGTCAATTTTATTTACTTTTTCAAAAACCAGCTTTTGGTTTGATTGATTTTTTTCTATGGTTTGTAAAATCTGTATTTTATTTATTTCCTCCCTGATCTTTAAAATTTGCTTCCTTCTGCTGCCTTTTGGGGTTTTTTGTTCTTCTTTTTCTAGTTCTTTTACTTGGTGTGTTATATTCTTTATTTGAGAATGATCTTCTTTTTTGAGGAAGGCCTGTAATGGTATAAACTTCCCTCTTAGGACTGCCTTTGCTGTGTCCCATAAATTTTATGTGGTTGTGCTTTCATTTTCATTTGTCTCAAGGTACGTTTTAATTTCAGCTTTGATTTCCTCATTGACCCATTGGTTTTTTAATAGCATATTGTTTAATCTCCATGCTTTTTTTTCTCCTTTGTTTCTCTGTTGTTGATTTCTAGTTTCATGGCATTGTGGTCAGTAAAGATGCTTGAGATAATTTCTATCTGCTTAAAATTGTTGAGGTTTCTTTTGTGCTAAAGTACAAGGTCAATGTTAGAAAATATTCCATGTGCACTTGAAAAGAAGGTATATCCTATTTTGGAGGAGAGTAATGCTCTGAAAATATCCACCAAATCTAATGTTTCTATTGTGTTATATACTTTCTCTGTTGCCTTATTTATTTTCTGTCTGGAAGTTCTTTCTAGTGATGTTAATGTGGTGTTAAAGACTCCAACTATGATTGTATTCTCATCAACATCGCCCTTTATCTCTGTTAGTAATTGTTTTATGTATTTAGGTGCTCCAATATTGGGTCAATATATATTAACGAGTGTAATAACCTCATCTTGTATTACTCCTTTAATCATTATAAAATGTCCTTCTTTATCTTTCTTTATGGCATTAGTTTTAAAAGTCCATTTTGTCTAAAATCAGTACTGCAACACCTCTTTTTTTTGCTTTTATATTTCAATGGAATGTCCTTTTCTATCCTTTCACTCTCTATGTATATGTGTACTTCTCCCTAAAGTGGGTCTCTTGTATGCAGCATATTGAAGGTTCTTGCTTTATTATCCACTCTGCCACTCCATGTCTTTTGATTGGAGCATTTAGTCCATAAACATTTACAGTAATTAATGATACATGTGTGTTTATTGCTAATTTGAACATATCTTTGCAGTTGATTTGTTATTTCCTCTTTGTTCCTTTCTTGTTCCATTTGTGGTTTGGTAATTTTCCTTTGTATTATCATGGGTTTTATTTAGTTTTTGTGACAACCTTGTAAGTATTTAGCTTGTAGTTACCCTTTTCTTTAAGTCTATTAGCCCATTGCTATATCCCAAACCAATCCTACCAAAAACAGAAAATTTAAAAAAGAAAGAAACAAAATACTCTATATTTTGCTTCCCTCTCCCACTCTTAATTATTTTGATGTCTTCTTTTACAATTTTGTGTTTATTTTATTTGTAATTTATGAGTTATCACCTTTCCAGTTATGAATTTCTCATTTCTGTAGCAACCTGCTGCTTGTCTATTTAGAGTAGACCTTTCAATATTTCTTTTAGCATGGGTATAGTGTTGTTAAACTCTTAGTTTTTGCTTGTCTTTGAAATTCTTTATCTCTCCTCTATCCTAAAGGATAGCCTTGCAGGATACAGTATCCTAGGCTGCATCTTTTTTTCATTCAGGAGTTTGACTATATCTTGCCACTACGTTCTGACCTGTAGTGTTTGTGTAGTGAAATCAGCTGAGAGCCTAATGGGGGTTCTCTTGTATCTCACTCTTCGCTTTTCTCTTGCTGCCTTTAGGGTCATTTCTTTATCCTTGACTCTGGCCATCTTGATTATGACATGCCTTAGTGTGGTTCTGTTTGTTTTCTTTCTGATTGGGACACTTTGAACTTCCTGTAATTGGATATCTGATTTCTTCTTTATGTTTGGGAAGTTTTTAATCATGATTTCTTCAAATACCTTTTCAATCCCCTTTGATCTTTCTACCCCTTCTGGGACACCTATTATGCAATGATTGGCATGCTTTAGATTATCCCATTGGTCCCTTATTTTGTTTTCATTTGTTTTTATTTGTTTATCATGCATTTGTTCTGATTGGGTGCTTTCTGTTTTCCTGTCTTCTAGGTCACTTGTTTGTTCCTCTGCATTATCTAGTCTGCTTTGCACAGCCTTTAGATCCATTCTCATCTCAACCAATGAGTTTATCAGTTCTACTTGGCTCTTCTTTATAGCTTTGATTTCATTCTTGACATATTTTATATCTCTAAACACTATCTCTTTAAATTCCTTCAATACTTTGATCAGTTCTTTTTTGAAATCTTGATCTAGTAGGCTATCAAAGTCTATTTCATTGATCGTTCTTTCAGGGGATTTCTCTTGTTCTTTTAATTGGGAATTGTTTCTCTGCCTCTTCATCTTGCTCATATCTCTCTGGCACTTTGGCTTATGCAGTATCAGTTACCTATTTTGGTCCTTAAAGGAGTTTATTTATTTATCTATCTAATGTCTATGTAGGAATGAAACTTAAGAAAATAAAAAAGGAGAAGAGAGAAAGAGAATCTTAAAAGAAGAGAGAAAAAATGTTTGAAAACAATGTATAATCAATTATAGAAGCCCAATTTGAATCAGACTAGCATTCAAATTGAGATGTGTTTTATTTAAACCCTTAAAAAAAAGGAAAAAGTATCAGAAAATGATATTTGCGGAGACTTCAGGAAGATGGCGGAGTAGAAGGACGCTCGTAAGTCACTCTCTCCCACAAATACACCAAGACTCACATCTACAGACTGACTCAACCAACCAGAGCACCTGTGGAACTCCGACAGAACATCGCCCTCTTCTAAAGATAAAGATGCCAAAAATCTGGTAGGAGAAAAGGAAAAAAGAAAGAACAAAAGGCAAAGCAGAGTGGGATGGGTCCCGTGGCGAGGGAGCGGCAAAGGAGGAGTGGCGCTCATTCGCTGGGTCTCCCCTCTCCAACTGAGAGGCCAGCGGGATGGAGGGGGAGCCTCCGAGGCTCGGATCTGTACAGAGCAGCCCTTGTCTGACAGAACTAAGTTAAACAGGCACAGAGAGTCCCCCCGACACCCAGCCTGAGATGCGGGCCGGCAGCGGCGGGCAGGGCCAGGCTGCACAAGCCGGGCGGAGGACGGGGGCGGCTGCATGGAGGCAGCCCCGGGGGACTGCACGAGTCTGGGCGCCGTGGCTGTGGGTGTACAGGACAGAACAACCTGGGCCCTCCATAAAACAGCAAGGTTGATGTGCTCTCGGGGGAAGGGTGCATACCCCCATCTCTGAAAACCCTCAGAAACTTTTCAGAGGAAGAGAGGCGGGGCTCAGGCACAGCCGCCATATTCTCCAGTGCTGAGCACCAAGGTGGGGGCGGGGGAGAAACCTGCATCTGCACCGAAGATCTTAGCAGCCTCAAAGGCCAGACTGAGACAGGCCTACAGCACAGGGAAGATAGGGTCCTTGCATCCTGGTCCCTCAGAGAACTTGCTCCACAAAAACAAACAAGGAGCTGGGTCTTTGCTCGGAGCAGGGACGAGGCTGTCCCTCGGTCTTCCCCGAGCCCACCCGCAGAGTGCCGATCAGGGCGAATCACCGACCATGGCAGACGGCGCAGCCGCACAGAGCAGCGGAGCTACCGGAGGCGCAGGTAGAGGGAGAGCAGCCCCCCGCCTGTCGGGCAGGAACACAGCCCCTGACCGAGGTGCTGGGAGGGGGCACGACCCGCCCTCCTGCCTGGCCAGTCTGCAACACCTGACTGCGGCATCCGGAGGGGCAGTGACCCGCCCGCTCACAGTAGAGGAGAGCTGCACCTGACCCCGTGTTAGGAGGAGGCACGATCTGCTTGCCGACAGGTGCTGGGAGCATCACAGAAGAGGGCGCCAACAGAGGGCCTATGAAAACAAGCTGAGCTTCCAAAACAGGACGAAGACAGAAGACTTCATATTAAAAGCACACAGACTCCAGGAGAACACCGACAATCCCTTTTTTTTTTAAATCTGTTTTACTTATTCTATTTTCTATTACTCTCTTAATTTTTACTTCTTAATTCATTTCTATTTCTCTTGGGTTTTGATGTCCTGTTATTGATTAGACACAGGTTTCAAATACATCTATTCATCTCCCCACCCCTTTTCTTTTTTTTAAAGGTTTTAAAAGGACGTCTAAACCCGATTAATACTCTGCTTCAAGTCGCTCTTCTATTATTCATTATACACTGTTTTCAAACTCTCTTTCTCCCTTCTTTTAAAAATCTTTCCCTCTCTCTCTTATTTTTTTCCTTTTTTTCCTAACTTCTATTCCTAAATAAGCATTAGATAGATAAAATCCTTAAGATCCAAAATAGACAACTGATACTCGATAAACCACAGTGCCAGAGAGGTATGAGCAAGGTGAAGAAGCAGAGAAACCTTTCCAAATTAAGAGAACAAGAGGAATCCCCTGAAAGAAAGATCAATGTAATAGACATCGATAGCCTACTAGATCAAGATTTCAAAAAAGGAGTGATCACATTGCTGAAGGAATTAAAAGAGATAGTGTTTAGAGATATAAAATATGTCAAAAATGAAATTGAAGCTATAAAGAAGAGCCAAGTAGAATGGGTAAACTCATTGAAAGAAATGAGGAATGATCTAATAGCTGTGAAAAGCCGACTAGATAATGCAGAGGAACGAATTAGTGATCTAGAAGACAGGGCAATAGAAAGCAACCATTCAGAAGAACTACAAGATAAGCAAATAAAAAATAATGAAAATAGCATAAGGGACCTATGGGATAATATAAAGCATCCCAATCTTTGCATAATAGGGGTCCCAGAAGGGGAAGAAGGATCAAAGGGGATTGAAAAGGTTTTTGATGAAATCATGACTGAAAACTTCCCAAACTTAAAGAAGGAATCAGATATCCAAGTACAGGAAGCTCAGAGGGTCCCAAACAGGAAGAATCCAAATAGACTCACAACAAGACATATCATAATCAAGATGGCCAGAGTCAAGGATAAAGAAATGATTCTAAAGGCAGCAAGAGAAAAGCAAAGAGTGAATTACAAGGGAACCCCCATAAGGCTCTCAGCTTATTTCTGTACACAAGCACTACAGGCCAGAAGGGAGTGGCATTATATATTCAAAGCCCTGAATGAAAAAAGATGCGACTAGGATACTTTATCCAGCAAGGCTATCCTTTCGGATAGAAGGAGAAATAAAGAGATTCACAGACAAAAAAAGCTGCAGGAGTTTAGCAACACTAAACACACACTAAAAGAAATATTGAAAGGGCTATTCTAAATAGAAAAGCAGCAGGATGCTACAGAAATGAGAAGCTCACAACTGGAAAGGTGATAACTCATGAATTGCAAATAAAGAAAACATACAAATTGCTGAGAGGGGGAGAGGGAGGCAGGGAAATACAGAATATGTTTTGTTCTTTTTTAAATTTTTTTAACAGTAGGATGGGTTTGAGATCATGTTACTATCAGTTTAATAAAAACAGTTATAGTAATGGGTTCATAGATTTACAAAAAATGGTAACCAGAAGTCAAAAATTTACAAGGCAGTCACAAATATTAAATAAATTCCATGATAATACAAAGGAAAATTAACAAACCACAAAAGGAAGAAGAAAGGAACAAAGAGGATATACCAATTCAACTGCAAAGTTAAGTTCAAAATGGCAATAAACACACATCTATCATTAATTACTGTAAATGTTAATGGACTAAATTCTCCAGTCAAAAGACATAGAGTGGCAGAGTGGATAATAAAGCAAGAACCTTCAATATGCTGCATACAAGAGACCCACTTTAGGGAGAAGGACACACATAGATTGAGAGTGAAAGGATGGAAAAGGATATTCCAAGCAAATGGAAAAGCCAAAAAAGCAGGTGTTGCAGTACTGATTTCAGACAAAATAGACTTTAAAACAAAGGCCATAAAGAAAGATAAATAAGGTCATTTTATAATGATTAAAGGAGTGATACAAGATGAAGATATTACACACATTAATATATATGAACCCAATATAGGAGCACCTAAGTACATACAAGAATTACTAACAGAGAAAAAGGGGGATATTGATGGGAATACAATCATAGTTGGAGATTTTAACACCGCATTAACATCACTAGACAGATCTTCCAGACAGAAATTAAACAAGGTAACAGAGAAATTAAATTCTACAATAGAAAAGCTAGACTTGGTGGATATTTTCAGAGCCTTACACCCCCCCAAAAATAGGATATACATTCTTTTCAAGTGCACATGGAACATTTTCCAGGATCGCTCATGTACTTGGGCACAAAAGAAACCTCAACAATTTTAAGAAGATAGAAATTATCTCAAGCATCTTTACTGACCACAATGCCATAAAACTGGAAATCAACAACAGAGAAACAAAGGAGAAAAAAAGGAAAGCATGGAGATTAAACAATATGTTATTGAAAAAACAATGGATCAATGAGGAAGTCAAAGCTGAAATTAAAAAATACCTTGAGACAAATGATAATGAAAGCACAACCACTCAAAACCTATGGGACATAGCAAAGGCAGTGCTAAGAGGGAAGTTTATAGCGATATAGTCCTTCCTCAAAAAAGAAGAACAATCTCAAATAAACAAGTTAACCCACCACCTGAATCAATTAGAAAAAGAAGAACAAAAAGCCCCAAAAAGCAGCAGAAGGAAGGAAATAATAAAGATCAGAGAGGAATTAAATACAATAGAGGTTAACAAGACCTTAGAAAAAATCAACCAAACCAAAAGCTGGTTTTTTGAAAAAGTAAATAAAATCGACAAACCTCTGGCCAAACTCACAAAGAAGAAAAAAGAGAGAGCACAAATTAGGAAAATAAGAAAGGAAAATGGAGAAATTACAGCAAACAAAATAGAAATACAGAATATCATACGAGAATATTATAAAAAACTATATGGAACCAAACTGGATAACCTAGAGGAGATGGACAAGTTTCTGGAAATATACTGTCCACCAAAACTGAATCAAGAAGAAACGGAACACTTGAACAATCCGATCACTAGAAAGGAAATAGAAATAGCAATTAAAAACCTCCCTACAAATAAAAGTCCAGGACCGGATGGCTTCACCGGGGAATTCTACGAAACATACAAAGAAGAATTCATACCAGTCCTTCTCAAACTCTTCCAGATGATTGAAAAGGAGGGAATACTCCCAAACTCATTCTATGAAGCCACGATCACCCTGATACCGAAACCAGGCAAAGACACTACAAAAAAATAGAATTATAGGCCAATATGACTGATGAACATAGACGCCAAAATCCTCACCGAAATTTTAGCAAATACAATCCAACAACACATAAAGAAGATTATACATCATGACCAAGTGGGGTTCATCCCAGGGACACAAGGCTAGTTCAACATACACAAATCAATCAAGGTAATATATCACATCAACAAGAGAAAGGACAAAAACCACATGATCATCTCAATCGATGCAGAAAAAGCATTTGATAAAATTCAACATGCATTTATGATAAAAACTCTCGCCAAAGTGGGTATAGAGGGAACATATCTCAACATAATAAAAGCTATATATGACAAACCTACAGCCAGCATAGTACTCAAAGGTGAAAACCTCAAAAGCTTCCCACTAAAATCTGGGAGAAGACAAGGATGCCCACTATCACCACTCCTATTCAACATAGTCCTGGAAGTCCTAGCCACAACAGTCAGGCAAGAGAAAGAAATAAAAGGGATCTAAATTGGAAAAGAAGAGGTAATAGTGTCATTATATGCTGATGACATGTTACTATATATAGAAAACCCTAAAAGGTGCACACAAAAGCTACTAGAGCTGATTGAAGAATTCAGCAACGTAGTAGGTTACAAAATTAACGTTCAAAAATCAGTTGCATTTCTTTACACTAACGATAAATCAACAGAAAAAGAAAGTAAATAAACAATCCCCTTTAAAATAGCACCCAAAGTAATAAAATATCTGGGAATAAATCTAACTAAGGAGGTGAAAGAATTATACACAGAAAACTATAAACCATTGATGAAGGAAATTAAAGAAGACTTTAAAAAAATGGAAAGATATTCCATGCTCCTGGATTGGAAGAATCAATATTGTTAAAATGGTCACACTCCTCAAGGCAATCTACAGGTATAAAGCAATCCCTATCCAATTACCCAGGACATATTTCACAGAACTAGAACAAATCATAATAAAATTTATATGGAACCATCAAAGACCTAGAATTGCCAAAGCATTACTGAAGAGAAAGAAAGAGGCTGGAGGAATAACTCTCCCAGGCTTCAGACAATACTATAGAGTTACAGTCATCAAGACAGCATGGTATTGGTACCAAAACAGACATATAGACCAATGAAACAGAATAGAGAGCCCAGAAATGAACCCATAAACTTTTGGTCAACTCATCTTCGACGAAGGAGGCAAGAGTATACAATGGAAAAAAGACAGTCTCTTCAGCAAATGGTGTTCAGAAAACAGGACAGCAGCATGTAAAACAATGAAGCTAGAACACTCCTTTACACCATATACAAAAATCAACTCAAAATGGATTAAAGTCTTAAACATAAGACAAGATACAATAAACCTCCTAGAGGAAAAATAGGCAAAACATTATCTGACATACATTTCAAAAATTTTCTCCTAGAAGAAATAAAAGCAAGAATAAACAAATGGGACCTAATGAAACTTACAAGCTTCTGCACAGCAAAGGAAACCAGAAGTAAAACAAGAAGAAAACCTACGGAATGGGAGAAAATTTTTGCAAGTGAAACAGACAAAGGCTTGATCTCCAAAATATATAAGCAGCTCATATGACACAATAAGAAAAAAATAAACAACCCAATCGAAAAATGGGCAGAAGACCTAAAGAAGCAATTCTCCAAGGAAGACATGCAAATGATCAAAAAGCACATAAAAAATGCTCAATATCACTAATTATCAGAGAAATGCAAATCAAAACTACAATGAGGTATCACCTTACACCAGTCAGAATGGCCGTCATTCAAAAATTCAAAAATGACAAATGCTGGAGAGGCTGTGGAGAAAGGGGAACCCTCCTACTCTGCTGGTGGGAATGCAGTTTGGTGCAGACACTATGGAAAACAGTGTGGAGATTCCTCAGAAGCCTAGGAATAGAGTTACCATATGACCCAGGAATCCCACTCCTGGGCTTGTATCCAGAAGGAAATCTACTTCAGGATGCCACCTACACCCCAATGTTCATAGCAGCAATATTTATAATAGCCAAAATATGGAAACAGCCTTAATGTCCATCAACAGGTGACTGAATAAAAAAGAAGTGGTATATTTATACAATGGAATACTACTCAGCCATAAAAACCGACAACATAATGCCATTTGCAGCAACATGGATGCACCTAGAGAATGTCATTCTAAGTGAAGTAAGCCAGAAAGAGAAAGGAAAATACCATATGAGATCGCTCATATGTGGAATCTAAAAACCAAATCAAAAACAAACAAATAAACAAAAACAAAGCATACATATAGGACAGAAATAGACTCATGGACAGAGAATACAGACTTGTCGTTACCAGGGGGGTAGAGTGTGGGAAGGGATAGACTGGGATTTCAAAATTGTAGAATAGATAAACAAGATTACACTGTATAACACAGGGAAATATACACAAAATGTTATGATAAATCACAGAGAAAAAAATGTGACAATGTGTGTGTATAATTCCATGAATGACTGAATAATTGTGCTGAACACTGGAATTTGACACAACATTGTAAAATGATTATAAATCAATAAAAAAGTTAAAAAAATAAAATGATATTTGCAACCTATTTGAAATCAATCACTGGAGATCAAAACCAAAATAAATGTAAGTGAAATCAGTTGGATTTTTCAAAAAATAATAATATAACTACTTTAAAATAAAAATTTAAGAGGAATTAAAACTAGAAGCATATACAAATATTTAGAAAGTAGAAACTTAAAAAGGTAATAAAGAATAGAACAGATAAGAAAGATATGATAAAGAGAGAATGTTGAAAAAGGGGAGGAAAAAATGTTTGAAAACAGTATATAATGAATAATTGAAGAGCAAGTTGAAGTAGAATAGCAATCGGGTTGAGACATCTCTTAAAAACCTTTAAAAAGAATAAAAGAGGGAAAAATATACTTGAAAACTTTGTGTAATCAATAACAGGAAAAAATACTACAGCTCATCAATGAATCTGGTAAAGCTGCAGGATGGAAAATTAATATATAATTATGTGCTGCATTTGTATACACTAACAACAAAATATCAGAAAAAATTAAGGAAACAACCTCATTTATAATTGGATCAAAAGGAATAAAATACCAAGGGGTAAACCTACCTAAGGAGGTATAAGGCCTTTACTCAGAAAGCTAAAAGAGACTCATGAATGAAATTGAAGAGAACACAAATGGATGGAAACATACACCATGATTATGGATTGGAAGAATTAATATTGGTAAAAGGACCATAATACCCAAGGCAATATACAGATTCAATGCAATCCCTATCAAATTACCAATAACATTTTTCACAGAACAAGAACAAAAAAGTTTTACATTTATATGGATACATAAAAG
Source organism: Vicugna pacos (assembly GCF_048564905.1). Lineage (NCBI taxonomy): Eukaryota > Metazoa > Chordata > Mammalia > Artiodactyla > Camelidae > Vicugna > Vicugna pacos. Next base: position 44,825,240 of record NC_133023.1, on the reverse strand, counting down.
ATTCTGAGTAGTCAGAAAATTCTTGATAAAGAAAAACTGAGCTGGAGGAGTCATGCTCCCTGACTTTGGACTATCAGCAACCTACAGTAATCAAGAAAGCGTAGTACTGACACAAATACTTACACTTAAATCCATAGAACAGAATAGAGAGACCAGAAATATGTCTGCTCACTTATGTTTAATTAATTTATGACAAAGCAGGTAAGAATATTCAATGGAGAAAAGTCTCATAAAATAAGTGATGTTGGAAAATCTAGAGAGCTACTTGCAAATGAATAAAAATGTAACATTCTCTAACACAGTATACAGAAATAAATGCAAAATGGATTAAAGACCTAAATGTAAGGGCTGAAACCATAGAAACCCTCAAAGAAAATATAGGCAGAACTCTCTTTGACATAAATTATAACAATATTTTTGGATATGTTTACTAAACCAAAGAATATGATAGCAAAAATAAACTTCAATATCCATTCATGAAAAAAACTTACACCAAAGTGGGTATAAATAATAATGATAAATCATTTAAAACAAATCTACAGCCAACATCATACTCAATGGTGAAAAGTGAAAAGACTTCTTATTAAATTCAGGAACAAGTCTAGGATGTCTATTCTCACTACTTGTATTCAACATAGTATGGGAAGTCCTGGCTACAGCAATGAAACAAAAAAGGAAATAAAATGTATCCAAAATTGTAAGGAAGAGATAAAACTATCAGTATTTGCAGATGATATGATACTCTATACAGAGAACCCTAAGGCTTAAACACAAAAACTATTAGAATAATGAGTGAATTCAGCAAGGTAGAAGTATACAAGGTTAATATACAGAAATCTGTTGCATTTTTTACACTAATGATGAAATATCAGAAAGAGAATGTAAAGAAAAATTCTGCTTAAAATCTCATCAAAAAATAAAATATCTTGGAAAAAAATTAACTAAGGACGTGAGATACTTATACACAGAGAACTACAAAACATTGATTAAAGAAATGAAAGATGACTTAAAGAAATGGAAAGATATCCCATGCTCCTGTATTGGAAAAATCAATGTTGTCAAAATGGGGATACTACCCAAAGCAATCTCCAGATTTGATGTTATTCATATCAAAATACCCATAATATTTTTCACAGTACTCAAACAAATAATCCTAAAATTTATATGGAAACACAAAAGAACCAGAATTGCCTAAGTAATCTTGAGGAAAAGGAACAAAGCTGGAGGCATATTCCTTCTATACTTCAGACTATACTACAAAATTACAGTAATCAAAACAACCTGATATTGGCACAAAAACATGTAGATCAATGGAACAGAGTGGAAAGCACAGATGTAAACCCACACACTGATGGTCAATTAATCTATAGCAAAGGAGGCAAGTTTATACAATGAAGAAATGTCAGTCCATTCAACAAATGTTGTTGGGAAAGCTGGACAGCTACATATGAATCAATGAAATGCTCAAGATTGCAAATTATTAGAGAAATGTAATCAAAACTACAATAAGGTATCACTTCACGCTGGTCAGAATGACCATTATCAAGAAGTCTACAAATAATAAGTGCTAGAAAAGGTGTGGAGAGAATGGAACCCTTGTACACTGTTGGTGGGAATGGAAATTGGTGCAGTTATTATGGAAATCACTTTAAAGTTTGTTAAAAAAACTAAAAATTAAGCTACCATATGATCCAGCACTCCCACTCCTGGATATATTTATCTTGATAAAAAGAAAAAGTATAATTTGAAATGATACATGCAGCCAATGTTCATAGAAACAGTATTCAAAATACTTATCAATAGATGACTGCTTAAGAAGATGTGGTATATATATAGTATGTATATAAGTGGAATATTACTCAGCTATAAAAGAACAAAATATTGTCATTTGTAGCAACATGAATGGGCCTAGAGAATATTATACTTAGTGATGTAAGTCAGACAAAAAGAGGCAAATACTATTTGATATCACTTACACATGGAGTCTAAAAATAATTGACTGTGAGTGTGTGGTTTGATTTATGGGCTGTCTATTCTCTTCTATTGTTCTATATGTTTATTTTTGTGCCAATACGATACTTTCTGATTACTGTAGCTCTGTAGTATTGTCTAAAGTCTAGGAGGGTTATTTCTCCAGTTTTTTTTTCTTTTTGTTCAGTATTGCTTTGGTGATTCTGGGCATTTTGTGATTCTATATAAATTTTAGGATTATTTGCTCTAGTTCTTGAGTAATTTGATAGGGATCACATTAAATCTGTAGATTGCTTTGGGTAGTATGGCCATTTTAACCACATACTACCCACTATCTATAAAATAGATAAACAGCATGGTCTTAATGCATAGCATAGGGAACTATATTCAATATTTTGTAATATCCTATAATGAAAAAGGATATGAAAAGGAATATATAGATATATAGATATATATGAATCACTATTTTTTGTACACCAGAAATTAACAGAAAATTGCAAATCAACTATACACCAATTTAAAAATAAAAATAATACAAATTATTTAATAACCCAAATAGAAGCACACTCAGAGACATAGAAAACAAATTATGGTTATCAAAGGGGAGAGGATGAGAGAGAGGGATAAATTAGAGGAATGGGGTTAACAGATACAAACTACTACACATAAAGTAGTTAAGTGGCAAGGATTTACTATATAGCAAAGGGAATTACATTCAATATCTTATAACAACTTATAGTGCAATATAATCTGAAAAAATAACTGAATCACTTTGATCTACACATGAAAATAACCAAATATTATAAATCAATGGTACTTCAATAATGATAAAGCAAAAATAAACAAGTGGGACTGAATTAAACATAAAAGCATAAAAAGTCTTCATTATAATGAAAAGAAAACATAATGAATGGGACAAAATATTTGCAAATGACATGACCAATAAATGGTTAATATCCAAAACACAAACAGCTCATACTACTTAACATAAAAAAAGCCTGATTAAAAAATGGGTAGGAAACTTGAATAGACATTTTTCCCAAGAAGACATACAGATGGCTAATAGGTACATGAAAAGATGATGAACATTTTTTTTTTACCAGAGAAGTGGATATTCAAACCAAAATGAGATATCACCTCACACCTGTTAGAATGGTTATCATGAAAAATAATACAAATAAAAAATATTAGTGAAGAAGTGGAGAAAAGGGAACTGTCATATACTATTGGTGGGTATGTAAATTGATACAGTAACTACTGAAAAAGTATAGAGTTTCCTCAAAAAACTAAACATAGTAGCACCATATGGTCCAGCAATTCCACTGATACATATTGGAAGAAAACAAAAACACTAATTCAAAAAGATATTTTCACCCCAATGTTCATAGCAGCATTATTTACATTAGCCAAGGTATGGAAAGAACCTATGTACCCATCAATAGATTAATGGATAAAGAAGATATGGGATACACACACACACACACAAAATGGAATACTACTCTGTCATAAAAAGAGTGAAATTTTGCTATTTATATAACATGGATGGGTGCTGAAAGTATTACGCTAAGTGAAAAAAGTCAGACAGAGAAAGAGAATTACTGTATGATATTACTTACATGTTTAATCTAAAAAATAAAACAGACTAGTGAATATAACAAAAAAGAAATAAAGTCAGAAATATAGAGGCAAAGCTAGTGATTACCAAGAGGGATAGGGGGTGGGGAAGGGGTAATATAGACATAGGAAAATAGAGGTGCAAACTACCCTATATAAAATAAATAAGCTACAAATCTCTATTGTACAAGAAAGAGTATAGTCAATATTCTGTAACAACTATACATGGAACATAAACTTTAAAAATTGTGAATCACTATGTTGCACATCTGAAACATATAATATTGCATATCAACTATACCTCAATATAAGAAAATAGCAAGGTGAGAGCAAAAAGAAAAGAAAAAATACTCTTTGTAGACAGTAATATTATTATTCTAATTTACATGAATAATTGAGATACAAAGAAATTATAACTTGCTCAAGGTCACAGAGTCAGTAAATGGTACAGCAAAAACTCCAACCCAGTCAATCTGGCTCCATATCCTAAACAATAATTATGAAACATAATTCAAAATATAGTGAAATGTGCAAATATGTGAAAACTAAACAGTACACGCTTCAACAAAGTATGAGTCAGAAAAGTAATGTTATGTGAAATTAGAAAATAATATGAGACAAATGAAAATGAAAAAGCAATGTAAAAAAAACTTAAGAGAAGCAGCCAAAGCTCTGCTCGAGGGATACTTTTTTTTCTCTGTGCCTGATGAAGTTGTGTTTTATTTCAAATTTATCTTTGGTGAAGCATAGTCAGTTTACCAGTTTGCAGTCTTGTGTCAATTTCTGGTCTACAGCATACATGAACATACATATATTTGTTTTCATATTCTTTTTAACCAAAAGTTACCACAAGATATTGAATATAGTTCACTGTGCTATAGTATAAACTTGTTGTTTATATATTTTATATATAGTAGTTAGTATCTGCAAACTCAAGCTCCTAATTTATCCCCTCCCACCCTCTTCCCCCGCTGGTAACCATAAGTTTGTTTTCTGTGTCTGTGAGTCTTTTTCTGTTTCTGAGTAAGTTTGTCTTTCTTTTTTTTTTTTTTTTTAAGATTCCAATATAAGTGATATCATATGGTATTTTTCTTTCTCTTTCTGGCTTACTTCACTTAGAATGACATTCTCCAGGTCCATCCATGTTGCTGCAAATGGCATTATTTTATTCTGTTTATGGCTGAGTAGCATTTCATTGTATAAATATATCACACTTCTTTTTTTTTTTCCAAAAGAGAGTTTTATTGCAAGACCAAGCAAGGAGGATGGGTGGCTCACACTAAAAAAACGTAAACTTACTACAGATTCTTTATCCAGTCATTTCCGTTGATGGACATTTAGTTTGTTTCCATGTCTTGGCTACTGTAAATAGTGCTCCTATGAACATTGGGGCATTCTAACTTCATTGACTTACATGCAGCTCTCCAATTTTCACAACATGATTTGCTAAAGAGACTGTCTTTACCCAATTGTATGTTCTTGCCTCTTTGTCAAAGATGAATTGACCAAAGGTCTGTAAATTTATTTCTAATTTCTCTATTCTATTCCACTGATCCATGTGACTGTTTTTGTACCCCTACCATGCTGTTTTGATTACTGTAGCTCTGTAGTATTATCTGAAGTCCTCCAGCTTCATTCTTTTTCTTCAGTAATGCTTTGGCAATTCTGCAACTTTTGTGATTCCATATAAATTTTAGGGTGATTTGTTCTAATTCTGGGAAAAATGTACTGTGTAATTTGATAGGGATTGCATTAAATCTGTAGATTGCTTTGGGTAGTATGGCCATTTTAACAATATTAATTCTTCCAATCCAAGAACATGGGATATCGTTTTGTTTCTTTAAGTCATCTTTAATTTCCTTAGTGAATGTTTTGTAGTTCTTCTCATATAAGTGTTTCACTTCCTTGGTCAGATTTATTCCTAAGTATTTTATTGTTATGGATACAATTTTAAAAGGGATTGATTCTTTCCTTTCCATGTCTGATATTTCATTGCTAGTGTAAATAAATGCCACTGATTTCTGTATATTAATATTGTATCCTGGTACCTTGCCAAATTCTTTTATTATTTCTAGTAGTTTTTGTGTGGAACGTTTAGAGTTTTCGATATGTAGTATCATGTTATCTGCATATAATGACAACTTTACCTCTTCTCTTCCAATTTGGATCCCTTTTATTTCTTTTCCTTGTATAATTACTATGGCTAAGACTTCAAGTGCTATATTGAATAGAAGTAGTGAGAGCAGGCATCCTTGTCTTTTTCCAGATTTTAGCAGAAAGGCTTTCAGGTTTTCACCACAGAGTATTATGCTGAGTGTGAGTTTGTCAAAAATAGCTTTTATTAAGTTGAGATATGTTCCCTCTATATCCACTTTTGTAAGAGTTTTTTTTTTTTATAAATGGGTGTCAAATTTTATCAAATGCTTTTCCTGCATCTATTGAGATGCTCATGTGGTTTTTGTCCTTTCTCTTGTTGATGTGGTGTTCTACGTTGATTGATTTTTTGTATGTTGAACCATCTTTGTGTCCTTTGGATAAATTCAACTTGATCAAGGTGTATGATCTTTTAATGCATTGTTGGACTCTGTTTGCTAACATTTTATTGAGGATTTTTGCATTTATGTTCATCAACTATAGTGGCCTATAGTTTTCTTTTTTGGTAGTTTCTTTGTCTAGCTTTGGTATTAGGGTGATGGTGGCTTGATAGAATGAGTTTGGGAGTATTCCTTCCTCTTCAATCTTTTGGAAGATTTTGAAAAGTATTGGTATGAGTTCTTCTTTGTATGTTTGAGAGAATTCCCCTGTGAAAACTTTGTTTTCACGGAAGTTTTTATTATTATTATTATTATTATTATTATTATTATTATTATTATTAATTATTAGTGATTCTTTTCACTTCTGGTGATTGTTCTGTGCAAAGGATGTTTCTTCTTGATTCAGTTTTGGTGGACTGTATGTTTCTAAAAACTTGTCCATTTTTTCTAAGTTGCCAAATTTATCACCATAATGTTGTTCATAATATTCTCTTATGACTGTATTTCTGTGGTGTTGGTTGTAATTTCTCCTTTTTCATTTCTCATTTTGTTTATTTGTGTGCTCTCTCTTTTCTTCCTTGTGAGCCTGGGCAGAGGTATGTCCATTTTGTTTACTCTCTCAAAAATCCTGGTCTTGGTTTGATTGATTTTTTTCTATTATTTTTTAAAAATCTCTATATTATTTATTTCCCCCTTTATTTTTATTATAAATTTTCTTCTTTTGCCTTTAGGTTTTATTTGTTCTTCTAATTTTGTTAGATGGTAGTTATATTGTTTATTTGAAATTGTTCTCTTTTGAGGAAGGCCTGTATCACTATGAACTTCCCTCTTAGGACTGCTTTTGCTGCATCCCATAGATTTTGTGTGGTTATGTTTTATTGTAATTTGTATTGAAGTTTGTTTTTTATTTTAAATTTCTTCTTTGATTTCATTGTTGATCTAGTGTTTTTTAGTAGCATGTTGTTGAGTCTCCATGCTGTAGTTGGTTTCTGGTTTCATGCCATTGTGGTCAGAGATGCTTTGAATAATTTCTATTCTCTTAAATTTGTTGAGTCTTCTTTTGTGCCTGAGTATGTGGTCTATCCTTGAAAATGTTATATGAGCACTTAATAAATGTATCTTATGGCTTTTGGGGGGTGTAATGTCCTAAAAATGTCAAAGTCCAACTCTTCTATTGTGTCACTTAGTATCTCTATTGTCTTACCGATTTTCTGTCTAGAAGACCTGTCCAATGATGTTAGTGGGGTGTTAAACTCTCCTACTATTATTGAATTCCCATCAATTTCTCCCTTTATGTCTGTTAGTATTTGTTTTACGTATTTAGTTGTTCCTGTATTGCATGCATATGTTAATTAATGTAATATGTAGATTCTGTATTGATTCCTTGGTCGCTAAATAGTGTCCTCCTTTATCTCTCATTGTGGCCTTTGTTTTAAAGTCCATTTTGTTTGATATAAGTATAGCTACTCCCATTTTCTTGTCATTTCCATTAGCATGAAATATCTTTTTCCATCCACTCACTTTTAGTCTATGGATATTCTTCATTGTAAGGTGGGTCTCTTTTTGGCATCATATTGTAGGCTTTTGTTTTACTATTTAATCTGCCACTCTATGTCTTTTGATTGGAGCACTTAATTCATTGACATTTATAGTAATTATTGATAGATGTGTGTTTATTGCCATTTTGAACTTTGTTTTCAAGTTGATTTGGTATTTCTTCTTTGTTCCTTTCTTTTCCTATTTGTGGTTAGATAATTTTCTTTTGTATTAGCTTGGTTTCTTTTTGTGTTTTGTGACCCTACTGTATGCTTTTGGTTTATGTTTACCCTGTTTTTCAGGTATATGAAACCCTTACTATATCTGTTCGCTTTAGACTGATAGTCATGTAGGTTCAGACACATCCAAAAATAAACGAAGGAAAAAAGGGAGTAGAAAATCTATATTTTCTTACTCCCCTCTTCCATCTTTTATGATTTTGATATTCTTTACTTATTTTTTTACATCTTCATTTTTATTCTCTTGCAACAAGCTCATTGTAGTTATTGCATCTCCAATTATGGTTTTCTCATTTTGATAGCTTCCTATTTCCTTTCTATTTAGAGTAGACATTTCAATATTTCTTTTACTGTAGGTTTAGCATAGCTGAATTCTTTCAGTTTTTGCTTGTCTGTGAAATTCTTTATTTCTCCTTCTACTCTAAAGGACCGCCTTGCTGGATAGAGTTTTCTAGCTTGCAGCTTTTTCACATTCAGGACTTTGAATATATTTTACCCTTCTGGCCAGCAGTGTTTGTGTACAGAAATCAGCTGAAAGCTTTAGGGAGGGTTCCTTTGTTACTAACTCTTTGTTTCTCTCTTGCTGTCTTTAGAATCCTTTAACTTTAACTTTGCCCATCCTAATTATAATATATCTTGGCCTAGGTCTCTTTAGGATCTTCTTGTTTGGGACTCTCTGTGCCTGTTGTACTTTGGCATCTGTTTCCTTCTTTAGATGTGGAAAGTTTTCATTCATAATTTCTTCAAATACCTTTCAATCCTCTTTTCTCTTTCTTCTCCTTCTGGGACCTCTATTATGCATTGCTTTGCAAAGTTTCTATTATTTCCTAGATTTCTTACTTTACTTTCTTTGGTTTTTATTTGCTTTCTGTCTGCTGTTTTGTTTGGGTGGGTTCTGTTATCTTGTCTTCTAAATCACTTATTCACTCCTCTGTGTTATCTAGTCTGCTTTTGACTGCCTTTGACTTGACTCTTATCTCAGCAATTGAGTTTTCTCTTTTGATTTGCCTCTTCTTTATACTTTCAATTTCCTTTTAAAAATATTCTCTGTCACAGACTTGTGGTTACCAGGGGGGTGGAGGGTGGGAAGGGATAGACTGGGATTTCAAAATTGTAGAATAGATAAACAAGATTATACTATATAGCACAGGGAAATATACACAAAGTGTTATGATAACTCACAGAGAAAAAAATGTGACAATGAGTGTGTATATGTCCATGAATGACTGAAAAATTGTGCTGAACACTGAAATTTGACACAACATTGTAAAATGATTATAAATCAATAAAAAATGTTTAAAAAAGTATTCTCTGTCTCTGTAATAGTCTTTTATTTCCTTCAGTGCATTGATTGTTCCCTTTTTGAAGTCATGATGTAGTAGACTATCAAGGTCTCTTTCATTGCTCATTCTTACAGGGGATTTCACTTTTTCTTTTAATTGTGAATACTTCCTGTGCTTCTTCATTTTATTCATATTTCTTTGGCTCTATGGATTTAGGAGTATTAGTTCTCTACTCTGGTCTTCATGTGCTATTTTATATTTTATTTCTTTTTATTTAAAGTGGGAGCATTCCTGTGTGACTGGGTGCATATAATAGTTTTGTTGTGATGGCTGTTCTTAGTATGGATGGTTGCAATGCCTTCCTTCTGTGTGTTTTGGCTGTTATACCTTTGATTGTGGGTGTGGTTGCTTTGTGGTTCAGAGCCCGCTCTGTTTTTTGTTGTTGGGCTGGGCCTCCTTTTTTGTTCTGTGGTTGTCACAGCCTTGACTGAGGCCTGGTCTCCTCCCCTGTTGCTGGAATAGAGTCTACTAAACCCATTTCTGAGCTGTGGTGTGAAGTAGGCAGGGTTGGAGTGCTTGTGCTGGGAAGGTTAGGCAGGAGATGTCCACTGGGATGTGCCCTCCTTGGTATTCTCTGTCAGTTTTTATGTGGGCTTACAAAGTACTCTTTCTTAACACTGCCTTTGTCTCTGCTTTAGCTGTGGGAATATCAGCCATTTGTTCTGGTGTTCCCCAGGTTCTGAGCCCCAGGGACCATCAGTGCAGATCTGCCAATGTCAGGTGCTAGGACCCACCATAACAAGCATTCCATCACACACCTGAACCTGTGGTGCACCACAGAGTCAGCTCAGACCCCAGCTCTGCCTCCACATATGGTCCAGTATGCAGGCTTATTTTAAATATTCATACTTGCCCTCACCCTGAGTCAGAACTCCACTCACTGCCTGTTCATCCCAGAGGCATGAGTCCACAAAGTGTCCAGAGAAAGAAACTCTGTCCTTTCTGCCTGGGGCTGTAAACATATCTCAGTCCCACCTGTGAAGTTGTGGGGTAGCTGTGTATGGATTCAGCTTTCAGCTCTGCCTCTGCACAGCAGTGATGGCTATAACCAAGCCCCACCTCTCCTCTCATGAGAATACACCAACAATGGAGCCATGTGGAGAAAGTGGCTATGGCATGGCTGAGTTGTATACCTTCCCCCCAAACACACCAACAGTGGTGCTTTTTAATGTGAGTCCCATGCTGCTCTGTTCTGCACACAACCCCAGCCAGAGCTCACACTGCCCTCCAGTCCCGAGGCTGCCTCTGTGCAGTGGGCTCCAGCCCTGTGCCCGGGCTCCTCACTGATCTTCAGCAACCACTCCTGGCTCATCCCTGCCAGCTCGTGTTTAGTTCTGGGGACCACAGGGTCAGTTTCCCTTAGTTCTGTCTGCCAAAGGGTTGCCACTTTCTCCATGGAGCCTCAGAAGCTCCACTTCTTTTCATGTTTACCTCCCAGCTGGAGAGAGTGATTCCCAGCATGAGGGTGCCTTTCTTCTTATGCCACTCCTTCCCTTTAGGACCAGTTCTACACCAATTTTTTTTTCTTTTATCCTTTTTTCTTACTGGATTTTGTGTGAATTCTCCTGTATTTTGAAACAAGAGGCACTCTGCCAGAGTTCAGTAGGTGTTCTCTGTGATTCAATGAGCTTGTAGATGTTAATTCTCCGTGTAATTGTGGGAGAGGGTGAGTTGTGAGTCTCTGTAATCTGCTGTCTTGGCCCTTATCTTCTTAATTTTTAATTTTATGTTGATCCTTAGGCTCAGGGCAAGTTTAACTAGTTGGTGAAGGGCTGCCTCAGCAGTTAGTCTGCTAAAATTTGGAGAAGTGGTTGTTTTCTCTTTTACACTTCTAGTGGTTTTTGTTTGGTTATATATGTCAGCTGCTGAAAAATCTGGAAATCTCTGTCAAAATATCACCTGAGCATAACCTGAAGGGAGGGAGACTTCAGTGACTATACAAAACAAAGAGTAATCTTTGCAAAAATAGTTTGAAAAAGTCTCAAAACACACTACTGCAGACTTCAACAACAACAACAACAACAAATTAATAGAAAATTATGAAAGGGGGAAAATCAGATATCTTGAGTTATGTAACAAGAATTAAATATCCAATTTCCACAAAACATCAAAGGCATACAAAGAAATGGGAGAAGATGGCTCATTCAAAGGAATAGAGCAGAAAACATCCATGAGGAAGGCCATACAGTGGACTTACTATATAAAAATTTTAAAATATCTGCATTAAGTATGCTCAAAGAGCCATAGGAAAATACAAAGAACTAAAGAAATCAGAAAATGATATATGAACCAAATAAAAATATCAACAAAGGGATTAAGACTATAGAAAGAACAAAACAGCAAGTGTGAAGCCAAGAAGTACAACTGAAAGAAAAATTCTACTAGTGGGTTTTAATAGCAGATTTGTGTAGGTAGAAGAAAGAATTAATAAATTGAAGACAAGTCAATTAAATTATCAACTCTGAGAAGTAGAAAGTAAAAAGAATGGAGAAAAGTGAATAGAGCCTAAGTACTTCAGGGGACACCAAAAAATATAATTATAATATGCATTTTGGGAATCACAAAAGAAGAAGAGAAAGGGCAGAAAAATTATTTAAAGAAATGTTGGTGGAATACTCCCAAATTTGATGATATACATGTATATACAAACCCAAGAAACCCAATTAACACCACAGAAGATAAAACCAAAGAAACACACACTGAAACATTAAAATCAAATTGCTGAAAGACAGATATAACCTTGAAACCAGCAAGGAAAATACAAATTGTCATGTACACGGGATCCTGGATGTGATTATAAGTTGATTTCTCATCAGAAACATTGAAGGACAAAAGGCAGTGAGATGATATATTTAAAGTACTGGAGGGAAAGAAAAAACTATTACCTGACAGTAAGTATTGCAATCTTGATCTGTCACTTCATTTTTAACAGAATATAAAAGACAAATGCACAAAAATTATTTATAAATCTATGTTATTTGGCACACAGTGTATATAAAGTTGTTATTTGTGTCATTAAAAACATAAGGAGGGAGATGGGCTTTAAAGCAGAAGAAATTCTGTACTCAGTTGAAGTTAACTTAGTATCAATTGAAACTAGACTATTAGTTAAAACTTTAAGACATTACAGGAAATCCTCAGGGAAATCACAAAATAAATCTAAAAAATACAGATGAAGCCAATGAGAAGAAAGTTAAAATGCATCACCAGAAAAATTCAAATAATCACTAAAGAAGTTAGAAATGGAGGAAATAAATGCCAAAAAAGCTGAGACATAAAGAAACAAAATAGCAAATGGCAAAAGTAAGCTCTTCCTTATTAGAAATTGCATTAAATATAAATGGACTTACTCACCAATCAAAAGGCATATATTAGCAAAATGGATTTAAAAAAAACATGATCAAACTATAAGGCTCTCTAAAAAAGACTCACATTAAATATAAGGACACACATCCGTTAAAAGTGAAAGGATAGGAAAATATAGTCCATGGAAATAGTAACCATAGGGGAGATGAGGTGACTATACTACTATCAGACAAAATAGACTTTAAGTCAAAAACTGTCACAAGAGGCAAGTAAATACATTATATACTAATAAAAAGACCAATTTACCAAGAAAATATAATAATTACAAACATATATGCACCAAATATCAGAAACCCAAATTATATGAAGCAAACATTAACAAAATTGAAGACAGAAATAGATCTAAAATAGCTAGCGAGTTCAATAACCCATGTATAATAACAGATAAAACAACTAGACAGATGGTCATTAACAAAATAATTAAAGGACCTGAACAACAAACTGAAACCAAGAGGAGAGAAGACTTAAATTACTAAAACAAAAAAATGACACTAGGCGCTTTAGTATAAACCTTAGAGAAATGAAAAAGTTTATGGGAATGCAATGAAAAAAATGTACACTAACATATTAAATAATATAGATGGGTAAACCAATATCTTAAAATACAAAAATTACAATTGTCTCAAGAAAAAATAGTAAATGTGAATAAACCTGTAACAAGTGATAGTGTCATTAATCAAAAACCTCCTAACAAAGAAAAAAGTGAGAACCAGATGGCTTTACATGCAAATTCTACCAAAAATTTAAAGAAAATTAACATCAATCCTTCCCAAAGTCTTCCAAAAAATTGAAGAGGAGGGAATACTTAACTCACTCTATGAAGCCAGCATTACTCAGGTAACAAAGCCAGATAAACACATCAGAAGAAAATAAAAGCTACAGACTAAGACACCCTATGAATATTAATGCAAACACCCTTAACAAAATGCCAGTAAACTAAATTCAGCAGTAAATTAATAAGATTGTAGATGAAGATCAAGAGTAATTTCTCCCCAGCTTGCAACAATGATTCAACTATAAAATAAATCTATGTAACATGTTAAGAGAATGGGGGATGTGTGAAACACACACAATCTTAAATTGTGACAGAAAATGTATTTGGCAAAATTTAAAACTCTGTCATAATAGAAACATGCAACAAACTAGGAATAGAAGGAAACTCCCTTAAGATGATAAAGAAATTATATGAAAAATCCAGAAGTAACATTATAGTCAATGTGAAAAACTGGAATCTTTCTCTACTAAGATCAGAAACAAGACAAAAATTCCTGATTTCTTCACTTCTATTAATCACAGTATTGAAAATTCTACCCAGAGCAATTAGGCAAATAAAAGAAATAACAGACATCCAAATTGGAAAGGAAGAAGTAAAACTATCACTATTCACTTATAACATAATCTTATTTACAGAAAATCATGAAGAATTCACAAAAGACTACTAGTGTTAATAAGTGAATTAAGAAAAGTTGCAAGATACAATATGTCATTTTAAAAATTGTAGAATAGATAAACAAGATTATACTGTAAACACAGGGAAATATAGACAAGATTTTATGGTAGCTCACAGAGAAAAAAATGTGACAATGAATATATATATGTTCATGTATAACTGAAAAATTGTGCTCTACACTGGAATTTGACACAACATTGTAAAATGATTATAAATCAATAAAAAATGTTAAAAAAAGATACAATATGTATAGTCAAAAAACATTTGTATTTCTAGACACTAGCAATGAAGAATCAAAAAAAATTAAGTAATAATATCTTTACAAACACATAGAATGGAATAAAATAATAAGGAATATATTTAACCAAGGAGGTAAAAGACTTGCACACTGAAAGTATAAAACATCACTATAAGAAATTAAAGAACCAAATAAATAGAAAACATTCCATGCTTATGGATTAGAAGGTTTAACATTGTTAAGGTGTCAATTCTACCCAAAGCTATCTATAAATTTAAAGCAATCCATATCAAAATCTCAACGTTATTGTCTTTGTGTGTATAGAAAAACACTTCCCCAAATTTATATGGAATTTCAAAAGACCCAAAATGTCAAAACAATTTCCAAAAAAAAAAAAAAGATTGGAGGTCTCACACTTCCTAATTTCAAATCTTGCTACAAAGCTACAGTAATGAAAACAATGTGGTACAGGCACAAAATACTCATGAATAGACTGATAGACTATAATAAAGAGACCAGACATAAATCTCACACATATGGTCAACATAAGTTCCAGGACCATTTAATAGGAAAAGAATTGTCTCTTCAACAAAAATAGTGGAAAAACTATTCAATGGATAGTTTTAATGGATAGTTATTTGGATATCTAAATGCAAAAAAAAAATTGAAAAAGAAAAAGTTGAAACTTTATCTTACACAATATTAAAAAATTACCTCAATAATAGATCAAAGACCTAAACACAGGAGAGTGGCCAAGATGGCAGAGTAGAGTCCCTGAGCTCACCTACTCTCATGAGCATACAAAAATCACAAATATCTGCAGAACAACCACTGATGAAAAAGACTGGAACCTATCAGAAAAGACCTTCTACAAATAAATACATGAAGTAAGAACCACGAGAGATGGGCCGGAGGTGCAGACAGGCGCTATAATCAAATTCTATCCCCCCTGGGTAAGTGACACACTAACTGGAAAATAATTACATTGTAGAGGTTTTCCCAAAAGAGTAAGAGTGCTGAGCCCCACATCAGGCTCCCTAGCCCAGGGATCCAGCACTGGGAAGATGAGCCTGCAGAGAATTTGGCTTTGAAGGCCAGTGGGGCTTAATTGCAGGAGCCCCACAGGACTGGCAGAAATAGATATCACTCTCAAGGGATGCACTCAAAATTTGATGTGCATTGATTGGAACCCAGAGCTAGAGTAGTAATTTGATAGGAGCCTGGGCCAGACCTACTACTGGTATTGGAGAATCTCCTGGAGAGGTGAGGGGTGGCTGTGGTTCATCATGGGGACACAGATGGTGGTGGCAGATATACTGGGGAACATTCAACCCCATGAACACTGCTGCTGGCAACTGCTATCCTGGCTCATTGGTTCCGAGACCAAGCCCTGCTTGATAGACTATAGGTCCCACTGCTGGGAAGCCTCAGGTTGTAAAACTAACTGGGCAATGACACAGCCCCACCCATCAGCAGACAGAGTACCAAAAGTCTTCCTGAGGCCACAACTGCCTCTAGACATTCCCCTAGACACAGTTGCCCACCTGAGGGCAAATATCCAGTTCCATCCACCAATGGGCAGGTACCAGCCTTTCACTCCAGTAAGCCTATACAAGCCTCTATAACAGCCTCACCCAACAGGGGGCAGACAACCGAAGCAAGAAAACTACAATCCTACAGTCTGTGGAACATGTCTGCCAACTTCAGACCAGACTTTTACTTGGAAAGAGCTGGGCATTTTCCCTGCCCATTAGCAGGCAAGTACAACCTGTGGGACATGCTGGACCCCTTATTCAAATGTGTCAGGAAAAGCTCCCCACTTCAATGATCGGAAACAAACTATGGGATCCCTAAACCATGCAGCCAGACCCCTGGAATTAGCTCTGCCTACAAGTAGACTTGCTACTACCCCAGGACTTGACTTCACCTGCCAGTGGGTGGGCAAAAACCCCAAAGTCTTTGGGACCCTGGCTCCTTCCAACAGTGAGAAATCACTAACTCCAGGGTGACCTAGGGTTGTGCAACAAGCTTCCTTATGACCAGGCCCTGATAAACAGCCTCCAGCAGCATCTGCACAAGGCAGGGCCTGGGAACAAACCTGATAAGGAGTGAACAAAGCCTACTAGAATGTCCATATAGTCAGAGAGCCACAATAGAAAGACCCATGCAGCAATCTTAGTGGGAAAACTTAAGAATATATATCTTGGGTGACAAGAGAGGAGGGAACTGATGGGATGCATAGGATGTATTCAACAGAAGGTCCCTTCTCCAAGGTCAAGAAATGTAAGTAATTCACCATATACATAAAAATACAAATAGCAACTTAGACAAAATGAGGTGACAAAGGAATATATTCAAGATGAAGGAACAAGATAAAACCCCAGAAGAAGAACTAAGTGAGGTGGCAATCCATCCAAGACAGAGTTCAGAGTAATGACTGTAAGGATGATCAAACAAATAGGGAGGAGAAATGATGCACAAAGTGTGAAATTTGAAGATTTTAAGGAAGAGGTAGAAAATACAAAGAAAGCCAAGACAGATGAAAAATACAATAAATCAATTAAAAAATATACCAGAAGGAAACAATAGTAGACTACATGATACAGAAGACTGAATCAGTGAGGTGGAACACAGAGTAGTGGTAATCACTGCCACTGAAGAGAATAAAAGAATGAAAAGAAATAAGGACAGATTAAGAAATCTTTGGGACAACATCAAGTGAAGTAATATTCACATTATAGGCGTTCCAGAAGGAGAAGAGACAGAAAAACTTTCTGAAAATAATATTTGAAGAGATATTAGCTTACAATTTCCCTAACCTGGGAAAGGAAACAGTCACCCAAGTCCAGGAAGCACAGAGTCCCATATAGAATTAACCCAAAGAGGAACAAATCAAGACATTTTGTAATTAAAATGACAAAACTTAAAAAAAGAATATTAAAAGCAACAAGGGGAAAGAAGCAAATAACACATAAGAGAACTCCCAAAAGGCTATCAGCCGATTTTTCAGCAGAAATGTTGCAAGCTAGAAGACAGTGGCATAATATATGTAAAGTGATGAAAGAGAAAAACCTAAAACCAAGGATACTCTGCCGAGCAAGGTCTGCATTCAGATTTGATGGAAAAAAAACAAAAGCTTTACAGACTAGCAACAGCCAAAGGAATTCAGCACCCCCCAAACCATATTTGCAACAAAAGTTAAAGGAACTTCTCTATGAGAAATAAAAAAAGAGAGCCACAACTAGAAACAAGAAAATTATGAAATGAAAAAGTTCACTGGTAAAGGCAAAGATACAGTAAAGGTAGAAAATAATCCACACACAAAACAAATAGGGGGGTTAAAGGTCAAAAGTAGTAAAATCATTTGTATATACAATAAGCAGTTAAGGGATACACAAAACAATTAGATGTAAAATATGATATCAAAAACAGTAATTGTGAGAGAAGAAGGGTACAAATGCAGGGTTTTAAAATATATTTGAGAAGGATAGGCCAAGATGGCAGAGTAGAAGGATGCTAGTAGCTCACCCTCTCCCACAAATACACCAAAACTCACATCCACGGGCCCACTCAGACAACCAGAGCACCTGCTGAACTCTGACAGAACACTGCCCTCTTCAAAAGACAAAGATGCCACAAATCTGGTAGAAGAAAAGGAAAAAAGAAAGAAGAAAAAGCAAAACAATGTGGGACTGGTCACACAGGGAGGGAGCAGCAAAGGAGGAATAACACTCGTTCACTGGGTCTCCTCCTCTCCAACGGAGAGGTCAGCAGGATGGAGGGGGACCCTCCGAGGCTCGGATCTGTACAGAGCAGTCCTTGGCCGACAGAACTAAGTTAAACAGGCACAGAGGTTCTCTGCAATCCCCAACCCTACAGGCAAAGTGGCAGGTGAGGGACAGGACAGGCTACCGAGCTGGGTGGAGGACTGGGGCAGGCTTCACAGAGGCAATGCTGGGGGACTGCAGGGTGCTGTGCACCGTGGATGAGTGGGCACACAGGGCAAAACAACCTGGGCCCTCCATAAAACAACATGGCTGATGTGCCCTGGGGGGAAGGGTGCTGTACCCCCTATCTCCAAAAACCCACTGAAGGTTTTCAGGAGAAGAGAGGTGGGGCTCAGCCACAGCCGCCATATCCTCTGGTGCACAGAACACAGGTGGGTGGGGGTCAAAATCTGAATCCTAAGGGTTTAGCAGCCTCAAAGGTGAGATGGAGACTTGTTTACAGCCTGAGGCAGATAGGATCATTCTGCCCTGGTACTTCTGAGAACTCACACCTCTTAGAGAAACAAACCAGGAGATGAGTTTTAGCAGGGAGCATGGAGCTGTTCCAACGTCTTCCCTGAGGCTGCCTACGGAGCATGGACCCGAGGCTGAGTGGGCAGCTACACAGAGCAAGGGAGTGACTAGCACCAGGAGACGGCAGGTGGCCACTCTCCTTCCCAGCAGGAGCACAGAACCTGACCTTGGTGCTGGGTGGGGGTGTGACATGCCCGCCTACCTTGCCCAAGTGCAGCATCTGACCGTGGCAACAGGAGGGGGGAGTGAAGCACCTGACCGCTGCATCAGGAGGGGGCGTGACCCGCCTAACTACCACTTAAGAGCACAGCACCTGACCACAGTGTTGCGAGGGGGTGCAATTTGCTTGCCGACCTGCACTGTGAATAGCACAGACCACAGACCAAGGGCACCAATGAACGGACTCTGGAAGCAGCGAGCTGAGTTCAGCAGCAGGGTGAGGACAGAAAGACCTCTCAATAAAATCATTAAGAGCACACAGTCTCCAAGAGAACACATACCCCCTTTTTTATTCTTTTTCATTTTTTAATCTGTTATATTTTTATTACCTTTTTAATTTTTACTCTCTAAACAACTGTATATATCTCCAGTTTTAATCCCTTTAAAAATTTTCCTTTAAAATATTTTGATTACTGTTTTTTAAAATGCACCTCATTTCATTTTTATGTTTCTGGTTTTGATCTCCTGGTATTGATTACACTCAGGCTTCAATTTTTTTTTATTCTTTCCCCCCCTTTTTTTTTAAAGGTTTTTAAAAGATGTCTCAACTTGATTGCTATTTTGCTTCAACTTGACCTTCTGTTACTGATTATACACTGTTTTCAAACATTTTTTCTCTCCCAACTTTTAAAATTCTCTTTTCTTAAGAAAATTTTACTCCTGTATAGGCTTTAGATAGATAAAGAAATAAACTCCTTAAGGACTATAATAAATAACTGATACTCCATAAGCCACAGTGCCAGAGAGATATGAGCAAGATGAAGTAGCAGAAGAACCACAACCAATTAAAAGAACAAGAGAACCCCCCTGAAAGAATGATCAATGAAATAGACATTGATGGCCTACTAGAGCAAGATTTCAAAAAAGGGGTGATCAAAGTACAGAAGTAACTAAAAGAGATAGTGTTTAGAGATATAAAATGTGTCAAAAATGAAATTGAAGCTATAAAGACAGCCAAGAAAAATTGGTAAACTCATTTGCTGACCTAAGAGCTGATCTAAAGGCTGCACAAAGCAGGCTAGATAATGCAGAGGAACGAATAAGTGACCTAGAAGACAGGACAACAGAAAGGACCCAATCAGAACAGCTGAGAGAAAAATAAATAAAAGACAATGAAAACAATATAAGGGACCTATGGGATAATATAAAGCATGCCAATCAATGCATAATAGAGGTTCCAGAAGGGGAAGAAGGAGCAAAGGTGATTGAAAAGGTATTTGAAGAAATCATGAATGAAAACTTCCCAAACCTAAAGAAGGAATCAGATATCCAAGTATAAAAAGTCCAGAGGGTCCCTAACAGGAAGAACCCAAACAGAACACACCAAGACATATTATAATCAAGAAGGGCAGGGTTAAGGATAAAGAAATGATCCTAAAGGCAGCAAGGGAAAAACAAAGAGAGAGTTACAAGGAAACCCCCATAAGGCTTTCAGCTGATTTCTTTACACAAATATTACAGGCCAGAAGGGAGTGGCAAGATATATTAAAAGTCCTGACACAACATTGTAAAATGACTGTAACTCAATAAAGAAAAATTTTTAAAAAGCCCTGAATAAAAAAAAAAAAACATGCTGCTTAGGATAGTTTATCCAGCAAGGTTATCCTTTAGAATAGGAGAGATAAAGAACTTCACAGAGAATCAAAAATTAGAGGAGTTCTGCAACACTAAACCCATGTTAAAAGAAATATTGAAAGGTCTACTCTAAATAGAAAAGAAGCAGGATGCAACAGAATTGAGAAAATCACAAATGGAAAGGTCATAATGTTTTACATGACATACCATGAATTACAAATAGAATAAACATGAAAATGTAAAAGAAGACATCTAAATCACTAAGAGTGGGAGAGGGAAGCAAGAAAATATTTTTTTTTCTATTTTATTTTTTGTTCTCGGTAGAATGGGTTTGAGCTTACATCACTATCTTTTAGATACAAGCAGTTATAGTAATGGGTTAATAGACTTACAAAACTGGGTAACCAAAGACAAAAACTTACAAGTGTGTGACAAAACTAAATATAATCCAAGATAATCCAAAGGAAAATTATCAAATCAGAAAAGGAAGAAGAAATGAACAGAGGAAATACCAAATGAACTGCAAAAATAAGTTCAAAATGGCAATAAGCACACATTTATCATTACTTACTGCAAATGTTAATGGACTAAATGCTCCAATTAAAAGACATAGAGTGGCAGACTGGATAATAAAGCAAGAACATTCAATATGCTGCATACAAGAGACCCACTTTAGGGAGAAGGACACATATAGATTGGGAGTGAAAGGTTAGAAAAGGATATCCCATGCAAATGGAAAAGCCAAAAAAGCAGGTGTAGTAATAATGATTTCAGATGAAATAGACTTTAAAACAAAGGCCATAAAGATAGATAAAGAAGGACATTTTATAATGATTAAAGGAGTAATACAAGATGAGGATATTACACTTGTTAATATATATGCACCCAGTATAGGAGCACCTAAGTACATAAAACAATTACTAACAGAAATAAAGAGGGAAATTGATGAGAATACAATCGTTGGAGATTTTAACACTGCACTAACATCACTAGACAGATCTTCCAGACAGAAAATAAACAAGGCAACAGAGAAATTAAATTATACAATGGAAAAATTAGATTTGGTGGATATTTTCAGAGCATTTCCAGAGCAAAAAAAAATAGGATATACATTCTTTTCAAGTGCACATGGAACATTTTCTAGGATTGATCATGTACTTGAGCACAAAAGAAGCCTCAACAATTTTAAGAAGATAGAAATTATCTCAAGCATACTGACCCAAGGCCATGAAACTAGAAATAAACTACAGAGAAACAAAGGAGAAAAAATGGAAAGCATGGAGATTAAACAACATGCTATTTGAAAACCGATGGGTCGATAGTGAAATCCAAATTGAAATTAAAAAATTCCTTGAGACAAATGAAAATGTAAACACAACCAACAAAATTTATGGGACGTAGCAAAGGCAGTGCTAAGGGGGAAGTGTATAGCGATACAGGCCTTCCTCATAAAAGAAGAACAATCTCAAATAAACAATCTAACCTACCAACTAAAAGAATTAGAAAAAGAACAGCAAAAAAAAAAAAACCCTAAAGTCAGCAGAAAGAAGGAAATAATAAAGATCACAGAGGAAATAAATAAAATAGAGATTGAAAAAACAACAGAAAAAATCAATCAAACCAAGAGCTGTTTTTTTTGGGGGGGGGAATAATAGTAAATAAAATTGACAAACCTCTGGCCAAGTTAACAAAGAGGAGAAAAGAGAGAGCACAAATTAGCAAAATAAGAAAGGAAAATGGAGAAATTACAACCAATAACACAGGAATACATAATATCATACAAGAATTATGAAAACTATATGGAACCAAACTAGATAATCTAGAGGAGATGGACAAGTTTCTGGAAACATACTGTCCACCAAGACTGAATCAAGAAGAAATTGACCACTTGAACAAACCGATCACTAGAAATGAAATTGAATTAGCAGTAAAAACCCTCCCTACAAATAAAAGTCCAGGAATGGGGAACTCTAGCAAACATACAAAGAAGAACTCATACTGGTCCTTTGCAAATTCTACAGAAGACTGAAAAAGAGGGAATACTCCCAAACTCATTCTATGAAGCCACCATTATCCTGATACAGAAACCAGACAAAGACATCATGGAAAGAGACTATTACAGACCAATATCACTGATGAACATAGATGCAAAAATCCTCACCAAAATATTAGCAAATAGAATCCAACAGCACATAAGAAAGTTTATACACTATGATCAAATTGGGTTCATCCCAGGGACACAAGGATGGTTCAACATAAGCAAATCAATCAATGTAATACACATCAACAAGAGAAAGGACAAAAACCACAAATCATATAAACAGATGCAGAAAAAGCACTTGAAAAATTTAACACCCATTTATAATAAAAACTCTCAAAAGTGGATATAAAGGGAACATAACATAAGAAAACCTATACATGGCAAACCCATAGTGAGCATAGTACTCAACGGTGAGAAAGTGAAAACATTTCCACTAAAATCTGAGACAAGACAAGGCTGCTCACTCTAACCACTCCTATTTGACATAGTGTTGGAATTCCTAGCCACAGCAATCAGGCAAGAAACAGATATAAAAGGGATCCAAATTAGAAAAGAAGAGGTAAAAGTTTCACTATATGCAGATGGCATGATAGTACATATAGAAAACCCTAAAAAGTCCACACAAAATCTACTAGAACTAATCAAAGAATTCAGCAAGTTAGGTTACATGATTAATGTACAAAAATCAGTTGCATTTCTTTACACTAACAATGAATCAACAGAAAAAGAAAGTAAAGAAACAATCCCCTTTAAAATAGCACCCAAAGTAATAAAATATCTAGGAACAAATCTAACCAAGGAGATGAAAGACCTATACATGGAAAATTACAAAACATTGATTAAGGAAATTAAGGAAGATTTAAAAAAATGGAAAGATATCCCATGCTTCTGGATTGGAAGAATCAATATTGTTAAAATGGTCATACTGCCCAAGGTAATCTACAGATTTAATGCAATACCTATCAAATGACCCAGGACGTGTTTCACAGAACTAGAACAAATCATAATAAAATTTATATGGAACCACAAAAGACCTAGAATTGCCAAAGCATTATTGAAGAAAAAGAAAGAGGCTGGAGGAATAACCCTCCCAGACTTCAGAAAATAGTTCATAGCTACAGTAATCAAAACAGCATGGTATTGGTAGAAAAAGACATATATATCAATGGAACAGAATAGGGAGCCCAGAAATGAACCCACAAACTTTTGGTCAACTAATCTTCAACAAAGGAGGCAAGAATGTACAGTGGAATAAAGACAGTCTCTTCAGCAAATGGTGTTGGGAAAACTGGACAGAAGCATGTAAAGCAATGAAGCTAGAACACTCCCATACACCATACACAAAAATAAACTCTAAATGGATCAAAGACTTAAACATAAGACAAGATAAGACAAACCTCCTAGAAGAAAACATAGGCAAAACATTATCTCACAGACACCTCAGAATTGTTCTCCTATGGCAGCCTACTCAAGCAATAGAAATAAAAGCAAGAATAAACAAATGGGACCTAATTAAACTTACAAGCTCTTGCACAGCAAAGGAAACCATAAACAAAACAAAACAACAAACTACGGACTGGGAGAAAATACTTGTAAAAGATGAAATTACAAAGTCAGGCTTGATCTCCAGAATATATAAGCAGCTCATACAACTTAATAAGAAAAAAGCAAATAACCCAATTCAAAAATGTGCAGAAGACCTAAACAAGCAATTCTCCAATGAAGACATATGAATGATCAATAGGCACATGAAAAAATGCTCAATATCATAATTATCAGAGAAATTCAAATCAAAACTACAATGAAGTATCACCTCACACCAGTCAGAATGGCCACCGTTCAAAAGTCCACAAATGACAAATGCTGGGGAGGCTGTGGAGAAAAGGAAACCCTCCTACACTACTGGTGGAAATGCAGCCATTATGGAAAACACTATGGAGATTCCTCAAAAGACTAGGAATAGACTTACCATATGACCCAGGAATCCCACTCTTGGTCATATATCCAGAAGGAACCCTACTTCAGAAGGTCACCTGCACCCCAATAGTTCATAGCAGCACTATTTACAACGGCTAAAACATCGAAACAGGCTAAATGTCCATCAACAGATGACTGGATAAAGAATTAGTGGTATATTTCTACAATGGAGTACTATTCAGCCATAAAAATGACAACATAACGTCATTTGCAGCAACATGGATGTCCCTGGAGAATGTCATTCTAAGTGAAGTAAGCCAGAAAGAGAACGAAAAATGCCACATAAAATCACTCATTTGTGGAATTTAAAAATAAAATAAAAGAAAAGAAATAGAGAAATGAACATAAATACAAAACAGAAACAGACTCATAGACATAGAATAAAAACTTGTGGTTTCCAGGGGGAGGGGAGTGGGAAGGGACAGCCTGGGAGTTTGAAATTTGTAGATACTGACAGGTATATATAGAATAAACAAGATTATTCTGTATAGCACAGGGAAATATATATAAGATCTTGTGGTAGCTCACAGTGAAAAAGAATGCAACAATGAATATACATATGTTCATGTATAACTGAAAAATTGTGCTCTACACTGGAAATTGACACAACATTGTAAACTGACTATAACTCAATAAAATAAAATTTACAAAATAAAATCACAGAGGTTTTGTCTGGTTATGAATTTTTTATTTTCTTCTTATTTTATATTTGAAATTTTACAAGTATACATTCCTTTTATAATAAAGATTTATTTTTAAAGGCTAAATGGTGAGTGTGAATTCAGAAAATGGGACACTAAATCAAATTGACTAACTGTACATAAATGTTTATAGCAGCTTTATCCATGATCACCATAACTGGAAGCCACCAATATGTCTCCTTCAATTGGTAAATGGGTAAACAAACTGTAGTACACTAATACAATGGAATGTTGTTCTGTGATTAAAAAGAAATGAGGTATCAAGCCACAAACAGAAATCATAAATGTTAAATTATTAAATGGAAATTGCTAAGTGAAAAAAAGCCACTCTGAAAAGGCTACATACTGTATGATTCCAATTAGATGACTATAGTGATAATAAAAAGTTCAGTAGTTGCCAGAGGCTCAGAGGATTGAATACACAATGCACAGAGAATTTTTAGGTAACAAAAACTATTTTATATTCTATAGTAATAGTGCATCTTAATGTATGCAAATTATAAAATTTTAGGATGTTGGGGGATGCCAGAATGGAATGTAGAATGTGACAAAACAACACAACTGTATCACAAATCTATGAAACAACCTCACTGAAGGGTAGAGGAGAATGGTGCTAACTCTGGAAATCAGTCGAGTTTGTAAGACTAAAGGCAAAATAAACTATACATAAGCACGGTACTGTAGTTGAAAAAGTTGTTTCCCACAGGGGTAGGGGTTAACAATTTAAATACTGCTATACATGTATACTGTAATTTAAACAGTTGAGTAAATGGATGGCAGGTGGGAGTAGTCAAGTTTCTCACTTTTGGAGTGGGATGTTACAGATAAGTAGGGGGGGGAAGCTTGAATGATCCATATGGATTATTACTGGTTCTTTTGGTAATAGGTTAGAATTGAAGACATCAGCAAGATCTTATGTTTAACTTAATATAGATACAGATGATTACATATAGAAGAAATATTAATAGGTATGTGTATATATGTGGGTTAATATACACACCCTTGGGGAGGGGATAGCTCAAGTGGTAGAGTGCAGTGCTTAGCATGCATAAGGTCCTGGGTTTAATCCCCAGTACCTCCTCCAAAAACAAATAAAATAATCTCCCCGACCCTCCAAAACAAATAAATACAGAAATATACACACCCTTATTTCCTTGATCTGTCAGCTGAGATGCCCTAGAAGCAATGAAGTCCTAGCAGTAATAAGCACATCTTACACCCATGTCTTAGTTTCTAATATCATTATCCAATAAATAGAACCATGGCTCCTAGAAGAAGTTGAGCCAAGAAATACACAATTGAGCCTGGAGCATATTGTGGCACCAGTAAGGAAATGCTCAAAAAAAAAAAAAGTTGGAGGTATGTCAAAAGGCCTTGAAGGTCAACCTGAAAGAGCATCCAATGGTCAAAGCTGGAACAATCTGAGCAACAAAATTAATGAAGTAGTGTTGGGTTATAACCCAAAGTATAAAATAAATATTAATGAGTTTATACTGATATAAATACATCATTATATAAATAAATGAGGGGAGAGATTCTCAGGCAGAAGAATTCCTAATAAATTACGTAGGTACTTCACTTTCAGGGAGATGGAGTATAACTCTCCACCTAAGTGTGGACTGCATGTAGTAAATTCTTTCCAAAGCCATACAGTACTAAAAGGAAGGGAAAAAGATTAACTTCACCATGGATAAAACTGATACACACTACCTCAGGCCAAGTGATCAAGGTCAACATCAATAGTTGTAAGTCATAATGATAATATGTATGCTTGATATGATGTGATGAAAATAGCACTTTCTCTCTGTGATCTTCCTCCTCAAAATCCATAACGCCAGTTTAATCATGAGAAAAATATTAGACAAATCCCAATTGAGGGACACTCCACAAAATACCTGACCACTACTCCTCATCCTATCAAGATAATCAGAAACAAGGACAGTTTCAGAAGATGTCACAGCCAAGAGGAGACCTAAGGAAACGTGATGACTAAATGTACTGTGGTACCCTGGATGGAATAACTGGAACAGAATAAGGATATTAGATAAAAACTATGAAAATCTAAATAAAGTATGGACTTAATAATAATGCAACAATATTGCTTCATTAACTGTAACTAATATACGATAAGATGTGAAAAATAGGGGAAATTTGGTGTGGGATATATGGGAACTGTCTATTTTGTCTTCGTATCTTTTTTGTAAATCTTAAACTATTTTAAAATAAAAAGTTTATTTTAAATTAGTCAAAGGGCCTAAAGCCATCTAGACATAGGAATATATCCAGAAATGGAAGCAGGGGTCTAAGTGAAGCAAGAAGGCCAAGACAATTTTCCTATAACCTCTGGTCACACAATACGTGGTTAACCCAGGTCAAAGCCCACAGAGAAGGCAAACATCTACATGGCAGATATATTAGGGAAGTTCATCAGTGTTAAGTATATGTGGAGGGGATCTTGATTTAGCTGGCAAAAGCAAAATTTCACACACAAACACATACATACATTTGAGATTCAATTTAAATTCCTCAAATAAGGAAACTGATGTGTTTCAGCCTGTTCCCAGTACTGGGATGCTCTTTTCCAGACCCTTTGGAGTCCTATGGGCAACACATAAAAAATACAAAACATAATGACTCATTAATCTCATCAATCTTACATCAAGCAAAAACTTAGTGATGAAAACCAGGACAAATCCAGAAAAGTAGCTGATGTGTTTACAGTCATACTATCCCTGTTCATTTACTTTGAAAATGGAGGTATTTGTGCGTTGCTGGCAAATTCCATAGCAAAATAACCTCTGAAACTGTTTTAAAGTGGCTTTAAGGGAAGAGCAAAAGATAATTAGATTTCCACTCTCTGATATTTTCCCTTCCATTACAAAAATCCTTTTGGAAAAAAAAAACAAAGTGTTTAAAAGCTCTTGTTTGTGAAAGCCACTGCAGAGGCAGATATCATGTTTGCCTTCTCATACAGCTGTCAGATATCAGAACCTGGGAGCATCTAGTTAAATAAATCTCTGGTATTATCTGAAAAAAAAAAAGACTCAGAATCTTAAGGTTATTTATTTGATGTAATGAAACCCAAGGTATCCTGTAAAGCACAGCACAAACTTTTTTTTTCTGCTCCAAAAAGATCACTCTAACTGAAGGATTATACATGGAATTTTACATATATATAATAAATATATAAATATAAATAACATATTTTTATAATATATAAAATGTATATAAACAGACTCTGCTATCACATATTACATTCTACTCTTAGTTTCACCTTCCTCTACCACTTTAATCACCACTGTGAATGACAGTAGGTAGAAGATGAGCATGGAAACAGGAGTTCAGAATACCACTGTAACCTTCATTCTCAAACCAGAGTCCTTTGAGCTCAGGCATCCCCTTCTATTTCCTCCTCTCAAGCTCTCGGCACTTTATGACATTAAGTTTAAGATCCTGTTTGAGTCCTTTTCCCATATGTACCATCATGAAATAAAATAAATATTGAACTTACCTAGATTTTATGTCAACAAAGGTGTGCAGTCTATTTCTGAGCTGCTGTTTATTAAACTAAAAAATGCAAAATGGAAGTCTGTAACATGACTTCATTCTGGAACAACTTTGAGCCCAGACGTTGCAACTTTAGTGAGAAGCTGAAAAGTCCATTTGGGACAGTATTAGTTTTGGAAAGAATCTTGAAGGTCTTCTAATTCAGAGTTATAACTGATGCCATAAAACCTTTCTTGAACATTTCTGTCAAATGGGCTTCTGTTTAAACAGCTCTAGTGAAGAGGGTATCTTCAATTAATTACTAGAAAGTTCCTAACAGTAAGCCAAAATTCTGACTTATTTCTTATAAAATCTGAATTGATTTGCCCTCTGAAACTTCCCAAGTAAATGCTACCCCTCTTCTATCTGACAAGCCCTTCAATTATTTAAAGAAAAATACCCACAATCCCCCAGTCTTTAAAGTATCCTTGACCTTTTTAATAATTGTTCTGTGTTTATTTGTAAATGAGTTACCTGGTCACTTTCCAGGTTGTCTGTGTCCATCTTAATTGTGGCACTCTGAAATCCAAATCTCCCAACATAAACTATCAAGTACAAAATAAAATATTATGAAGGATTTCCCTGTGCTGGACACCAAGCCTCTATAAATGGAGCCTAAGACTTTATTATGTGTGTATGTGCACTGTAACCTCACAAGTTTGGCTCATGTTAAACTTATAGTAAATTAAAAGCACTGAGTCTTTTTCACATATGCTATTTTTAAGCCACATAATACCTATTTTTGGTAACATTGTTTTTTTTTTTACAAGTACAGGACTTCACATTTTATCCTATTCAATTTAATCCTGCTAGATTTGGCTAATTTTTTCTTCAGTCAACTAAGGTATTTTTGGATCTTGTTAGTGACATCCAGTGCATTTATTCTGCATTCTAATGCTATACTAATTGTGGGATGGGCAAGCTATTTTATGTTTTCATGCTAGTCACTGAAATATAATTTCAATGGGATAGAACTGAGGTTGGAAGCCTCTTGTTCACATTGACACATCACTGAACACTGTCAATTCAACTTACTAACCCATCTACTAGCCTTTCATTATCTAGCTCATATTACTACATTTTTATTAAGGACATTTTGAGAAACAGCTAAATACCATGGTGAGGTACACAATGTTTATTGCCTTGTGAGGTCTCTGGGAGGCAGCTCAACAGAAAGGCAGGCATCCTCCAGAGCAGCTGAAGCACAAGTGGCCCATGTGACTGCCAATTTGGAGGCATACCATATGTATTAGGCCACTGTGGACAGATGTATTGAAGGATAGTTTTAAATATTAGCCGTAACTCAAAAGACAGAAAGGCAAATTTCCAAATTGCAGTTATTGATTATGACAGAGCTGATTCCCACATATGCATTTGTATGTAACCTGCTCCAGGGTGAATAGCAGCAGAGATGAATTCATTTAACAACAGCTAATGTGTCTCCACAACAATACCCAGGAGGTCAGTTAGTACATAATTTATTATAAAATCTCTATTATAAATAAACCAGTATAGTTGAATAGACTCACGGGGAAGCAGAATAGTGAACTGCTTAAGCACATACTCTAGAATCTCAGAAGTGGGTTCAAATTTTTAACTCTGTCACTTAATAGCAGTGTGACTCCAGAAAATTAATCTTTTAACTTATTTCCTTATTTGTAAATTTGGGAAGGTAATAGTAGTACTACCTTATAGGGTTGTTATGAAAACTGAACATAACCATGAATACATTAACTACTATTGTTATCCCAATCTAACAGAAATAAATTTAGTCTAGCAAGACAATCTTGTGAAATCCAATGCTAGGGCTGAGTGACCATCTTTTTTCATTCTTTCCATACTCATCAACTGTTCTTTTAATAATGAATTATAGACTTTTTTCTGAAATTACCTTAAATCTACACATTGGGCTAAGAAGTACTGAAACTGAATTTTGAAAGTACTTAGGGAACCCAAATCTATGCTTAGATACCTCAATACAGCTGAAGCTATATGCTTCAGTACATATCCATTTGATGAATAATGCTGCCTATGTATGTCAGGACAAACAATTCCTTGTTTGAGGGTAGCTTACCCAAACTTTGGAGTTTGTTGGTTTAGAGTAGCTTTTGCCAGTGGTTTTTACTCATCATCAAAGTGTCTAAAGCCTTGGTAAGCATGTATACCACCTGATGAAGTTGCTTTTGGGCGTGGTTTCAGTCTGATGTCTGCCAAATCATTCTTCTCCCTTCTGTTTTTAGAAAATTGTTTTTCCCCTTAGCCTCTTAACAGACTTCTGGGAAGATGGTACCATTTAAACAGGTCTCCAGTTCTTGCCATTCCTCCCACAAATCAAAGGAAATGGCCAAAGGGAAACAAAAATTGAGCAAAACCTATACAACGAGGGCATTAGAATTCTCAAGGAATTTCTGTAAGACATGATGCTTGATGGGGTCATATTGAAAGACTATCACCAATCTGAAGAAGTTCTGTGATATATTAATAAATCAAGAAAATCCTGGCAGAAAACTAATACCATCTAGCTTAAAAGAGCAAGGACTGAAGGTGGGAGCAGGCAGTGAAAAAGACTGGGATGAGAACCTCTCGGAAATTGAGGGAAGTCTAAGTAACTTCTTTTATTTAAGCTTCCCAATTTATTTTTAAATGCAAATAATAGCAAACTGGAAATATCAAAATTGCCACATAGTTTAAAAAGTTTACATTACTAAATTAAGCTGTTTGATGAACATCTTCCATCAAGTCAGCCTGACTCTGTGGCTGGAAAAATCAACCCATTTAAGAATAATGTTAAAATTTTGAATTTGAGTCTCTTTGTGAAAATGAGACACAGGCCAAATGCCTCTCCTGATACCCTATTCCCAATCCCTGGGTTAGGCCCTGACAGGAATTACTCCATTTGTTGCCATTTTGACACATCATATCAACAAAATTTGGAGCAGGCTGCCCCTTCTCAGAAGGCAAGCTCAATGTCTCTGACCATGGTTTCTCACTAAACATGATGGTCTCAACCTGATATGAGAGTCCTCATTAATAAACCAGCAGGACTTATTTCAATATTGTATATCCATCCCCC
Source organism: Vicugna pacos (assembly GCF_048564905.1). Lineage (NCBI taxonomy): Eukaryota > Metazoa > Chordata > Mammalia > Artiodactyla > Camelidae > Vicugna > Vicugna pacos. Next base: position 44,793,516 of record NC_133023.1, on the reverse strand, counting down.
GCTCCAACCATACACAAGTGGTGAGAGTATACATGATATCACATACCTGAAGCAAAGGCCAAAAGAGCAAATGAGGAAAGCCATCTTGAGGTGAACTTCTCCTCCTGGGATTGCTCCTGGTGCTAGCTCCCTCCCCACTGCCTCATCCTGCTGGATCAGAGCCGGTAATATATAAACTTACACCATCTAGTCATCTAGTGTAAGCTTAGGAAGAAGGTGACAAGCAAGTAAACAGCACAAAAAAATTGCCTCACTCTTATTGGAGGGGGAGAGATAGCAGGTTAGGATATACCCTTCTTGATTCAATGATAAATAAGTGTATAAATTCTGAATTAATGGTAGATAAAGAAACCCAAAACAAAAACAGAGCCTATAAAAAAGAACTTGCAAGATGATAAGAGGAAATTACATCACGTAAGAGATAGAGGAAAAACAACTTAAAATTTTTCAAAAAGAGTAAAGTTATAAACAAAAATTAATGAACCAGAAAGCAAAAAAAAAGAATTAATAAACTAAAGACCTGGATCTTTTCAGGGAGAAAACAAAATGTATTAAGAGGCAGAGAAACATTTGGCTCAACTCAAGGATAATTAAGAAATTCTCTGTTCCTTGAATGTTTGAAAGAAGTTTACCTGCTAAACTGTCTGAGCCAGGCCTCAGACAACAACCAGTTTCCCCTATGGTTACTGATTTACTGCTATTTTCTATATTATTGCCTTATCTTTATATTGATTTTCTTGTAAAATCCATGTCATTAAAATTCTTAAATTTATTGTGGCAGACTTTCCTATTGTAATTATCTTAAATATCCAGCATCATATAGCAGTGAAATAATAAATTACCATTTCCTAACTTGATGTTCTGAGGAATATTGATATCCCAAATATTACTAGGTGTGTTTAAAAGAAAAAAAATGTGGTTCTTTACTCAAATAAGTTTAAGAAACGCTGAATTAGATGAGGTTAAACAGTTTTCACTCTTTTAAACTAAATAACATACTCCTTTAAAAAAATAATTCTAGTCAAAATTTACTGCACAATGACTCTCCAAGAGGGACTATAGTATACAGCATTTTGCAAACTCACTTGACCATCTCCCAGAGGAATGGTTTCTCAAAAATGCAATTTGGAAATGCTGCAGCAAACATATTCTGGTTAAAATGAGAAACAAGACAAAAATGCCACTGACACTTTTATCGTTTAGAACTATCCTGGAAGCGTTTAACCCATGTCGTCAGAATCTGTGTTATAAATTTTGAAAGGAACATATTGTTCTAACTTATCATTGATATGACTGCTTACCAGAAAAAACTCAAAAGGATAAGTTGAGTATCTCTGAATTTAACAGATTTCAGTAAACTGCCAATTTAAAATTAATCTATGAAAATACATTCTTCCCCTGTATAGCAAAGATGACCACATAGGTAACACACTGAATAAGAGTTCCTAAATGCAGTATTGTTTCCTGTATATCTGTATTACTTACAAATACACTTATTACAAATTATATGGGACTTAAATAAATAAAACTTTCTTAAAGGATATAGAAAGTTTTTAAAAAATGAGACAATAAATCATGTTTCTGGAAAGCAATGCAATTTTGTAGTTCTCACCATCATATCAATTTAAGATAATCCTAACCAAATTCCCAATTTATATATTTTAGGGGGAATCTAGTAACTGTAAGGTTCACCTGGTAAAATAAACATGTCAGAATCATAAGAAAGTTGTGAAAAATAAAAAAAAAAGATGACTTGCTCTAACAGAAATGAAGTCATATTTCTAACAAAAACTACAGACTGGTGTACTGGGGCTACAATGTTTAGTGGTACTAAAGAGAATTCAAACACAGAATGTGTGACATTTCAAATGGGGGAGACTGGACAATGAGATAAATACCAACTAACAACTGTCTAACCTTTTGGGGAAACAAAGTTAGAATAACTAAATCTGTACTTCAAAATAATTCCAGACAGGGTAAAGGAACTTTTTTAAAAAAATGAAACCATTAAATTAGAGAAATATAGGATAAGATTTATATAATCCTGGGATTGGGCGATCCTTCTAAACATGATCCTAGGGCCAGAAGGCAAAAAGGAAAAGATTTATGCATTTTTAATTTTTTTTTATTTTTTTAGTCATTTTTAATGCATTTTTTTGCCTGTGCACAAGAGAAATAACTGATAGAGTCAAAAGATACAGTTTCCTTTATACATAGCAGTTAAAAGTAATGCAAACGTCACATGACAGTTTCAGTGAAAGTTACATTTCCAATTACAAATCAAAATGCGTATTAGGGTCTCTTTATGGGAGAAGCTGAGAAGGAAGTCTTAGGTAAAAAAGCACTTTCCTGGCATTACTATACTGATCCTTCAGGCTGCACTAAGATTAAGATCATATACAGTCAATTTGCAAATGTTGACACAATGTCACACTGTAAGTTTTCTGCACAATTAAATGTATACTTAGCGATACCAGGATAAACATTTCTACTATATTTTAACTGAACTTGCCTAGCCAACATTTTCACTGAGAAGTTTATCAAAGATGCTGTAAGATTCTACAAAACTGTGAGATATACCGAGCTCCAGAAATATTTCTTATTCTCTTTCTAATTTTGGTTATACATATACTGCTCAGAGATTCTGTTGTAGTATCTCTAGATGTACAGTTCCAATTGTGCTTACTGTACTGTGTATAAATATAGCAAAAAAGATCAAAGAATGGTATAAATCTTACAGCATTTTGCTAGCAAAAATACATGCCAAAGTCACAATAAGCAATATTGTACCACAAATTAGAGCTTCAAATAATTTGCTTCTGTTTTTAACATTTTCATTCTACATTAAATTACTATCATAGGCTAATGTTTAAAATGCAAATAAACTGGACATCTGTAGGACAAAACTTGTTCACCCAACTGTGAAGGTTGATACCTGTTTCCAAAAATCACAATAAATGCAGAATAAAGAGAAGTGTTTGCATGCAACACCTTTGAGTGAGACAGCACTGATCCCCACCATTCAAAACAGAGAAGGAAGGATATGGAGGGAAGGAAGGGAGGAAGGAAGGGAGGGAGGGAGGAAGGGAGGAAGGAAACAAAGAGGGAGGAAAGGACTCCACCTTAAAATGCATATTAGATTTATAACTAGACAGATTTAAAAGAATCAAAATGAAAGTAAAGCACAATTTTGTGTGTGTTTAAAGATTTAAGAGCCATTATCAAAAATAAGATACATTTTTTCAAGGTACAGAAATGTAATTACGATGGCTGGGAGCCCAGCAGCCTCTCAATGGCGGCATTGATGTCGCCTCCTGTTGCTATTAGAGCCTGCAAGTTTGCTTCCCGGTTTAGGAACCCCATTGCGTTGAGCTGTTCCAGTTGTTGCTGAAATCTGACTTCTGGACTCGGCAGCTGTGGAGGATTTGCTCCAGCCAGAGCCTGCACCATTTGCTGAATGAACTGCTGGTTCGGTCCTGATTCTGATGTTGGGCTCGTGGTTTCACTGGGTGCAGAGCTAGACACGGTGGGCCCAGGGGGGGCACCTGAGCCAGTGGAGCCGGGGGGACCTGCTGCAGGGCCAGTAGGTCCTATGGGCCCAATGGGGCCTATGGGGGTAAATGGGACTATGGGGCCAATGGGGCCTATGGGTGTGACTGGGCCTACAGGGCCTATAGCGGTTCCCAGCACCCCGACCCCCACACCTGGAGTGAAGCTTGGAATCAGGCCAGGCGCTTCAGTAGCTAATGTCTGTAGCCCCTGCTGGATCTGCATTAAAGCCTGCATTGCTCTTGGGTTTGACATGGCTGACAGTGTGTCTGGATTCTGCATCTGCTGCAAGAAAGCAGGGAGCTGTGGACGCATCTGCTCCTGCAGTTGAGGATTGGCAGTGAACACAGGGCTATTCAACATCATCTGTGCAGCCAAATCTGGATTCTGGCTCAGCGACTGCATCATGCTTCTCATATAGGGCGCAGACAGCATATTCTGGATCAGCTGGGGGTTTTCAGTTATCTGTTGCAGCAAACTCTGCATTCCTGGGGTACTGAAGATGCTGGCGACATAATTGGCTGCAGCCACTGTGTTCCCGGTAGCATTGCTGGAGCTACTGCCAGATCCACTACCACTGCTTGTTGTTGTGCTGGTGGTCGCAGAACTCTGGGTAGCCGGTGGTGGCGCCCATGGATTGGGTAATGGATCTCGATTTTCTGTGCGGGAAGGCTGCGTACCTTCCCCAGAGGAGGAACTGCTCCCCACGGAGGCAAAAGGATTACCCCCAAACTGCTCTTGGGCAGCATTCAGCATGGGTTCTTGAATGTCAGTGTACATGCGCCGTAAAGCATTGTAGCCACCAGGGATGCTTTCGAGATTGCTGAGAGCCAGGTCTTGATTTCTCATCATCTCTTGCATCATAGCTGGATTCCTGGCGATTTCAAGGGTCTGTCTCATTATATCTGGGTTGTTGAGCAGGTGACTGATTTCGGGGTTTCTTTGAATCAATTGTTGCATCTGTGGATTGGCCATAATGAGCTGCCTCATCAGATCAGGATTCGAAAGCATGCTCTGAACAAAGGGATTTTCCATGATTTGGATCATCATCTCAGGGCTAGACAGGAGCTGCTGCTGCATCTGGTTCTGGAGCTCAGAGAAGTTGGTCGAGCTCAAGCCCAGGCTGCTAAGGCCTGCAAGTCCTCCCAGGCTCCCCAACCCAAACGGGTTGCTATTTGTGGAAATAGGTGTGGAGTTACTCCTGGGAGTCGACGCGGAGGTAGTATTAGTTCCCGCGGCATTACTAGGCTGTGTGGACTGGCCCTGAGGTCGGTTCTGGCTTTTGATGACAAGATGAACAGTCAGTCCATCATGGATGCCATGCTGGATCAAGGTATCTTGATCTTTTAAGATTTTTCCGGCAAAAATCAGCACTAGCTGATCGGTTTGGGATTTGAAGCGTTTCGAAATCGCTTCTTTAAATTGCTGGACTGAGCTGTTCTCGGGCACTGCGAACTCCTCTTTCTCTTTGGGGGTCTTCACAGTGACTTTGATGATTTTGGGTTCGGCCGGGGCAGAGGCAGGGCCTTGGGCCGCAGCAGAGCCGCGGGAGGGGCGCGGGGGGCCGCCGCTCTCGCCGTTCTCAGCCATGGCGGCCGCGGTGACGCAGGCAGACAGGGAAGGCGCGGGCGGGCGAGAGAGAGAGCGAGGGAAGAAGGAAGGAAGGAGGCACCGCCGCAGCAGGCTGGGCCGGGCCGGGCGGGGAGCGCGGAGCACGGTACCTCTGTGTTGAAGACTGCGGTTCCCTGGTCCTCCGGTGGAGAGAGGGCTCGGTGTAGGCCTCGGGCCGTAGTCTCCGAGCTCAGGTCTCTGGGCCTCCGCCGCCACCGCCGTGTGATCCCAACGCGCGCACTCCCAGCAACTCCCGCAGCCGCTCCGCCCGCTCCTCCCCGCCCCTTCCCCTCCCCCAGTTCCTTGCTCGCCTCCCCGCCCCCCTCTGCTGACGCGGCGCCAGGCCCAGAATGGTAGATTCGACTCGGTCAAAATTTAAAACTTCTGTACTGAAAAAAAAAAAGGGGGGGGAGGGGGGAGGGAGAGAAAGAGAGAGAAACAAAGAGAGAAAGAGAGAGAAAGAAACAAAGAGACAAAAGAAGACAAGAAAAAAAAAGAGAGGAAAGGAGGGAGGGAGAGGGAGCTAGGAAAGGGAGCCAGCCTCTATAAAGGACGTTAAAGACAAATGGAGTACACATACATATATATATTCATATATATATATATGCATATTCCGTAAGGCAGTGAAGTGAAAGGATGAAAGCCTGAATCGAACCGACCCCATCCATGTAAAGGATGAAAAATGAAATATACAGAACTCTGACAAAGCAAAAAGGAAAAGATTAACCCCCTCCTTGGGGTAAGGGTAGACGACTGGGCAGGAGCCTGCATTTTACAAAAGAAGTGCAAATGGCCAATGGACATGTAAAAGAATGATTAAGATCACTAGTAATCAAAGAAATTCAAATTGAAACAATGAAATTCTACTTCTATTATATGTTGGCAAAGGTGAAAAATAATAATAAACCTTATCCAGTGAGAGTTGAGAAAATGCACTCTCATGCCAATTGAAGTGTAAGTTGTTATAATCATAAGGCAATTTGAACGTATATATCAACATTTTAAATATTTCCACCTTTATTTGGAAATGCCTCATTTAGAGACCTCATCTATGAAAATAACTGAATAAGGCTGCAAAAATACATATGTATAAAGTGTATATGCACTGCAGCATTTCAAAATTATTTTAAAAGATAATCCGTGTCTGTTTACACAGGATTGGTCAAATATATTATGATATTACCATATTATAAAATAATATGCACTATGTTTAAAAATGGGTGGTTAATTTATATGATATAAAATATCTTTAAAGGTATTCATGAAACAATAGTTACAGGGAAATCACAGAGTATTTTCACTTTCAGTTTTATATATTTCTGTACAGTTAGAAATTATACAAACATGTATGTTTCAATACCAAAAAATACAGAAAGTATTTTTAATTTTAAAACTGTTTTTAAACAGTTTGTATATGTAAACTGTCTTTAAAGACAGTGTATGTGTATGTGTAAAAACAAATCTGGAGCCCTATACCCCAGTATGTTAATGGTGGTTATTACTTGGTGCTGAAATTATGAATAACAATTCCTTTCCTTTTTAAATAAAATTTCAGATTTGCTGATGGCTTTTATAAGTATGCATTGCATTTACAATTTTAAAAAATGTGAAGATATTTTGGTGGGAAATTATACGTAGAAACTGACAGGCACACAATAGTAGGGGCAGCCATTAACATATTTACTTAATTTATTTACAGATTACATAGAAGAAGTAAAGATCTAGCACTTGAATAGTAGAAGAAATAATTTCAAATTTATGTGTAAACTTCTAACTCTCGTTTATACCATGCAAAAAATAATTTTTCCTCCCAGTATCCAGCCAGCATTTAATAGCTTTTGAAAGTCACTAGGCCACAAATATCATAGTAAATCTCAAGATAAGAAAAAATATTAGTATATGATGTCTATCAATAAGGGAATGGATTAATATAGTATGATTAATGTGATTAATAGTTTGCAGAAAATAAAAGGAATGAACTACATCTAAATATGTTAATATATACAGATCTCAAAAATCTAATTAATTAGCACTACGTTCTATGGTGTTTATAGGTGCATTCATGTGTATGTGAAGCTATTGAAAATATACTAGGATGATTCATACCAAACTTGCACCCATGAAGAAGAGGAAATGGAATAGGCCACAGGACAGTAATTAAAAGGAAATCTAATTAAATCCCTAAAAATATATTTCATCTTTAAAATGGAGGCAAATATGGCAAAATAGCAATAATTCTAGATAGTAGGAATGAGTATTTGTTATAATATCATTGTATTTTTTTAGATTTTTTTATTTTCTCAAAAAAGAAAAAAATTTTCTAAAAATTAAGAAAATATTAGGGTGGACCACAGTTTGGGCTCAGTAGATAAAGTTAGAGATTTAGTGTTATTTTGGCCATTTTTTCTCCCCGCCTCCAGATTTATTGAGTTATAACATTGTATAAATTTAAGGTGTACAATTCATTGACTCGGTACACTTATATGTTGAAAAATGATTACTGTAGCATTAGCTAACACCTTCATCAGGTCACTTAATTACCTTTTCTTTTTTGTGATGAAAACATTTAAGATCTACTCTCTTGGCAACTTTCAAGTATGTAATACAGCATTATTAACTATAATCACCATGCTGTACATTAGATCCACAGAACTTACTCATCTTATAACTTGAAGTTTATACCTTTTGACCAACATTTCCCCATTTCCCCTCACCCCCTAGCCCCTAGTAACCACTATTCTACTCCCTGTTTCAATGAGTTTGGCCAAAAGCACATTGCCTTGAGTATTCCTCTTTTATCTTATAAATTATATTTTTTTGCATTTTACTCCAAAAATATCCATTTTAATGTTTTAAATTACAACTGAATAAAATGAGCACTCCAGCGGTTAAACGAAAATGCCTTTGTTAGTGAGAAGCACATTAATCACCTGAAACTTAAGGAAGGAGCAACAAGATAATTACATGAAAACTAGAATTGCACAAGTAGATTTAATCACAGATGAGGGTATATTTCTGAAAATTATAAGAAAATACTTTGTACAAATCTTTGCTAATAACAAAGAAAAATGGATAAGTGTATTACTTTTCTAGGAAGGGGTACATGACCAAAATACATTCAAGAAGTAGAAAACCTTAACAGATCATGTAAGAAACTTGTAAGAAAATGAATAAGAGATGAAATAATTAACTATTTTAAAAATCAGCTTTCTTATTCAAGTTGGCAACTAAGCTTTTGCTTTCTACCTCCTGTCTTTAACCAATCCAATTGGACGACAAAAATGACATGAGACAAATAATAAATCCGTAACAGTGCTGGAAATGTGAAAAGAGTGACTCTTTCCATGAATCCATGAATTGTCATGTTAAATGCCAAAATAAATTCTATATGAAAAATGAAATAATAAAATTTGCAGAAAAATATTATAGCAAATATTTATATAATGTAGGCATGGTTATGGCCTTTCTGAAACAACAAATAAAAACCAATGGAAAGATAGATTGAGTAAAGAATTTAAAACTTCTGTATGTTAAAAATACAGTAAAAATCAAAAGGTTAACTATATTCAATATCTTTTGGTAACCTATAATGAAAAAGAATTTGAAAAAGAGCATATGTATGTACATGTATGACTGAAACATTATGCTGTACACCAGAAATTGACACATTGTAAACTGACTATACTTCAATTAAAAAAAATTAAAAGGTTAAACTAAAAAAATTTTTTGTAACATTTCTAACACATGAAGTCTTAGTATTCTTGACATAACACATGTCTTACAAATCAATTTTAAATGAACATCCAAAGAGAAAAATAGACAAAGGACATTAGTATGTTAATGTTACAGAGGCAGGGGGAAGGTCAGAAAGAAAAGAAGGAAGGAAGAATAGAAGGGAGGAAGAGAGGGAGGAAGGAAAAAGAAAAATATTTCATCTTCTTTAAATAAAAAATGCAAATTAAAATAACTGTGAAATATTTTGTCTGCAAAATTAAAGAGACCAATATAGCATTCAGTCTTGACATAGTCAATCTGGACTGCCTAGTTTCAAATCCTGTTTCGACTACTTCCACTTACTAGCTACTTGATGTTGGGCAAGTAACTTAACCTTTCTGTGCCTTGATATTCCTCATCTGTGAAATGAGCTATTTGAAAATCAAATAAATTTACATATGTCAAGCACTTAGAACAGTGCCCCATTCATAGTGAGCACTATATGAATATTATTATTTGAAGAAACAGATACTTCATATCTTGCTGGAAATTAGATTACCTGTTAGTTATGACTTATCTGAAGGACAATTTGCTTAATATAACATGCAGACAATTTTACTGAGCAATTCTTTTTTAGGAATTTATCCTGAAGAAGTAATTTCTGTTGTTGAGGTCTTGAGGTGACTGTACTAATTAAATGTTGTGTTGTCTTCCTGAAGCATATCTATAGAATTTAAGGGAAATCCCATGGTTGCTCCCCACTCCTACTGATGCACATGGGAGCAAATAATACAAGCAGAACTAAAGAGACAACAGTGATATAACAGCAAGAGCCTAGACTTAGCCCAGAAGACCAGGATTTCAACTCTGGCTTGATCACTTATAGCTGTACGACTTTAGTGCAGTTCATTTCATTTCTCTGAACCTCAGTTTCTTCATCAGCAAAATTGGGACTAATATGCGTACACTTCAGAGTTGTAGTTACTGTCAGTAAATTCATGAGAGAGACATCATCAATTGTTTTAACACACCCTCTCCTCTGAAGATAAAATAAATGAAGTAAATTTACTTGGTAAATTAAACTATAACAGAAAAAAAAGTAAAGGATCAGAGTGAAGATAGTCTATCTGGTAGATATATATTATGTTCTAGAGATGTATGTTCAAATTATCTATCATTCTTGCTCTGACTCTATGTTCCCTATAATTATCTGATAATTTTGATTTTTCATTTAATTTGCCTATAAAAAGAGAATGAACAAGTCAGGCTTTCTTGAATGTTCAGAATTCTAGTGCTAGATACCCACTTTAACCTGTAGGGCATAAATTACAAACTGGAAATTCATGGACTGGCTTTAGCCTGCAACACCTAATACTTGGCAAATTTCCTATACAAGTCCAGAGTTGAGGCTTTTCTTTCAAAATTCGATGATCTGGCTACATTAGACTGATATACTTAAAGGGCCACAATTTGACTGGAGCTGAGCAGTATCTGTCCCCTTTAGATAAGGCATGTATTCTGACTCTACCAAGTCCACGTCATTCATTTGCTTATATAAGTTGGTCCCATAGGCACTGGAGTTTTTTGACCCTCTCTGGAGGAGTTCAAGCATTCCCTTCCCTCACTCCATCTCCTGAAGAGTAGAAGCACTGAAGCAATGAGGTGAGTTCCAAAAAAAACAAGAACACACTTGTTTCATTTTATTAGAAAGTGGAGTATTCACACTAGGGGGAGTATAAATATATGTATTGGCACTCCGTTGATGATGATGACAATGGTGATGATAATGATAGCAGCTAATACTTATTTTTCCTTCCGTTTATCTTTCCATGACTTTTACCATTAGAGTTATATGACCTTGAAGGACTTCCAATTGAAACGGGGACTTGAACAAGATATGAGATGGGAGTGAAAGTCTGCCTCACTGCGCTGGGTAGAATGAGATTTTATATTATAAACTATGTCATAATTTGCATTTTATGAATTTTTTCAAAATAACTTAGAACTAAATTCCCTCTAGGTTTATAAAATCAAAAGAAGGAAAATTAAAATGAAAATAGGAGGGAGGAGAAAATACTCAAGTATAATTAAAGATAAGTAATATGGAGGAGTGGACATGGGAAAGAAAAGCAAGAAAGTAAGTGTTTCATCAGAATGTAGAAATGAGTAAAACAATTGCTTCTTTCTTTTTTTTTAATGGAAGTACAGTTATAATGTGTCAATTTCTGGTATACAGCCCAATGTCCTAGTCATGCATATACATACATATATTCGTTTTCATATTCTTTTTCATTAAAGGTTATTACAAGATATTTAATACAGTTCTCTGTGCTATACAGAAGAAATTTCATGTTATTTTAATCTATTTTTATATGTAGTGACTAACATTTGCAAATCTCAAACTCCCAAATTTATCCCTTCCCACCCCCTCTCCTGGTAACCATAAGATTGTTTACTATGTCTGCAAGTCTGTTTTATTTTGTAGATGAGTTCATTAGTGTCCTCTTTTTTTCGCTTTTTAGATTCCACATATGACTGTTATCATATGATATTCTTTCTCTTTCTGGCTTATTTCACTTAGAATGATGATCTCTAGGTCCATCCATATTGCTGCAAATGGCATTATTTTATTCTTTTTATGGCTGAATAGTATTCCATTGTATAAATTTCCAAGACTTCTTTATCCAGTCATCTGTCGATGGACATTTAGTTTGCTTCCATGTCATGGCTATTGTATATAGTGCTGCTATGAACACTGAGGTGCATGTATCTTTTCAAATTAGAGTTCCTTCTAGATATATGCCCAGGAGTGGGATTGCTGGATCATATGGTAAGTCTGTTTTTCATTTTTTGAGGACTCCCCATACTGTTTTCCATAATGGCTACACCAAAATACATTCTCACCAACAGTGTAGGAGGAACAAATGCTATTTTCAATCTCATTCAGAACAGTAAGTTAGAATTGATTGACAAAATGAACATGTCAAGAGAAGGTGAACATATATCGCTTTAGAGGGCATCAAGGCTTAATCTCCTTAAGGATAGAATAGGAGATATTGTAGGAATTAAAAATGCTCTGGAACTGACATAATTATAAACATACAAATAATTACAAAAGCAGAGGTTAAGTTTCCAGGACAATTCTACAAAGCCTATTTAATTTACAGTATAGCTAAGAATTGAAGTTAGCTATGTTGCAGTCAAATGGAATGTGTCACTATTGAAAACTAACTACAAGATGCAGATCAGAATACCAACAGAAATACACTTGGCAGCAGTGAGAGGAGACACTTCCTCCACATGCATTTGCACGTGGATTCCCAAGACTCTAGTGTCAGCGTAAAAAAATGATAAAAAAAAAGGAGGTACTTGGGAATTTTCAATGACAATAGAGAAATAAAGAGAGTTGAATTGTAAGATAAATATATTTCCAAGCTTTCTTTGGCATATCTCTATATTAGATAAATAAGACTGCAAGTATTTACTGTTACATAGTCTGAAGTTTTCAGATTAACATCTACACATGGCACCTGTTGGCAAATTTTGGTGTTATAGTCCAAACCCACCAGACATTGAAAATTCTCAAGTACAAATCAAAGGAGAATGCAATGTTTATAAGAAAGTCATGTGGTCTGTAGATGGTGCAGGATAAAACAGATACTAGAGTTAGGAAATTTCAAACTCTTGCAAAGGTAATATCCATTGTTGATGGTAGAAATCAGTTGTGACAGCAGATACAGAAGTGGTAGCTGTATTATCTAAGACAAATCTTCAAACTTGAGTTTGTCTATTCAAAGTCTTTTCAAACAGTAGGAGGATAAAGATAGTAGTTTAAAGGGAATCAATTTCTAGATACTCAATTTCCATATAGCTCCTTTCCTAAAACTGATCTGCCCGAAAATACCCCTCAGGTAAGGCATCCCCTTTTTGCAATTGACCTTTTCCCACTTTACAAAATAATGGGATACTTCTATCATACATCTAAGATTTGACTATATTGCCTTGCCCATGGGATAAAAACTTTGAGTTTGTTTACAAAGGGGAAATTTGAATCATTTATTGGTATCCATGCTGAGAAAGTGAGTGATTCTAATCACTAGGTAATAAATCATTTTGCTAGTCTGTAATTTCCAATTCTTTGTCTTGGTCAAAATTGAAGAATAAACTAATTGAATTTATGATTAAAATAATTCATGAAGATCATTATGTGATTTTTGGCATATTATCTGCAAGGAAATCAAAGATGGATGGAAATTACCATAACAAAATTGTTCCATTCCCATCTATTAATATGTTTATTATATACATTCGTGCTTATATTAATAAAAAGTTTAAAGGGAAAAAATTACTGGCCATGAGTACTATCCATGTTTGGATAAATAAACTAATAGAGGAAAAAAGCCCTCAAATGAATTTTCAATTAAATTTTAACTTTTTACTATTTAAAATTTATAAAGGCTAGTGATGCATTTATATTATTTCCTTCAATTATGTACTAACAATAATTGTAATGATACATTAATAAGGAACAATTTTTAACTTTTAAAATTAATTTTAATTAAAAAATTTGATGTAGGAAACTATGATTCAGTGTTTCTCTTTTGCATATACATTCATTTGTACTTTTCAATTCCACATATAAGTGATATTATATAGTATTTATTCTTCTCTGACTTATTTCACTAAGAATAATATTCTCTAGGTCCAACCACATTGCTGCAAATGGTTTATTTCATTCTTCTTTATAGCTTAATCCAGTCTTTATGTTGATGGTCACTTGAGTTGTTCCCATGCCTTGGCTATTGTAAGTAGTGCTGCTATGATCATTGGGGTGCATACATCTTCTCAAATTAATGTTTTTATTTTTTCAGATATATACCCAAGTGTAGAATTGCTGCATCATATGGTAGTTCTATTTTTAGATTTTTTGAGGAACTTCCATACTGTTTTCCATAGTTACGGCATCAGTTTACATTCTCACCAACAGAGTGCAAGGGTAACCTTTTCTCCACATCCTCTCCAAAATTTGTTATTTGTAGACTTTTTGATGATAGCCATTCTGAAAGGGGCAAGGTGATAAAACATTGTTGTTTTGATTTGCATTTCTCCAAGAATTAACAGTGTTGAGCATCCTTTAATGTGCCTGTTGGCCATCTGCATTTCATCTTTGGAAAAATGTCCATTCAGGTCTTCTGCCAATTTTTGGATTGGGTTTTTTGGTTTTTTTATTCTCAAGTTGAGCTGTTTGGGATATTAAGCCCTTGTCAGTCGCATCAATTGCAAATATTTTCTCCCATTCCCTAAGTTGTCTTTTTTTTTTGTTGGATTCATTTGATGTGTAAAAGCTTTTAAGTTTAATTAAGTCCCATTTGTTTATTTTTGCTTTGATTTATTTTGCCTTAGGAGACTAATCTGAGAAAATATTGCTACCATTTATATCAGTGTTCTGCCTATTTTGTTGTCCTGGAGTGTTGTGGGTTTCCTATCTTACATTGAGGTCTTTAAACCATTTTGAATTTATTTTTGCATTTGATGTGAGGGAATGTTCTAATCTCATTGTTTTACATGTGACAGTCCAGTTTTCCCAACACCACTTGTTGAAGAGACTGTCTTTTCTCCACTGTATATTCTTGCCTCCTTTGTCATAGATTAACTGACCATAGGGGTATGGGTTTGTTTATTGGCTGTCTATTCTGTTCCATTGATCTATGTGTTTGTTTTTGTGCCAGTATCACAATGTTTTGATTATTGTATCTTTGTAGTATATTCTGAAGTCTGAGATGTTTACACTGGCAGCTGTGTTCTTTTTTCTCAAGAATTTGGCAATCTGGGATCTTTTATGGTTTCATATGAATTTTGAGATTATTTGTTCTAGTTGTCATGGGTATTTTGATAGGGATTGCAAAAAATCTGTAGGTAGTTTTGGGCAGGATGGGCATTTAAATGATATTAATTCTTCCAATCTAAGAGCATAGACTATTTTTCCATTTCTTTCTATCTTCTTCAATTTCCTTCATCAGAGTTTTACAGTTTTCAGAGTATAGGTCTTTCGCATCCTTGGTTAAATTTATTCCTAGGTATTTTATTCTTTTTGATAGGATTTTAAATGATATTGTATTTTTATATCTTCTTTCTGATATTTCATTATTAATGTATAGAAACACAATAGAGTTCTGTATATTAATCTTGTATCCTGCCACCTTACTGGATTCATTTATTAGCTCTAATAGTTTTGGGGTGGAGAGTTCAGGACTCCCTACATAAAGCATCGTATCATCAGCAAACAATGACAGTTTTACCTCATCCTTTCCAATTTGAATACCTTTTATTTCTTTTTGTTGTCTGATTGCTGTGGCTAGGACTTTCAATACTACATGAAATAGAAGTGGTGAGAGTGGGCATACTTGCCTTGGTATAAATTTATCAGAAAGGCTTTCATCTACACAACATTGAGTATGATGTTGGCTGTGGGTTTGTCATAAATGGCCTTTATAACGTTGCAATATGTTCCCTCCATATTCACTTTGATGGGAGTTTTTATCATGAATGAATGTTGAATTTTTTCAAATGCTTTTTCTGTGTCTGTTGAGATAACCATACGATTTGTATCCTTTCTTTTGTTAATGTGATATATCTCATTGATTAATTTGTAAATGTTGAGCCATCCTTTAGATCCTCAAATAAATTCAACCTGATCATAGTGAATGATCCTTTTTATGTATTGTTGAATTTGTTTTGCTAATATTTTGTTGAGTATTTTTGCATCTATGTTCATCAAAGTTACTGGCCTTTGAATGAAATAAGCAGGAGCACATTTGTTTGCAGCTACTAATTAAAACTTTCACTATGTAGTAGTCAAATAACAGGAACATTGACCTGAAAAAGATGTAAATTTATACCCAGCCATACTGTTAAATTGAAAGAAATAATTTTAAGCTAAAAGTATAAAGTAGTATATACAAAAATATACAAATCATGTTTGTAGAACTCAATGAGCCGGTTACCTGTGTAACCAGCAGTCAGATCAAGAAACAGGATATTACCAAGCCACTCATTTGTCAACCTCATCTTGCTTTCCAGTCACAACTCTCTCCAAAGATAACTACTACTTTGACTTCTAACATAGGATATTAGTTGTACCTGTTCTATAACTTTATATAAATGGAACCAATAGTATGTATTGCTTAATGTCAGGCTTCTTTTGTTCAACATTATATTTGTGAGATTGTAAGATTCATCTCTCTTGTTTTATGTAGCAGTAATTCATGATTTTTCATTGAAGGAAAGGAGTATTTTAAAACACTATTTAAAAAAAACACACAACTAACAAAAAATAACCCCAAACTTAGATAGATACAGAGAACAGATATGTGGTTGCCAGAGGGGAGGGGAAGCCAGGGATGGGTGAAATGGGTAAGAGGAGCCAAACTTCCAGCTGTAAAATAAATGAGTCATGGGAATATAATGTACCACATGGTGGCTATAGTTAATAACATTGTATTTCATATTTGAATGTTGCTAAGATCATAAATTTCAAAATTGTAGAATAGATAAACAAGATTATACTGTATAGCACAGGGAAATATATACAAGATCTTATGGTAGCTCACAGAGAAAAAAATGTGACAATGAATATATATATGTTCATGTATAATTTGAAAAATTGTGCTCTACACTGGAATTTGACACAACATTGTAAAATGATTATAAATCAGTAAAAAATGTTAAAAAAAATTGTAAAAGTCCTCATCACAAGAAAAAGAGAAAAGAAAAAAGTTTAACTATGTATGTTGATACATGGTAACTAAACTTATTTTAGTGGTTTTTCAATGTGTACAAATATCTAATCATTATGTTGTACACCCGAAATTAATATAATGTTATATGTCAATTATACCTTAATAATAAAAAAAAATTTTAAATACATAAATAAATTTTTAAAATCACACAGGTAATGTTTTTTGCTGAACTATTTGTGTCCACCAAGATAGCAGGATAAATTAGTCAGTCTATTATCAGTGGAACACAGCAATAAAATATAAGTTCGAATGTCAGTCAGATCCTAGTCAGCCTCCAATTTATTGAAGTATAGTTAGTTTACAATGTTGTGTCAATTTTAGTCAGCCTGCAATTTAAACATAATTTCTTCATAAACTGGCTCTATAGTCTTAGACTATTCATTTATGTCTCTATGCTTCAGTTTCTTCAAATGAAAAATGGGGGTGTTAGCTATGTAAAAGGGTTGTGTAAAGATAAAATGAAATGCTATAGATAAAATGAGCTGAAAAATCTCTTAGTATAGGTCCTAGAGCATTGTAGATGATCACTAAATTGGTAGTAGTCATTGTTCTAATTATTACAGCTAAAACCCAAATACTTAACCCATCATCAAGGCTGATCTGTTTGATAGTAAAAGCAATCTCTTTTCAAAAATATCCACTTAGCAATTAATATGTTACATCTGTATGGTAGAATCTCTGAATCTTATATGTTCTATTTCTCTGAGGTGCTCAGAACCCTCTGGGGATCCATAAATATAATCTCAGGTGGCAGCAAGTTCTCTATGATATTTTCATTTTTGTGTATTTTCATTCTGATAGTAATATAACTTAACAAAAATCACATTCTGGATCATCTGGTTGACCACCTCATAAGTGAGCACTGCCATCAGTTTTGGAATCTGTGTTACACATGTTATTTTAATTATATATTCCACTATTTTAACTATAGTGGAGTAAGATGAGACTGGCAGTGAAATGAATATGTAAATAATAAATTCTCACCAAAGGAAGACTAAATGGCATCATGGCTGGCTACACAAGTAATAGTTCTGCAGTGGCTGAAATTTTAAAAAAATGTAGTGGGAGAATTGAGTCTCACAGTATACAGTGGTACAGATATGAACATTCAGAATAACATGCACCATGGTAGTCAGTAACATATTCATTAGCAAATGGCAAATGATTTGTTACCAAAAATAATGTTATTTTGAATTGTATTAATTGATCATTTTTCATTTAATCTAGAAATATTCTTTGGTTTATAGTTTTAGAAGGACTATAAGCATAAAGAGTTTGGGTATAGTATCATGTTTGTACATATTTAAATATCACCATAATACAAAAATTAAGTCAATTGTTGGGTTACAACACTTTTTCATTAAAAGTAGTATGCATATTATTTACGTTTGAGAGATACTACCATTGGAGGTCTACAAGTCACATGGAAGGGCTAGGCCTTTGCATTCTGAACTGTAACTGTGGTACTGAGTTAATTAACAAACAATAAAAGTGTGTGCAATGGAAAAGTCTAGACAGTTGAACAGGATACTTCAATCATTTCTGCCTCATGGACAAATCTAGTGATATGTATATCTATCTATCTATCTATCTATCTATCTATCTATCTATCTATCTATCTAATGTGTGCTTAAACACATTCTGAGGGTCTATAACCTTTCCCACCAATCTCTTTCTTTCATTTCACAAATACTTACTGAGTTCACTACTATGTGCTAGGCACTGACTTACCATGGGAATACAATGGCATATAAAATACATACTCTACCTTTATGAAATACACATTAACTAAATAATTACAAATAGATATAGAATTACAAATTACAATAAGAGTATCAAGGGAAGGAACAGGCTGTGAAAGAGAATCATAGGACATATCTATTTTACAATAAATGGTCACAAGAGTCTACTCTAAAATATATTTAAAGTGAGATATGAGTGATGAGTAGAAGACAGCCAGGTGAAAAACAAGAGGAAGAACATTCCAAAAGGAACATACCATTCATGAAAAGGTCCCAAAGCAGGTAAGAACTGATATAATTCAAAATGGCAATGTGGCCCTGGAGGAAGTAGTGAGTAAAATGTTAAGACATTTGGATGTTTTTCTAAAGGAGAAGCAGAAGCTATTGATGGGTTTTAAGTATTGGGATGGTATGATCCAATTGGCATTTTTAAAAGATCAGTCTGGCTGCTGTTGGAAAAACAGATAAAGTGGAGCAAGAAAAAAAATAGTTGGAAAGTTTTCATATTAGTCCAGATCAGAATTAACTATGACTTGGGCTAGGATAGTAAAGGTGGAGACAGAAATTAATGGAAACATTTAAGACGTATCCTGGAGGTATAACTGAGAAGACATATCTAAACACAGTGAAACAATCATACTAATCCAAATTGAAAATTATTTTGTAAAACAACTACTTGGGCCCTTGGAAAAATGTCAGTGTTATGAAAGGCAATAAAAGTCAAGAACTATTGTTCTATATCAAAGGAGACTAAAGAAGCACCACAAATAAATACAATGCCTGAGCCTGGATAAGACGAAAAAAAAAAAAGCTAAAAGGGATATTATGGGAATAGTTGGGGGAATTCAAATATGGACTGTACGTTAAATAATATTGTATCAGTGTCAATTTTTTGTCTGTATAGTGGCATTATAGTTGTGTGGGACATCACTCTTGTTGTTAGGAGATACATGGTGATGTATTTATAGGTGAAGTTTCATGATGTTTACAATGAACTTTTAAATGGTTCACAGAAGGAGAGACATGGGGATGGGGAAGAAAGATGAAAGAATTTGTTAATAATTGATGAATCTAAATAAAAAATATGTAAGTATTCATTTTATTATTCTTTTGTTGTTCTTGTGGGCTTGAAATTTCAGACTAAAAAGCTGGTGGAAATGGATAGGAGTTGCTGACAAATTGGATATGGGAGCAAGGTAAAAGGGAAAAATCAAGGATAACTTCTAAGCAACTAGATATATAATGGTGTAATTCAGGAAGATGAGGAAAATAATGTCAAGTGGGAGATGAAAATAAAGACATTCTGAGAATGAAGAGTTCTGTAAGGTCACACTGAATATGAAAGTTATATATTCATGTCCAACAGGCAGTTGGACACATAAATTTGGAGCTCAGGAAAGAAGGCAAAGCTGGGCATATATATCTGGGCATCATCAATATGTAGCTCATATTTAAAAGCTATAGAATTATATAGGGTCATGTAGGGAAAGGTAGCAGAGGGAAGCAAAGGGAAGGAAAGAGGGTAAAAAGGAGAAAAGAGGGCTGTTACTGGAGAAAAATCAAGATGGCAGACTAAGAAGGTATAGAACGCACCTCCTCCCACAAACATATCAGAAACACATCTACACGTGTAACAACTCTCATAGACAACTAATTGAAAACTGGGAGAAGAACTCTTATATAATCAAGGCTGCAAGAAAGATTCCTACGTAATAAAGTAGGACAAGAATAAAAAGCATCGGGTTAAGACCTGTGCCCTTGCGAAGGGTCTATGAGGAAAAGGAAGACAGTAGAGTTGGACACTCACCCTGGGGAGTAGGCTCTGCATCTTAGTACTGTGGTACTATGAATATGAGATAAACCCCATGGCTTCTGGGAGAACTTCTGGAGAAGCCTAGACTCCACTGGAGATGAATGCATGATTGCTAGCTTCCCAACAGACAGGACAGAGAAAGCTCTGCACTAGCAGCTGCCATCTCACCATGCTCCCCAATCCAAGCTGTGCAAACACACTAGCCCCTCTCCATGCCATGGCTTGGCATGGGATCTAGGGCAGAGGGTCCTGGAGAAAGACTCTATCTAGTGGCACAGAGGTGACCAGGGAGCCTGGGGTGTGGTCTGGGTGGGGCAGCAGCAGCCATTGTTGGCGCTTACCCAAACAGTACCACAGACCCAGCCCAGACCTTTGGCAGCAGTGCAGCTGCTAGAGTCCCCTGTGACCAACATGCTGCAATCCCCACTCACAACCAGGGACTGCTCTGGCCCCACCTACTATATAACACAGCTTGGTGCTGGATCTGGGGCAGACAGGTCCTGGGAGAAGATTACCACAGAGGCAGCCCAGATCTCACAACGGCCCAGCCATCACAATTCTTGCAGCCATAATGTCCCAACCCTCAGTCCCAGCCTAACAAACACTCCAGCCTCACCCACTCCATGCCACAGCCTTTCACGAAATCTGGGACAAACACAAGAGAGGAAGGGATGCAACTTTGGGCTGCCTTTGAGCAGAGCCATGGGTGCCTACATAGGCAGCACATAGCTCCTCTGTGAGCATGCAGGCCTCACGTGCTTAAGCAGTCATCTCTTTAAGGCAGGGTACCCACTCAAAGGGAATGAAGACTGACTGAGTCCGACCCTCAGGGCTTCTACTCCAACAACTGGGAAACAGACCCCTTCCCTGAGAAGGCAGCAACAGCAACAAAGCAGAGAATTTCTGCCACACATCCTGAACAGGCTTTAGGTCCAACACCAACCACATCCCCTATCAAGGAGATAATAACAAGGACAAAATGAGGAATGATGTGGCTGCCATCCATATCAAAACCAGCCCTCACACAAAAGACATCAGACACAAACAGTCTACACAGGGATACTCCCACATAAAAACTCCCTTTCAAGACCACAATAGATAACTCTTTCTCTGAAATTCATAGAGATAAAAAAAAGTTAAGTAAAATGAAAAGGCAGAAGAATGACTCCCAATTAAAAGAGCAACAGAAACATGCTGAAAGAACAAATACTGAAACAGAGCTCACCAGTCTACTGTACCCCAAGTTCAAAAAGGTGGTAACAAAAATGCTGAGTTATGAAAGAATATTGATAACACAGATCACTGTAACAAGGAACTAGAAACTATAAAGATGAACCAAACAAAAATAGATCATTTAATTTCAGAGATTAAAAACCAATCTAGAAGCAATGAATAGCTGACTAAATTACACAAAAGAATAAGTCATCTGGAAGATAGAATAATGGAAATTACCCAATCAGAAGAGCAGACAGAATGACAAATAGAAAAAAAAATGAGTGCAAAAAATGAGATAACTGGGATAATATCAAACATGCATAATAGGGGTTCCAGAAGGAGAAGAGAGAGAAGGGTACCAAAAATGTATTTGAAGGGAAGAAGGTATATATAGTTCAGTGGTAGAGTGCATGCACGAGGTCCTGGGTTCAATCCCCAGTACCTCCACTAAAAAATAAATAAATAAAAATAAATAAACCTAATAACCCACCCCCTGAAAACAAAACAAAAAGTATTTGAGGAAATTATGGTTGAGAATTTACCAAACCTAAAGAAGGAAACCAATATTGAGGTACAAAAAGCACAGAGGGTCTCAAACACAATGAACCCAAACAAACCCACACTAAGATATATCATAATTAAAATAACAAAAGTTAAATATTAAAAATAATAGTGTTAAAATGCCCATACTACCCCAAACAATCTACAGATTTAATGCACTTTCTATCAAAATACCCATGATATTTTTCACAGAACTAGAACAAATAATACTAAAATTTATAAGGAGCCACTAAAGGCCTAGAATTGCCAAAGCATCTCTGAGGGAAAAAAAAACAAAGCTGGAGGCATAACCCTTCTGAAATTTCAGCCATAAAAATTGAAATACTGTCATTTGTACTAACATGGATTGATCTTGAGAATATTATACTCATTGAAATAAATTAGACAAAGGTAACTGTTATATGATATCCTTTATATGTGAAATCTAAAAATTAAGATGAATGTATATATAAAACAGAAACAGACCCACAGACATAGAAAACAAACTTGTCTTTACCAGACAGGTAGATGGACAAATTGGAGGTATGCGTTAACAGATATAAACTACTATGTATAAAATAGATAAGCAAAAAGTATTTATTGTATAGCACAAGGAATTATACCTATTATTTTGTAATAACATATAATTGAATATAATCTGCAAAAGTATTGAATCTCTGTGCTGTACTCATGAAACTAACACATTGTAAATCAACTATCCTCCAATTAAGAAAAAGGAGAGAAGAAAATAAAAACTCCAGGACTAAGTCTAGGAGACACAATAAGATTTCTGGAAGAAGAGCAGTTAGCAGAGCCTGAGGAGTGTTTAGGGTAGCAGGAAGAAAACCCAAAATGTTTGATATTACAGGAACCAAGAGAGGAGAGAGATTGAGAAAGAAAGAGTAGGCCACTGAAATGAATGTTTCTAAACATTTAAGATTAAGACAGAAATTCATCAATAAGTTTGGCAACACAGAAGTCATTAATAACCTTGCCAAGATTGGTTTCAGTGGAGTAATTGGGAAGAAAGCCAGATTGGAATGGACTGAAGGGTGAAAGTATGGTAATAAAATGGAAAAAATAGGGAGTGGAAATAACTCTCCAGTAACTAAGGAAATAGAGTGGAAGCTTAAGTAGTTTGTGTAATTTGAGGGAAGTCACTTTTTGGTAAGATAGGACCTGTCAGGCCATATTTGTATGCTAGTAATAATGATATAGACAAAGGAAAAGAATAGTGATTTATGAAAGAGGGAGCTTAATTAAAAAATGAAGTCCTTGAGAAGATGAGAGAATATAGTGCTCAGAATACAAGTTTGGGACTGGTTTTTGATACGAGCAGAAATAGATCTGTACTAGTAGTTTTAGACACTTAATTTGAGTCGGGAGAGTACAAGGAAATTCTGAAGCTTATTATTTTCTCAGTGAAGTATGTGGTAGCATTAGCTAAGAATGAGTGGGAAAGAAGATGGGATCTTTAAGAAGAGTGGGTAAGCTGACCTACTGGGAAACATAGTAGGATGCCAGGCAGCGTTGAGTGCCAATTTGAGGTTTGTGGCCATGAATTTTAAGTGCAACCAGGCATCTTAGCTGTTTGATTTTGTTTTACAAGTGGGAAACTAAAGCTCCATGGTCATGGCATGTTATTCTTTTAATGTACTTCTGGATTTTCTTTCTTTGAATTATAGTTATCTTTTTTGCATTGCTATTTATAAATTGTAACTTATGTAGTATTAATATTTTAACTCTATTGTTAACTCCCGAATATAATGTCCAAATTATTTCCACATCATCTCCAAATGTAATGTTGGGCATATAATTCCTTCCTATAATGCATCTTGCTGTGATTTGGAAGAATTGGTGATTGAATAATTTTATTTCAAAACTTAAAACTTACCTTTCTTTCATCTAATGCTAGTACTATTTTTCAGTCAGTACTATACCAGTGTTAGTTTATGCTTCCCGTGTGATACTGATGAGTAAAGAATAGAAGACTTCCTTGAGATATGTTGTAAAGACATTACGGATTCACAGGAAAGAGGAAGAGGTTTAAAGACAAGAGAGACTGTTGCATTGCCTATGCACATGTGGCACCTTGATGATACCTGTGTATACATGAGGCAGTGGCTATTTGAGACAGAAAGGTGAAGTGTAATGGGCAAAGGACAATGCATGGGAGGATGATACTGGGGTAAGGAAACATGCATCATCTGATGGAAAAGAAAAGAGATGATGGGGAAGAGATGCCAAAACAGACGCTTCACATTGCCCTAGTAACATGGGCTAACCATCCAGTGCAAAGAGGGGAGAGCCAATGGCCTTGCTGTGCAAAGTGAAACCTTAAGGAAGTGAATGTGGTACATAGACATTTGGTTAGGCCTACACAAATTTCATAAAAATTGGTAGTTGCAAACATTTTTAAATTGGGAAGTTTCTTGAGAAAACTTGAATTTCTGACTTCTCTAAACATTTCTGAAGATATGTGTTCAGTATTTGTTATGTACTAGTTATTTTTCTAAGCCCTTTAGCACAAATTAACTCAAATCTCATACAAGATTTATGGCAAAGATATCATTGTTATTATTATTTTAGAATTTAGGAAACTGGAACAGAAAGGCTAAGTGACTGGCCTTCATCACCAGCTGGTAAATGGCAGAGCCAAAATTCAAATTCAGAGAATCTGGCTTCAGAATCTACACTATTAATCATGCTATCTTGTTGTTCTTTAGTTAATACTGGACTCACACCTCTGTATAGCAACATTTGGCTGAAGATAGGTAGTGTCTACCACTTTAGATGAGACATATGCTCTCCTGTTTGCCTCAGTTTTCTTTAGCATCCCCTTTTCTAGTTCATCTGCTCCTTTTCACTCATTTACATTATCTGCGTCTCCTCTGAAGGCATTTGGGTGTGTGACTCCTGTCATAAGGAGTGGGTAGAGGAATATTGCTTGCTTATGTGAAGACATCCTTACAAGAGGGTTTTTCATACCTTTGAAGAGTCTTTTAACATGACACTCTCTGACTTCAAAGGCTACACTATTTGTCTAGAGGGGAAGGAGTCCCTTACCCACAGGTCCTGGCATATTGCACAGTAGCTTAGTAACTATTCATTGAATGAATAAGAGAATGAATGCATGAACAAATGGAGGTGCTGTGAGAATTCAAGAATTAAATTTGGGGGAGTGGGAAGGGATAGACTGGGATTTCAAAATGTAGAATAGATAAGCAAGATTATACTGTATAGCACAGGGAAATATATACAAGATCTTACAGTAGCTCACAGAGAAAAGAATGTGACAATGAATATATATATATGTTCATGTATAACCGAAAAATTGTGCTCTACACTGGAATTTGACACAACATTGTAAAATTATTATAAATCAATAAAAAATGTTAAAAAAAGAATTAAATTTGTGGATGAACTAAATAAACTTTAAGGTTTCTATTGCTCTGAAATTCTAATTCAGTAATCCAGAACAGTATAAAGCCATTAATATATCATACTATATCTTTCTTTTTTAGTTAGTATAGGCAAATTTTATTTCTATGTAGAAGCATTTATTTCAGGTATAGAAAAATAACACTATTTCAAAGCTAAGGTAACTAAGTAGAAGTATATCTTTTCCTTATATATCCATACTCAAATATCACATATGGTTTCAAGCCATGCTTTAATTAACAAGGAACAAATGCAGAATCAAGGTAGTATCTGTCAATAGAAGAGATGTATTAAGGCTACATATCAGCCCTAGAAATGGAAAATACAAAATGATTTCATGCAGTGATTCTCAACTTTAGTGTTCATTAGAATCACCTGGATTGTGGGAAAAGCACCTTCAGAGGACTGACAGCAAATCACCAGATTAAGCAAGTCCTTGGTCTCAGAATACATACCAAAGGGACTAAAGATACAAACTCCGTTCCTCAGGGAGTGACACAGCCAAAATACACCACAATATATGAAATCAGCCATTTACTCACTGTGTGACTTCTCTAAGCCTTAGATTCAATAATAATAATAGATAAATACTCTCAAGACTTGCTCTACAGATTAGGTCAGATAGTGTGCAGTAAGTGCTTCCCTAATTCATAACACATAGCTACTATCATTATTTCATCATCATCATCATCATTACTACTGGATACAGAAGACATTCTCCCCCCACTCCCAACTCCCACTTCCAGTTCCAAATAGCTACTATCTATTTTAAAAATCAAATGACCCACTCATTGAGTTCAAGCTCATGGACTACTGGAACAATTTTTAAATTGGTACCATTTTTACTAGCTTTAACCATTTACTTACATAAAAATTTCAGTACATGGTTGATATGACAATTTTTATATCTTAACTAAGACAATGAATTCAAAGAAGGGGAAGCTTAAAAAGTGTGTGCTGCTTCTAATGCATCAATAGCTAGATGAATGAACTGCTTTTCAAAGTGACCCACTTTAGACAATCTCTGATGTTCCCTGTATTGTTTTCTGAATCTCAAGTTATTTATAGATGGAAAAATGGGAATAAAATACCTATAATCTTCATCACTTCCTATATTCAATATACTACAGAGTAATGTTTCATAGTTAAATATTTTGGGCCATTTAAGTAACTCTCAAGTGAATATCTGAGGTTTTAATATTTTGAAACTGTGAAACAAAGCTTAAGAAATGCTTAGTCAGATTAGGACAGGGTTTCTCAGCCTCAGTAATATTGATATTTTGGGTTAGATCATTCTTTTTTGTAAGGTGCTCTCGTGTGCATTGCAGAATGTAGGCACCTCTAACCTCTACCCATATATGCCAGTAGCAACATGTCCCACTTCCCAGTTTTGACAACCAAAAATGTCTCCAGACACCACAATGTCTTTGGGGGGCCAAAATCACCCCAGCTGGGGACTACTGAGCTAGAGTTTACCTAGACATGACTGTAAACTCTGAGGGCACAGATTATGTAATTTTACAAATTTAAAGGGTATAGCACAATAGTTTCTGCTATACTATTTATATTAGGGCAAATAGTTTTTATATAATATACCACTTAAGCATACAATTACTCACAAAGAATGTTTCTATTGAAAACACTGACATTAAACAGGACAAAAATCCAACAATACAGCTAATTCTGCAACTATTTTTAAATTACCTGATATAAAACCTATGGTTTATAAACATTTGATAAATGAAGACCTAGATAAATCACTGCAAGTGACTTTCCTTCTGAATTTGTAGTCTCTCTTTTTCTACTTGTAAGCGTTTGTTTTCAAACTGAAGCTTCTCTGATTCAAATTTCAAAAACTGCAGCCTATATTTTTCCAGCAGCAAGTATTCTTTCTCAAGTTTTAACTTCTCTGTTTCTATATCCAGTGTTGAAGAACAGATTTTTCTCCTGACCAAGTTCATTTTTCAAAGATGGCTTCTCTGAGTTGACTATCAGTAACATTGTTTCTCTTTCAATCCGCTGCTGCTCCTTCTCTAGCTGAAGCTGCTCATGCTCCATGTCTAAATGTTGCAGCCTCTCTTTCTCAGTCTGTAGGCATTCTTTTTCTACCTTCAGTCTTTCAGCCTCAACATCCAGCTGTTATTTTTCCAACCCTAGTTTGTTTCTCTACATTTATAAGCAAATAAGGCTTGTCATATGCAGAGCTAGACGGTGTTGAGTTCAGAGTAAAAAATTCATCAATATGGGAGAAATCAGGAAGTTCATTTTCCCTCCTGGAATCTAGTAAGACTAATGACAACATTTTTCTTTCCTCCTAAGTCTCAAATTCAGGACCCTGGGGATCTTGTTTTTCCTCTTCCACTTTGACCTCAGTTAAGGATCCACCTGAATCCATGAAATCTGCTACATTTTGCAATTTAATTTGTATCATTTTGATACATCTTTTCATCAGTCTCTTCATTGAGAGAGTAATCTAAATGGGATGTGAGAAGGTGAAACTACGAACCAACCAGTTTAATGTTCACCTTTATCCTCTTCTTCTTCATAAGTACTCACCAGTCAAGGTACCTTCTTTTCACTTCTGTCCCTGTTTTCTGTTCTGCTACATTCATACAGCATTCATACACTATGCAATCTCCTCCCAAGTTATTCACTTCATCACATTAATTGTTGCATTGAGCTGCTTGGAGAAAATGACTTCTTTCCTTTTTATTTCTTTCAAAAGGGTCTGAGTTTCTTGAACACTAAAATTGCTTTTCCTTTTCTTTTTCAACTGCTTCACTTTTCTAACTTAAATGCAGTTTTTACTGTGATGTGAAAAGAATTTGAGGAATGCCAAAAAGTACAAAAGTCAAGGACAATCCCTTGTTGACACTTTGTTTAAATCAGAGGTTTTTGTTCGTCTGGTAGCACAGGTAGAATGGATGATTCTGATCACTGCTACAGAGCTGATTTTTCCTCCCTTACAAAGTGAGGGGGCGAGATGAGGTTGATAAGGTCCCTGCCAGCTCTATCATTGTAGGGTCATAAAAATTTCCTATGTCACAGCATATTTCAAGGAATTACTGAATTCAAAACTTGTTTTTTTCCTTCTTCTACCATTTGCTTCACCACTATGAAGATCTGGAAGATGGTAGCCCACCTTATCCAAAGGTAGTATCTTCAATACATAACACTGTGCCTTGTGTATTTAAATCATCTGGAGCCCTTGTTAAAATGAGATTCTGACTCAGTAGGTCTGGAGTGAGTCCAGTGATTCTACATTTCTGACAAATTCCCAAATGATGCTGATGCTGCTGGTCCTTGGACTACACCAATAGAAATATGGGATCTACACACGTAATTTAAAATTTTGTAATCCTTGTGAAGATGACCACTAATGGCATATTATACCTGGGCAATGTTTTCAAGGCCTAACACTTGACAATGAAGTTCCCTCTTCAGAGCCCCACATTCCTAGCAGCCTCCTCTGGGATGCAACTGCTCACCTGCCCCCACTGGTGGCACCTCTATCATACTATTTAAAATTAAATATAATTACACAACTGTGATTTTTAAATCTGGAAGGGATCTTTGAAAATATCCACTTCCTCAATTCCCTACCTCCATCACATTAGAAGTAGTAATTGGAGACTCAGAGGAGATCGTCTATATTTTGTTGTTTCCTCTCAAGATTCTGGGGAATGACCACCCTTTCCTATTTGCTTCACCTAGGGTAAAGTTTAAAGTACCCATGAAGTTTTCTATCACTACTGTAAAAATTACCACAATCATAGTGTCTTCCATAAAAACACAATTTTTTATTTCAAAATTTCTATATGTCAGAAGTCCAGGCACAGAGTGGCTTGTCTGATTTCTCTGCTCCTGGCCTCACAGGCCATAATCAAGGTATTGGCCAGCCTTGGCTCTTGTCTGGAGTCTCTGGAGGAGAAGCCCCTTCAACGCATGTTCAGGAAGCCAAATTAAATTCCATGTAGTCTCCATTTCCTTGCTGGCTGTAGGCTGGACATTGTTTTCAGCTTAAGAGGTCACCTCCATTCTTTGGCTCTTTCTCCATCTTCAAAGTCAGCACCAGAAATGAGTCTTTTTTCATTCAAATCTCTCTCATCTATCCTTCTATGTCATCTCTCTTGCCTCCCATTTCCTCCAAATCTCTGATGGATTCTTCTGCCTATTTTTCTACTTTTAAGGATGCATTGGGATCATCCAGGTGGCCCAGGATAATCTCCTTATTTTATTTTTTTATTTAAGTATAGTCAGTTATAATGTGTCAATTTCTGGTGCACAGCATAATGTTTCAATCATACATATACATACATATATTCATTTTCATACTCTTTTTCTTTATAGGTTACTACAAGATATTGAATATAGGTCCCTGTCTTATACAAAATAAATTTGTTTTTATTTATTTTATATACAGCAGTTAATATTTACAGATCTTGAACTCCCAATTTATCTCTTCCCATCCCGTTTCTCCCCAGTAACCATAAGTTTATTTACTATGTCTGTAAGTCTGCTTCTGTTTTGTAAGTAAGTTCACTAGTGTCTTTATTTTTTATTTTTGGTTTCCACATATAAGTGATATCATATGGTATTTTTCTTTCTCTTTCTGGCTTACTTCACTTAGAATGATGATCTCCAGATCGGTCCACGTTGCTGCAAATGGCGTTATTTTATTCTTTTTATGGCTGAGTAGTATTCCATTATACAAATACAGCACAGCTTCTTTATCCAGCCCTCTGTTGATGGACATTTAGATTGCTTCCGTGTCTTGGCTGTTGTATATAGTGCTGCTATGAACACTGGGGTGTATATATTGTTTCGAATTAGAGTTCCCTCCAGATATATGCCCAGGAGTAAGGTTGCTGGATCATAGGGTAAGTCTATTTTCAGTTTTTTTAAAGGAATATCCATGCTGTTTTCATAACAGTTGTACCAGTTTACATTCTAAAGAATATAGACCTCAGATTTATTAAAGAAAAAGATTAACTGTCTTAGGAACTGACTCTAACATGTTCATTTAAAAAATGTGTATTGTGTGTGGGGGTGCAATTGGAGGAAAACAGAATCACACATCAGATTTGAGAAAAAGAGAATGACTAATTTTGAATTACAATAACACCAGGAGTCTTGACATGAGGTAGAATCATTTTTCTTACAATGATGCAATGAATTTCCTAGAAATTACACAAATATTTGACAGCTAAGGACAGTAACACTTCACCTGAGCCCCTGTGCACATCACAGGTAGCAGTACACTGGGAGATATTATGCCACATATATGGCCACCAAACATCCTGAAAGGCAATTTTCTCTGCCATGGAAGAACACTGCCAACATGCCAGCATGTTGCACTGAAAGAGGTACAGATCTCAAATTGGGCTTTCTTCATCAAACTGTGTGGCCAGCTCTTTCATTTGTGCATACCCTCTTCTCTCTACATCCCTCAATGACTTCTACTCCCTAATACATCAACCTTTTAAAGAATATGCTAATGTGAATATGCGTCTCTGAAAACTAGCTTCTATACAGTCTTCTGTTTGTCCATGTCTGGTTATCTCAACAGTAATTTAAATTTTAAGGCAGCTCAAGTGGCCTCAGCCATCCCTGGTTATTTGGGTTTGTCTGACAAGGTTATTAGTCAGTAATCCCTAAAGTTGTTGAACTGGATAACTAACTAGGTAACAGCCCTTGGTCCCTGTGACAGTAGGGTTTAGGACAGTAGGATTTAGGTTATATTTTTCCTGATGCTAGAGCCACAGGTACTTCAGCAGATTATCAGTGCCAATATCCCTCCACTCAAACAATGTCACCAATGGTGAAAAAGATGTGTAGCTAGTCCACTTCTCCCAGGTCCTTTGGGTACCTGATATTTTTCTTTGTTTGTTTCCTTCCAAGGCACTGACATTCAGGAAAGAAATGTGCTCAGAACCATAGTGAACAGAATATGGCCTACTATATTTTGTTGTCACCTGTCCTATTTGTTAAAAGACTGAATTAGGTTTGACCCCTGTTTGTCTTTAACTTATTTAGATGAAATTCTGTAAAGATCCATATATCTATCTAATATCTCTCACTCTTTCTGATCTACACTTTTAAAGTCATGCTGCCCACATTTCCCCCAGATTAAATGCTTCTTGGAGAAAAAAGCTGCACCCCTTTCTGAGATCACGCTTGCATTACCAGTACCTTCTTACACTTGGGGTGGAGGTAGCAATTGTATTCTTGTTTCTAGATATCTTTTATAATCACCTTCTGCCTAGATTCAACAACTCTCCCTACTTCCCAGTTTTGATGCCTTGACTGGGTTCCCTTAGTGAACTTCAGCTTTCAGAATTGCCTCTGCAAAGCTTTAGGCATTCACTGGCCTCAGTTGCCAAGCTACAACTTCTCCTTAGATGTTATGCCTTAGAGGAGTTTTCCCTAATAACTCTAGCAAAACCAGAACCCATTGCATCACTCTGTCTTCTCATAATTTCTTGTTAGCACTATGTGCCATGGTTGGTTTTTGTTCTTGCTTTTTGCTGTTGTTGGTTTTTTGCTTGTATATTTTCCCCACTGAAAGAGAAATCCCACCTTCACAGACTCTTTCTATTGCATTCTCCACTAGATGACAAGTGCCGAGAAGAGAGCTTAAAACATAGTAAGTGTCCAATAAATTATCTGCTGAGTGCAGGAATAAATTAGATTGCAGATGGATCCTGTCCCCAGGTCACTGATAATTGGTACTGAAAATGTATTTTTCCCATTTGTCCAATCTCATATCTCTTTAATCTTGATGTCAGTGTTGAAGTCCCTGCAATTGTTTTCTTGGGTCTTGTAGATTTTCATGCTCTTCAGTGTTCTCTTAAGCCTTACATTTAAAAATCTTATCTCTCCTCTCTCAGCTTTGAGAAAGAAATTGTAGAGGGTAGAGAAAAAGAAAATCTTAGGAAGAAGGGCTGACAGAAAGAAAAAACATTTCCCCTGTGGGGAGACAGGATATTGTACAAAATGGAGCATGTATTTTAGAGTCAGTATCCCAAGTGCAAGTCCTAGCTTTGTCAGATTATTTAGTAGCTTTGTGGCTGTGGGAAAGTTGTGTAAATCCTCTGAGCCATAACTACAAATTGGGGTAAATAATAAAATCTACCACATAGAGCTTTTGTGAGGATTAGATAATTATATATGTGTGTGTGTATATATGTATAAATATATATAATGATTATATATAAATATATTAAATGAATATATATATAAAATAACAATGTTAATTCTCTCCCTATTTATATGTATCTTATCTGCTGTTTTTCCTTTCTTACCTAGTTTTCTGTGAGGAAAACCAGTATGTTTGCATGGATGAGATACATAATACTTTGCTGCCCCAATACTGTTCTTCTCCCCCATGCATACCTCAATTCTAGTCAAAACAAAACCCCAAATAAATGAAAACTACACATAAAACCTACACTGTCCAGTCTAGAAAGAATTGAGAAAAATCTCCTAGAACAATGCCCTATCTGCCTGTTAAACATTACATACAAAATTCCCCTTAATAAACACTGCAGCTCTTTCACAGCTTTTACAACCTGCCTCTGGAAAAGAGATTCACAGAACTGATTCTTAAAGAATATGCATTCTATTTCCGGTGAAGACGGCGGAGTGATAAGACCATGAGTTCACCTCTCCTCATGACTACAACAAATCCACAACTGAATACTAAACAACCATTGAATAAAAAGACTGGAACCCAGCAAAAAAAAGATCCTCTGCAACTGCAAACATAAAGAGGGAACCACAGCATGATGGTAGGAGGGGTATGCTCGTGTTATAATTGGGCCCCATACCCCCCATGTGGGCGACCCACAAGCTGAAGACTAGTTAAGTTCCAGAGGCCCTCCCAAAGGAGTGAGAGCTCTAAGCCTCATGTCAGGCTCCCCAGCCCAGGTTCTGGAATTGGGGAGAGAAGGAGACCCCAGGACATATGGTTTTGAAGGTCAGTGAGGCTTAGTGCTGGGAGCCCCACAGGATCAGGGGAAACGGAGAGTCCATTCGCTTAGGAAGTGTACAAGGAATCTCACATGTGCCAGGTCCAAGGGCAGAGGCAGTTATTTCATAGGAACCTGGGCCAGGCCTGCCTGTTGGATTTGGAGGGTCTTCTGGGAGGGGGTGAGGGACAGCTGTGTCTCACTCAGAGGACATAAAACCTGGTGGCAGACATTCTGCGAGTGTTCATCTACATGAACTTTCCTGGAGGCTCTCATCTTGATTGCATCATCAGCACCAAGACCCAGCCCCACCCAACAGCCTGTAGGGAAGTCTCAGGCCAAACAACATACAGGGTGGGAACATGGCCACACCCATCATCAGACTTCCTAAGCCACGAAGGCCTTTAGACAGCCCTACCCACCAGAGGTCTAGGATAAGCTTCACCCAGCAGTGGGCAGGCACCGGCTCCTCCTGCCAGGAACCCTGCATAAGCTACTAGTACAGCCTCATTCACCAGGGGGAAGATACTAGAAATAAGAAAACAATAATCCCAAAGCCTGTGGAAGGAATCCACAAATACATAGAAAGATAGACAACATGAGGCAGCAGAGGAATATCTCCCTGGCCAAGGCACAAGATAAAATCCCAGAAGAAGAAATAAGTGATAAGAAGATAAGCAATTTATCTGAGAAAGAATTTAAAGTAATGATGGTGATGATGTTCAGAGAACTCAAGAGGAGTATAGATGCACAGAGTGAAGTCTTTAGCAAAGAGTTGGAAACCCAAACAGAATTGAAGAACAAAATCACTGAAATGAATAACATACTAGAAGGAACCAAGAATAGATTAAATGAGGCAGAAGAATGGATCAGTGAGCTAGAAGACAGATTAGTGGAAATCACTACTTCAGAACAGAAAACAGAAAGCAGAATAAAAAGAAATGAGGATAGTTTAAGAGAACTCTGGGACAACATGAAGCACTCTAATGTTCACATTATAGGGGCCCCAGAAAGAGAATAGAGAAAGAAGTGACCTGAGAAAAAGTTTTGTGAGATAATCACTGAAAACTCCCCCAACTTGGGAAAGGAAACAGTCACCCAAGTCCAGGAAGCACAGAGAGTACCACACAGGATCAACCCAAAGAGGAACACACTGAGGCACATAGTCATCAAATTGACAGCAGTTAAGGATAAGGAGAAAATATTAAAGTTAACAAGAGAAAAGCAACAAATAACATACAAAGGAACTCCCATAAGGTTATCAGCTGATTTTTCAGCAGAAACTCTACAGGCCAGAAGGGAGTGGCAATATATATTTAAAGCGAAAAGGGGAAACTTACAACCAAGAATACTTTATCCAGCAAGGCTCTTGTTCAGACTTGATGGAGAAATCAAAAGTTTCACAGATAAACAAAAGCTAGAAGATTTCAGCACCACGAAACCAGCTTTACAACAAATGTTAAAGGACTTCTCTAGTCATCAAGCCATAAGGAAAAAGAACAAAAAGAAGAAAGAGAAAAGCAAGAAAAGACCTACAAAAGATTGCCTTGGCTGTTTGGGGTCTTTTATGGTCCCTTATAAATTTTGAAATTGTTTATTCTAGTTCTGTGAGGAATGTCATGAGTGTTTTGATGGGAGTTGCATTGGATCTGTGGATTGCTTTGGGTAGTATGGCCATTTTGATAGTGTTGATTCTTCCAATCCAAGAGCACAAGAAATCTTTCCATTTCTTTGTGTCATTTCAGCTTTTGGAGTATAAGTAACCTCCTTGGTTAAGTTTATTTCTAGGTATTTTCTTGTTTTTGATGTAATGGAAATGTTTATGTCGGTTATAAAATTCTGATTTTTGAAGTGGAAAAAAAATGAATGAAGGGCCACAAATGGCAAAACATCCTTCTTTTTTATGGATGAGTTGCATTACATTATGTATATGTATGCTGTATCTTCATTATCTATCCAACTATTGATGTGCACTTAGGATGCTTCCATATCTTGGCAATTATAAATAATGTTGCTGTTAATAGCAAGGTGTATGTATCTTTTTGAATTAATTTTTATTTTGTGGTTGTCTTTATTCCTTTGGTAACTATGTAAGTTTAAAAAGCTAAAGGTCTTAAAGTCCTTGGAAACAATGAAGGGAACATATATGTAAATTAAAAAAAATATATGTGCAGTGAACACAAATGAGCTATCAAGCCATGAAAGACATAGAAGAAACTTAAAAGACATATTACTAAATCAAAGAAGCCAGTCCGAAATGGCTACAAAATGTATGATTCAACAAATGACATTCTGGAAAAAACACAGCTACAGAAACAATAAATAGATCATGGTTTCAGAGGTTTGGCGAGAGGGAAGGAGGGATGAACAGATAGAGCACAAGGGATTTTTAGGGTGATGAAAATATTCTGTATGATACTATAGTGGTTGCTACATGTCATTATGCATTTGTCAAAGCCCATAGAATGTACAACATCAAGATTGAATCCTAATGTAAACAATGGACTTTGATTGATAATAATGTGTCCATGATAATAATGTGTTCCATGTGTCCAGGTTCATTGATGTACCAAATATGCCACACTGATGAGGGATGTTGAGGGTAGGGCACTATATATGTGTGGGTGAGGAGGGCTATGTGGGAACTCTGTATTTTCTGCACAATTCTGCTCTAAACCTGAAGCTGCTCTAAAAAAATTAAGTCTATTAATAAAGAATATACATTCTACTCAAATGAATCATCTTTATGAAAGTATGCTGAATGACAGTGTCATCTAATATTACTGAAATAGTAACAATAAGTACCATGTACTGAGCACATAGTATGTGAAAATTACTTAGATAAATATTATATATATATTTATATCATATACATATATATATATATAAATATAATGTTATCCTCACACATTGAAGTAAATGTCTTAGCCTCATATTATAGCTTGGGAAACAAAAGCTCAGATGAGTTAAGTAACTTGCTCAAAGCTCTTACAACTAGAAATTGAAAGTGTTGAGATTTGAACACAGGGCTTTTGGCACTAAAGCCTGAGTTTGTGCTCTTAACTATAAAGCTTCTCAACCAACATATCAGGCTTTTGCCTAAAATCCTTGAAGTGAGTTCTATTTTGGTATCACTAGCATTAACCTACCTTCTCTGTCTGAGGGCTTTCATAATATTTCTATTGAAATGTATCTGCACTTACTTCTCACTCTGCACACTGTATTCTCATCAAGTTGGCCCCCTCAGCATCTATCAACTAGTCTGTGCTTTTGTCTTTGCTCAAGCATTCCCTTTTTGTAGAAACATCATTTTCTGGGCTAAGCCAATGGTTTTCAAACTTTATTGTGTGTCAGAATCTCCTGGGTTTGTTGGTAAAATACAGATTGCACTCTTCTGGTTCTGCCCCATTTTGGCCACATCCTTCAAAAGCCTTCTCTTTTATAACTTATATCCTTAAAAATCCCTGGAAATAATACAACAAACAAATTGCATTAAAATTGGAATTCTCTGAAAAGTAGAAAGAAGTTGGACTATCCAGGGACTTCATAACTTGAGGAAAAACATAGTGGTAACTCCCCATTGCCTACCATACATCCCAGAAAGGGCCCTGAAGAAATCTCTAACCCTAAACTATCAACAGATGCAGATGAAAAAACAAATAACAATGAAAAAAAAAACCTTCCGATGAGATGAATCAGATGTTGGAATTATCTGGAAAAAATATTAAAGAACAAATGAAAATTATAGAAGAGAAAAATAAAGTAACTGAAACAAAAAACTCACTGGATGGACTCAGAATTACATTGTAGCTGATAGAGCATATAATCAATGAACTAAGAACATATCAATAGAATTTACCCAATCAGAATAACAGAGTGAAAACTGACTTTAAAAAAAAAGAGCAGAGACTCAAAGATTAGTGGGACAATAAGAAAAGAGTTAACATTCATATCCTCTGAGTCCCAGAAAGAAAAGAGAGAGAGAGAGTAGAACTGAAAAAGTATTCTAGGAATAATGGCTACTATCTTTCTATGTTCAGCAAAAGATGAAACCTATAAAGATTTAAGAAGTTGAGCAAATCACACGGTGAATGATAGAACTACTAAATAGAAAATTATGAAGGTTATAGAACTGAACAACATAATCAACCAACAGGATCTAATTGCCTTTATATAGAGCACTCCACCCAATAACAGCAGAACACATATTCTTTTTAGGAACTCACGAGGCATTAAAAAAAAGTTAGGACTAGGTCATAAAGCAAACCTGAATAAATTTAAAATATTTGAAATCATACAGAGAATGTTCTTTGACCATAATGAAATCAAAATAGAATTCAGTAATACAAACACAGAGAAGTCTCCAAACACTTGGAAATTAAACAACACACTTCTATGAGTCATCAGGGATGTCTCAAAATCATAGCACTAAATGATTACATTAGAACAGAGGAAAAGTTAGTCAGTAATCTTAGTTCTGGCTTCAAACATTACAAGAGTAAATTAAACCGAAAACAAGCAGAAAGAGGGAAATAGTGAAGGTCAGAAATCAGTGAAATTGATAATAGAAAAAAATAAATGAAACAAAAAGATGAGTATTCAAAAATATTAATAAAATCAATAACCTCTAGCAAGACTGGGAATATTTTTTTAACTTTTTTATTGATTTATAATAATTTTACAATATTGTATCAAATTCCAGTGTAGAGCACAATTTTTCAGTTATACATGAACATATATATTCATTGTTACATTTTTGCTCTGTGAGCTACCGTAAGATCTTGTATATATTTCCCTGTGCTATACAGTATAATCTTGTTTATCTATTCTACATTTTGAAATCCCATTCTATCCCTTCCCACCCCCTGCCCCCTTGGCAACCAC
The DNA here is from genome assembly GCF_048564905.1 of Vicugna pacos. Classification (NCBI taxonomy): domain Eukaryota; kingdom Metazoa; phylum Chordata; class Mammalia; order Artiodactyla; family Camelidae; genus Vicugna; species Vicugna pacos. The sequence continues at coordinate 44,755,238 of NC_133023.1, read as the reverse complement.
AAGTTTGTATTCTATGAGTCTGTTTATGTTTTGCATTTATGTTTTGTTTTGTTTGTTTTTTATTTTAGATTCCACAAATGAGCGATCTCATATGGTATTTTTTCTCTTTCTGGCTTACTTCACTTAGAATGACATTCTCCAGGAACATCCATGTTGCTGCAAATGGTGTTATGTTGTCAGTTTTTATGGCTGAATAGTATTCCATTGTATAAATATACCACTTCTTCTTTATCCAGTCATCTGTTGATGGACATTTAGGCTGTTTCCATGTCTTGATTATTTTAAACAGTGCTGCTATGAACATTGGGGTGCAGGTGTCATTTTGGAGTAGGGTTCCTTCTGGATATATACCCAGGAGTGGGATTCCTGGGTCATATGGTATGTCTATTTCTAGTCTTTTGAGGAATCTCCATACTGTTTTCCACAATGGCTGCACCAAAGTACATTCTCACCAGCAGTGTAGGAGGGTTCCCCTTTCTCCACAGCCTCTCCAGCACTTGTCATTTGTGGATTTTTGAATCCATTCTGACTGGTGTGAGGTGATACCTTATGGTAGTTTTGATTTGCATTTCTCTGATAATTAGTGATATTGAGCATTTTTTCTTGTGCCTATTGATCATTTGTATGTCTTCCTTGGAGAATTGCTTGTTTAGGTCTTCTGCCCATTTTTGGATTGGGTTCTTTGTTTTTTCCTTATTAAGTCATATAAGCTGCTTATATATTCTGGAGATCAAGCCTTTGTTGGTTTCATTTGCAAAAATTTTCTCCCATTCCGTAGGTTGTCTTTTTGTTTTACTTCTGGTTTCCTTTGCTGTGCAGAAGCTTGTAAGTTTCATTAGGTCCCATTTGTTTATTCTTGTTGTTATTTCTATTGCTTGAATAGACTGCTCTAAGACTGGGAATATTAAAAAGAGAGAAGAGACAAATCACTAATATAAGGAATGAAATAGGTATATTACTGCAGATTTTGTAGCCAATAAAAGGCTAATAAGGGAATGGTGCAAACAACTTTATTGTTATAAATTGTATGACTTAAAAGAAATGCACCAGTTCTTCAAAAACTCAATAAAAATGAAACATATGATATAAATTTTTATATATCCATTAAAGAAAAGGAATTTGTAGACAAAACAATTTTGAGAAAAACAGGAATAATCCTAGAGGCATCATACTTTCTGATTTTAAAGTATATTACAAAGCTTTAGTAATCAAAAGAGTATAGTATTGGCAAAAATCAGACACATAGATCAAGAGAATAGAGTATAGGGCTCAGAAAATATATGGTCAGTTAACTTGATAAAAGAGCCAATTATACACAGTAGCAAAAGGATACTCTCTTCAGTGAATGATGTTGGGAAAACTGGACAGCTGTATGCAAAAAAAAAAAAACCTCTATCAATTCAAAATAGATTAAAGATGTGAACATAAGATCTGCAACCACAAAACTCTTAGAAGAAAACATACAAGCTCATTGACATCAGTCTTGGTAATGATTTTTTGGATTTAACACCAAAAGCAAAGGCAACAAAAACCAAAAATAAACAAGTGGGACTACATCAAACTAAAAAAACTTCTATGCAGCAAAGGAAACCATCAACAAATTGAAAAAGCAACTTAAAAATAAGAGAAAATGTTAGCAAATCATATATCTGATAAGGGGTTAATATCCAAAATATATAAAGAATTCATACAACTGGATAGCAAACAACAACAAAAACAATCTTATTAAAAAGATTCCCAAATACATTCTGGGACCTCAGAGTTTCACTGGAGAATTCTACTAAATGTTTAAAGAAGAATTAACACCAATTTTGTACAACCTCTTCCAGAAAAGAGTTGCCAATATTGCTTTACCACAAAAACTAAAGGTAGATAAAAAAGAAAACTACAGATCAATATTTCTCATATACTTGAGGCAAAAATCTTAAATAAAATATTAATAATTGTAATCCAGTAACTACATAAAATTAGTTTTACACAATGAACAAGTAGAATTTATTCTAGTTATGCAGGGCTGGTTCATCATTTGAAAACTTATCTATGTAATTCATCTTATTAACAGAATAAAGAAGAAAAATCCTATGACCATATTATTTGAACCCCCTCACCACCACAAATTTGACAAAACCCAACAATGTATTCATGAGAAAAACTCTAGGCAGCTTAGGATTAGACGGGAACTTCTTCAGCCTCATTAAAAGTACCTTCAAAACATCCACAGATACCATCATACTTATTGGTGAAATACTAAATGGGTTCTCTTTCAGATCAAGTAAAAAGCTAAAATGTTAGTTCTCACTACTGCTACTCAACAAAGTGTAATATGGGAAGAAAAATAATAAAAGACATATAGATTGTAAAGGAAGAAATACAACACTTCTATTTGCAGATGACATGACTCTTTTTTTTAATCATCAACCCCTGAAAAGGGAATCTTTAGTTTCAATGAGAAAAGAAAGGATTTTTATGCAACAACCCACTTTCAGAACCTATTTCAAACAAAAGAATCACAGAGGGAAAAAAATGGACCAACTGCCTGATCCACAGTGGTGAGAAGATGCATACATTTATCCATTCAATAAATATTTATTGAGTATCTACTAAATGCCAGATCCTAGGTGCTGGGGATATAGAAGTAAACAAAACAGATTAAAACGCTTTGTCTCTTGGAGCTCACATTCAGAAAACCACTAGCTCTATGATCGTGAGGATGCCATTTTACCTTTCTGAGCTACATTTTCCTCATCCACAAGGTAAGAATTTTAGTTTAAATGGAAAGAAAAAATTTAACTCTAACATTCTATACTGCTCTAAAAATGCTAGGTAAATATGGACAGACTCCTATATTATGACATGATTTTTTATGCAGAAAATCCCAACAAATAAACCAAAAATTTCCTAGAACTAATAAGGGAATTCAGCAAGATTGCAGGATACAAGATCTATACACAAAAATCAATCACATTTATACATAGTAACAATGAACATGCAGAAACAGAGCAGAAAAATAACAATACCATTTACATTCACTCTAAAACTAATGAAATTTTAGGTATTTAGGTATAAATCTAACAAAACATGTATAAGATTATAAAATGATAATGAAAGAAATCAGAGACCTAAATATTAAATAAACGAAGGTACAATATATATTCATAAATTTGAAGATTCAACATAGTATATGTCAATCCTCCCCAAACTGATCTATAGGTTTAATGCAATTCCTACCAAAATTCCAGCAAAGTCTTTTGCAGAAATAAGCTTATTCTCAAATTTATATGGAAAGACATTGGCTCTGAAATAACTAAACCAATATTGAAAATGAAGCATAAGGTGGTAGGACTCACTTGATTCAATATTAAGGCCTACTTTAGAGCTACAGTACTCATGACAGTGTGGTATTAGTGGAGGGATAGATACATAGATCAATGAAACAGACTAGAGGGCCCAGAAATAGCTCACACAGGTACTCCAAATGATTTTTGACAAAGATGTAAAAACAATTCAGTGGAGGAAAGATAGATTTTTCAACAAATGGTGCTAAAGAAATTAGACATCTGTAGGCAAAAACAAACAAACAAAAAAGAAAAACAATAAAAACCACCTCTACACAAACCTCATACTTTATATAAAAATTAGCTTAAAATAGATCTCAAACTTAAATGTAAAACCTTAAACTATAAAACTTCTGGAAAAAATAATAGAAAGTTTTGGGGACTTACAGATATGTGAAGAATTCTTAAAGTCGACACTAAAAGTACAATCCATAAGAGGAAAATCGATATGTTGGATTTCACCAAAATAAAATATCTTGTTCTGTGTAAGAACCTGTAAAAATACGAAAATACAAACTACAAACGAGGAGAAAATATTTGCAAACTATGTATTCAAAAAGGTGTCCTCGATATCAGTTCTTTGATAAAGAAATTTCAAAATTCAGCATTATACTGTGTGGTCACCATTTTACAAAATACACGTGTCTCAAGTCAACACGTTATCCACCTTAAACTTACACAGTGTTGCATTATACACAGTGTCAATTATATCTCAATAAAGGTGGAGGAAGAAAAATGCAACATTACAAAGACAAGTATCCAATTAGAAAATGAGCAAAAGACTGCCATTTGGCGCATTGGCAGCTGCTCGGGGACCTCAGGCTGGAGCAGGAGGGCCTCGAGAGGGGGAGGGGTTTTGAATACCCGGCCTGACCGCCCCCGTAGCTTCTGAGAACAATAAGCCCCCAGCCCCATACCTGGATCCTTCCTTTGTACTGTTAAGGCAGCAGGGCTCTGAGTCATGACCCAACAAGCCCCTAGGTTGTTCGTCCGCTAAATGGGGGGAACAGACGGAGCCCACCAGAACACAAGCCATCCTGCCCTCCCGGAGTGCAGGAGTCCCTACAGTGCTGAGGGGCCTTCCCCCAGGCTTGTGGGCTCTGAGGATACAAGGAGAAAATGCAGTCTGCAACCCAGAAGAAGGCCTTCACCAGAACTCAGCCATGCTGGCATTCTGATGTCTCACTTTCAGCCTCCAGAACTGTGAGAAAGAAATTTCTGTTGTTTATAGCTATTAAAAATTAAAAAGAAAATGAACAAAAGCCATGAAGCCATCACATATTTCACTAAAGATAATACACAGATGGCAAATTATACAAAAAAAGATATTCAACAGTATTAGCTATTATTGGAGTTCTCTAGATAAACAGAACCAATAAGATGTATATTATATATACATGTTTTATATCTCTGTCTCTGTTTTTTCTCTATATCTAGAGAGAGATTTATTTTAAGGAACTGGGTCATGTGATTGTGGAGTCTGTAAGTCCAAAATCTGAGTGGTAAGACTGGAGACCCAGAGACAAACTGATGTTGCAGTTTGAGTCTGAAGGCAGTCTGCTGGCAGAATTCCCTCTTTTTCAGGGAAGGCCAAGCTTTGTTTTAAGTCCTTTAAATAACTGCATGAGACTGATCCATGTTATGGAAGGTAATCTGTTTTATACAGAGTCTACTGGTTTAAATGTTAGTCTCATCTAAAAAATATCTCCACAGCAACATCTAGACATATTTGTTCAGATAGGTGGGCACCATGACCTAGCCAAGTTGACACGTAAAATTAACCATAACCTTAGCCCCTTAGCCTTTTAGGAAATATAACTTAAAACTATGAGATATCACTACACACCTTTAAAAATGCCTCAAAAAATAGGTATTTCACCAAATGCTGTTAAGGATGCAGAGAAACTGGGTCACTCATACTTTGTTGGTGGGAATGTAAAATGACAGAGGCACTCTGGAAAAAAATTATGGCAGTTTATTACAAAACTAAACCTGCATTTACGATATGACTTAGCTACAAAACACTTGGGCATTTATCTCAGATAAATGAAAACTTAAGCTTACACAAAAACCAGTACATATGTATTGATAGCAGCTTTATTCATAATAACCAAAACTTGAGAGGTGTTGAAGTTAGATCCTTCAATGAGTGAATAGCTAAACAAACTATAGTACAACCATACTGTGGAATATTATTCATCAATAAAAATAAATTAATCATCAATACATAAAATGATTGGATGAATCATCAGAAAATGATGCTAAATAAAATAAGCCAATCTCAAAAAGTCACCTACTGACATACTGTATAAATCCATTTATAAAAGATCCTTTAAATGACAATGCTATAGAAATGGAGAACAGACTAGTGATTGTTAGTAGGTAGGGAGAGGGTTGGAGCAAATAAGGTGGGGGTAGTACAAAGAATCTTTGTGGTGATGGTACTGTTCTATATCTTGGCTATATCTTCTACATATCTTGGCTGTGGTGGTGGTCACATGAATCTACTGTGATAAAGTTACTTAGAACTAAACATACAGAACAGACACAAATTAATGTAAGTGAAACTGATAAAATTGGAATAAAATTGGTTGATTGTGTGAATGTCAGTATCCTGATTGTGATATTGCACTGCATGTATGCAATATATTACTTGTGGGGGCAGCTGATATGTGGACTATCTCAGTATTATTTATTATAACTACAAATGAATTTACTGTTATCTCATGATAAAAATTTAAAAAAACCCACAGATTGCTGTTTCCCACCACTAGAATTTCAGTGCAGTAGATCTGGTGTAGGTCTTTAGAATTTATATTTCTAACATGTTGATACTGATTGGGGTCACTCTTTTTAAAGCCACTTTATTGCTCATTCCTACCTATCCTTCAAAATCATCTCATGTACAATAGCTGACTAATTACTGCAGTCCTTTTTGATCAATAGATCCTCTGAACTTGACTATTGAAGAAATGCCTGATATATGCCAGACAGAGCTAGGCACTTTACAAATATTATATATATATATATATTTTTTTTGCTGTACAGCACAGGGAGCTATATTTGATATCTTGTAGTAACTTACAGTGTAAAAGAATATGAAAACGAATATATGTGTCTTCATATATGACTGAAGCACTGTGCTGTACCCCAGAAATTGACACAACACTGTAAACTGACAGTACTTCAATAAAAATACATATATATACCAAAAAAATGGGAAAATATAAAAAAATTATACAGTGAAATTTTCTCTCCCAGCTTTGTCTCCTTTTTGCCTTGAACCTTTCCGCTCCTTTCCCTTTTACCATAGAAAACCAAGTTCTGGTTTAAAAAAACCATTTCTTCTTATCTTCCAAACTGCCGCTCTACACTTAGCCTGGTGTTGGAGATCATCTCTTTCCTCCTGAGCTTTTTTCAGAAGACCACCTTTTGAAAAATTTATGGGCTTGCAGTGGGAGTAGCAGGGGTACTTTGCTTAATCCTTTACTGTGAATGGGATGAAGTTGTTTCTTTTGACCAACTCCTGATTTTGACATCCAAATTAGGAATAAGTTGGCCTGTGTGACCTGAGTCTTCTACTGTTTATTTTTAGTGAGATTTGTAATTCAAGGTCTTATTGCCAGACACATTTTTATTGTGTCCAGGTTATTTCTTCTGGCTATTTTCAATATTTTCTCTTTATTTTTGGCTTTTAGCTATTTGAATATGATGTGCCCCATGTGATTTTCTGTGTATTGATCATACTCCAATTTGCTAAGTTTTTTGATTGACAATTTTATGTCTTTCACCAAATTTGGAAAAATTTTTGACCAGTATTTCTTCAGATATTTTTCTGTTCCATTCTCCCATTTCTTTCCATCTGAAATTTTTTTTTACATTTTTTATTGATTCATAAATCATTTTACAGTGTTGTGTCAAATTCCAGTGTTCAGCACAATTTTTCAGTCATTCATGGACATATACACACTCATTGTCACATTTTTTTCTCTGTGAGTTATCATAACATTTTGTGTATATTTCCCTGTGATATACAGTGTAATTTTGTTTATCTATTCTACAATTTTGAAATCCCAGTCTATCCCTTCCCACCCTCTACCCCCCCCCCGGTAACCACAAGTCTGTATTCTCTGTCCGTGAGTCTATTTCTGTCCTGTATTTATGCTTTGTTTTTGTTTGTTTTTGTTTTTTAGATTCCACATATGAGCGATCTCATATGGTATTTTTCTTTCTCTTTCTGGCTTACTTCACTTACAATGACATTCTCTAGGAGCATCCATGTTGCTGCAAATGGCATTATGTTGTCGGTTTTTATGGCTGAGTAGTATTCCATTGTATAAATATACCACTTTTTCTTTATCCAGTCACCTGTTGATGGACATTTAGGTTGTTTCCATGTTTTGGCTATTGTAAATCGTGCTGCTATGAACATTGGGGTGCAGGTGTCATCCTGAAGTAGATTTCCTTCTGGGTACAAGCCCAGGAGTGGGATTCCTGGGTCATATGGTAAGTCTATTCCTAGTCTCTTGAGGAATCTCCACACTGTTTTCCATAGTGGCTGCACCAAACTGCATTCCCACCAGCAGTGTAGGAGGGTTCCCCTTTCTCCACAGCCTCTCCAGCATTTGTCATTTTTGGATTTTTGAATGACGGCCATTCTGACTGGTGTAAGGTGATACCTCATTGTAGTTTTGATTTGCATTTCTCTGATAATTAGTGATATTGAACATTATTTCATGTGCTTTTTGATAATTTGTATGTCTTCCTTGGAGAGTTGCTTGTTTAGGTCTTCTGCCCATTTTGGATTGGGTTGTTTATTTTTTTTCTTATTGAGTCGTATGAGCTGCTTATATATTTTGGAGATCAAGCCTTTGTCGGTTTCACTTGCAAAAATTTTCTCCCATTCCGTAGGTTTTCTTCTTGTTTTATTTCTGGTTTCCTTTGCTTTGAGAAGCTTGTAAGTTTCATTAGGTCCCATTTGTTTATTCTTGCTTTTATTTCTTCTAGGAGAAAATTTTTGAAATGTATGTCAGATAATGTTTTGCCTATGTTTTCCTCTAGGAGGTTTATTGTATCTTCTCTTATGTTTAAGACTTTAATCAATTTTGAGTTGATTTTTGTATATGGTGTAAGGGTGTGTTCTAGCTTCATTGTTTTACATGCTGCTGTCCAGTTTTCCCAGCACCATTTGCTGAAGAGACTGTCTTTATTCCATTGTATATTCTTGCCTCCTTTCTCGAAGATTAGTCGACCAAAGGTTTGTGGGTTCATTTCTGGGCTGTCTATTCTGTTCCATTGGTCTATATGTCTGTTTTGGTACCAATATCATGCTGTCTTGATGACTGTAGCTCTATAGTATTGTCTGAAGTCTGGGAGGGTTATTCCTCCAGCCTCTTTCTTTCTCTTCAGTAATGCTTTAGCAATTCTAGGTCTTTGATGGTTCCATATAAATTTTATTATGATTTGTTCTAGTTCTGTGAAATATGTCCTGGGTAATTGGATAGGGATTGCATTCAATCTGTAGATTGCCTTGGGCAGTGTGACCATTTTAACAATATTGATTCTTCCAATCCAAGAGCATGGAATATCTTTCCATTTTTTAAAGTCTTCTTTAATTTCCTTCATCAATGGTTTATAGTTTTCTGTGTATAATTCTTTCGCCTCCTTGGTTAGATTTATTCCCAGATATTTTATTACTTTGTGTGCTATTTTAAAGGGGATTGTTTCTTTACTTTCTTTTTCTGTTGATTTATCATTAGTGTAAAGAAAGGCAACTGATTTTTGAACATTAATTTTGTAACCTGCTACCTTGCTGAATTCTTCGATCAGCTCTAGTAGCTTTTTTGTGGAACTTTTAGGGTTTTCTATATATAGTAACATGTCGTCAGCATATAATGACACTTTTACCTCTTCTTTTCCAATTTGGATCCCTTTTATTTCTTTCTCTTGCCTGATTGCTGTGGCTAGGACTTCCAGGACTATATTGAATAGGAGTGGTGATAGTGGGCATCATTGTCTTGTCCCACATTTTAGTGGGAAGCTTTTGAGTTTTTCACCGTTGAGAACTATGCTGGCTATTGGTTTGTCATATATAGCTTTTATTATGTTGAGATATGTTCCCTCTATACCCACTTTGGTGAGAGTTTTTATCATAAATGGGTTTTGAATTTTATCAAATGCTTTTTCTGCATCGATTGAGATGATCATGTGGTTTTTGTCCTTTCTCTTGTTGATGTGATGTATTACATTGATTGATTTGCGTATGTTGAACCAGCCTTGTGTCCCTGGGATGAACCCCACTTGGTCATGATGTATAATCTTTTTTATGTGTTGTTGGATTCTATTTGCTAAAATTTTGGTGAGGATTTTGGCGTCTATGGTCATCAGTGATATTGGCCTATAATTCTCTTTTTTTGTAGTGTCTTTGCCTGGTTTTGGAATCAGGGTGATGGTGGCTTCATAGAATGAGTTTGGGAGTATTCCCTCCTTTTCAATCGTCTGGAAGAGTTTGAGAAGGACTGGTATGAGTTCTTCTTTGTATGTTTGGTAGAATTCTCCGGTGAAGCCATCCAGTCCTGGACTTTTATTTGTAGGGAGGTTTTTAATTGCTATTTCTATTTCCTTTCTAGTGATCAGATTGTTCAAGTGTTCCGTTTCTTCTTGATTCGGTTTTGGTGGACAGTATGTTTCCAGAAACTTGTCCATCTCCTCTAGGTTATCCAGTTTGGTTCCATATAGTTTTTCATAATATTCTCATATGATATTCTGTATTTCTATTTTGTTTGTTGTAATTTCTCCATTTTCCTTTCTTATTTTGCTAATTTGTGCTCTCTCTTTTTTCTTCTTTGTGAGTTTGGCCAGAGGTTTGTCGATTTTATTTACTTTTTCAAAAGACCAGCTTTTGGCTCGGTTGATTTTTTCTATGGTCTTGTTAATCTCTATTGCATTTAATTCCTCTCTGATCTTTATTATTTCCTTCCTTCTGCTGCTTTTTGGGGCTTTTTGTTCTTCTTTTTCTAATTGATTCAGGTGGTGGGTTAACTTGTTTATTTGAGATTGTTCTTCTTTTTTGAGGAAGGCCTGTATCACTATAAACTTCCCTCTTAGCACTGCCTTTGCTGTGTCCCATAGGTTTTGAGTGGTTGTGCTTTTATTATCATTTGTCTCAAGGTATTTTTTAATTTCAGCTTTGATTTCCTCATTGATTCATTGTTTTTTCAATAACATATTGTTTAATCTCCATGCTTTTCTTTTTTCTCCTTTGTTTCTCTGTTGTTGATTTCCAGTTTCATGGCATTGTGGTCAGTAAAGATGCTTGAGATAATTTCTATCTTCTTAAATTTGTTGAGGTATCTTTTGTGTCCAAGTATATGATCGATCCTGGAAAATGTTCCATGTGCACTTGAAAAGAATGTATATTCTATTTTTGGGGGGTGTAAAGCTCTGAAAATATCCACCAAATCTAGTTTTTCTATTGTAGTATTTAATTTCTCTGTTGCCTTGTTTATTTTCTGTCTGGAAGATCTGTCTAGTGATGTTAATGCAGTGTTAAAATCTCCAACTGTGATTGTATTCCCATCAATATCCCCCTTTATCTCTGTTAGTAATTCTTGTATGTACTTAAGTGCTCCTATATTGGGTGCATATATACTAACGAGTGTAATATCTTCATCTTGTATCACTCCTTTAATAATTATAAAATGTCCTTCTTTATCTTTCTTTATGGCCTTTGTTTTAAAGTCTATTTTGTCTGAAATCAGTACTGCAACACCTGCTTTTTTGGCTTTTCCATTTGCATGGAATATCCTTTTCCATCCTTTCACTCTCAATGTATATGTGTCCTTCTCCCTAAAGTGGGTCTCTTGTAGGCAGCATATTGAAGGTTGTTGCTTTATTATCCACTCTGCCACTCTATGTCTTTTGACTGGAACATTTAGTTCATTAACATTTACAGTAATTAATGATAGATGTGTGTTTATTGCCATTTTGAACTTATCTTTGCAGTTGAATTGGTATATCCTCTTTGTTCCTTTCTTCTTCCTTTTGTGGTTTGGTAATTTTCCTTTGTATTATCATTGATTTTATTTAATTTTTGTGACTCACTTGTAAATGTTTGACTTGTGGTTACCCTTTTTTGTAAATCTATTAACCTATACCCGTTTTTAATAAACTGATAATAACATGATCTCAAACCCATCCTACTGTTAAAAAAATTTAAAAAAAGAAAGAAAAATAATTCTATATTTCCCTGCCTCCCTCTCCCACTCTCAGTGATTTGTATGTCTTCTTTTATAATTTCGTGTTTTCTTTATTTGTAATTCATGAGTTATCACCTTTCCAGTTGTACGTTTCTCATTTCTATAGCTTCCTGCTGCTTTTCTATTTAGAATAGCCCTTTCAATATTTCTTTTAGCATGGGTTTAGTGTTGCTAAACTCCTGCAGCTTTTTTTTGTCTGTGAAACTCTTTATTTCTCCTTCTATCCTAAAGGATAGCCTTGCTGGATAAAGTATCCTAGGCTGCATCTCTTTTTCATTCAGGGCTTTGAATATATCTTGCCACTCCCTTCTGGCCTGTAGTGTTTGTGTAGAGAAATCAGCTGAGAGCCTTATGGGGGTTCCCTTGTAGTTCACTCTTTGCTTTTCTCTTGCTGCCTTTAGAATCATTTCTTTATCCTTGAGTCTGGCCATCTTGATTATGATATGTCTTGGTGTGGGTCTATTTGGGTTCTTCCTGTTTGGGACCCTCTGAGCTTCCTGTACTTGGATATCTGATTCCTTCTTTAAGTTTGGGAAGTTTTCAGTCATGATTTCTTCAAAAACCTTTTCAATTCCCTTTGATCCTTCTTCCCCTTCTGGGACCCCTATTATGCGAAGATTGGGATGCTTTATATTATCCCATAGTTCCCTTATGCTATTATCATTATTTTTTATTTGCTTATCTTGTAGTTCTTCTGAATGGGTGCTTTATGTTGCCCTGTCTTCTAGATCACTTATTCGTTCCTCTGCATTAACTAGTCGGCTTTGCACCACTGTTAGATCATTCCTCATCTCTGTCAATGAGTTTTCCCATTTTGCTTGGCTCTTCTTTATAGCTTCAATTTCATTTTTGACATATTTTATATCTCTAAGCACTATTTCTTTTAATTCCTTCAGCAATTTGATCACTCCTTTTTTGAAATCTTGATCTAGTGGGCTATCGATGTCTATTTCATTGATCTTTCTTTCAGGGGATTCCTCTTATTCTTTTAATTGGGAAAGGTTTCTCTGCTTCTTCATCTTGCTCATACCTCTCTGGCACTGTGGTTTATGGAGTATCAGTTGTCTATTTTGGATCTTAAGGATTTTATCTATCTAATACCTATTTAGGAATAGAACTTCGGGAAAAAAAGAGAAAAAAATAAGAGAGAGAGAGAGAGATTTTTAAAAGAAGGGATAAAGAGGGTTTGAAAACAATGTATAATGAATAATAGAAGAGCGGGTTGAAGCAGAGTATTAATCGGGTGGAGACGTCGTTTTAAAACCTTAAAAAAAAAAGGGAGTGGGGAGATGAATATATGTGTTTGAAGCCTGTGTCTAATCAATAACAGGACATCAAAACCCAAGAGAAATAGAAATGAATTAAGAAGTAAAAATTAAGAGAGTAATTGAAAATAGAAGAGGTAAAAACAGATTAAAACAAAACAAAACAAAAACAAAAAACAAAAAACAAAACAACAAAAAAACAAAACAAAAAAAAACAAAAAAAAAAAAGGGGGTTGTCGGTGTTCTCCTGGAGTGTGTGTGCTTTTAATGTGATGTCCTTCTGTCTTCGTCCTGTTTTGGAAGCTCAGCTTGTTTTCATAGGCCCTCCGTTGGCGCCCTCTTCTGTGTTGCTCCCAGCACCTGTCGGCAAGCAGATCGCGCCTCCTCCAACACGGGTTCAGATGCAGCTATCCTCTGCTGCGGGCGGGCGGGTCACTGCCCCTCTGGATGCGGCAGTCAGATGTTGCAGACTGGCCAGGCAGGAGGGCGGGTCGTGCCCCCTCCCAGCACCTCATTCAGGGGTTGTGTTCCTGCCCGACAGGCGGGGGGCCTCTCTCCCCCTGCCTGAGCCGCCGGTAGCTCTGCTGTTCTGTGTGGCTTCGCGCTCCACCCTGGTCACGCTCCGCCCTGGTCGCGCTCCGCGGGTGGGCTCGGGGAAGACCGAGGGGCAGCCTCCTCCCTGCTCCGAGCCAAGACCCCGCTGCTTGTTTGTCTTTGTGGAGCAAGTTCTCTGGGGGACCAGAATGGAAGGATCCTATCTGCCCAGGGCTGTAGGCCCGTCTCAGTCTGGCCCTTGAGGCTGCTAAGCCGTTCGGTGCGGATGCAGGTTTCGCCTCTGCCCCCGCCTGGGTGCTAAGCGCCAGAGAATATGGCGGCTCTGCCTGGGCCCCACCCCTCTTCCCCTGAAAAGTTTCCGCGGGTTGTCAGAGATGGGGGTATGCACCCTTCCCCCGAGAGCACATCAACTTTGCTGTTTTATGGAGGGCCCAGGTTTTTCTGTCCTGTACACCCACAGCCCCGGCGCCCAGCCCCTTGCAGATCCCTGGAGCTGCATTCCATGCAGCCGCCCCCGTCCTCTGCCCGGCTTGTGCAGCCTGGCCCTGCCCGCCGCTGCCGGCCCGCGTCTCAGGCTGGGTGTCGGGGGGACGCTCTGTGCCCGTTTAACTTAGTTCTGTCAGACAAGGGCTTCTCTGTACAGATCCGAGCCTTGGAGGCTCCCCCTCCGTCCCGCTGGCCTCTCAATTGGAGAGGGGAGACCCAGCGAGCAAGTGCCAGTCCTCCTTTGCTGCTTCCTCCCCGCGGGACCCGTCCTGCACTGCTTTGCCTTTTGTTCTTTCTTTTTTCCTTTTCTCCTACCAGATTTTTGGCGTCTTTATCTTTTGAAGAGGGCGATGTTCTGTCGGAGTTCCGCAGGTGCTCTGGTTGGCTGAGTGGGTCTGTAGGTGTGGGTCTTGGTGTATTTGTGGGAGAGGGTGACTTACAAGCGTCCTTCTACTCCGCCATCTTGCCCGGAAGTCCTTACAAATATTATATTATTTAATCCTAACACATGTTTCTATGAGACAAGTATTATTATGCCCATTTTGTATGCCCATTTATAGATAGGACAGCTTCAGAGTGGTTAAATAACTTTCCCCTAGTCACACAATTAAGTGAACAAATCAAGACTCAAATCCATCTGAAGACTAATGGTATTTTAATTACACCACAGTTCCCTTGGGAAGAGAACACATTTTATTTAAAGAAGTCATCATTATCAGGTCCCATTGCTTGATAATCTCCTGCACACCAATAATTTTACATATATTGACTAATTTAATCCTTCCAAGAATCCTGCAAAATAGATGAGATTTTTATCATTTTACAGAGGAGGACACTGAGGCTCAGAGAAGTTGGGTAAATTGCCCAAAGTTTCATAGCTATTAAGTGGTGGAACCAGGACTGTGGACCCTTGTCTGACTCTTCCAAGTCAGTTGAAGATTTAAACTACAAGAGGTCAAAGAACATGTTGTTCTTGCTAATCATTGTATCTCCAGAACCTACCATATCATGTGGCACGTAAGTGCCCACTAAGCGTTTGTGAATTAATGAATGACTCCAAGACACATGTTCCTAACTACATTCTACACTGTTCCATACTGCTTAATTATATTCTGTCTTATGTTGTTTTCTCTTTCAGATGTGTGTATCTTGTCCCTCCTATAAAAGATTTTTAGCCCTCTGAGGGTAGGGACTGTTCCTTATATGTCTCATTCCCAATACCACACCATATACATAGTAAGTGCTGAAGAAATATTAATTAATTAAGTGTTCTTTGTCTCAAAATTAGTCTTGACACAGACATCAAAATTAACCTCATCAAGATGAAGTTTCTCCTCAAAGATCAAGAACAAGAAAAGGATGCCCATTCTCACCACTTATATACATAGTATTGGAACTCCAAGCTAGAACAATTAGGCAAGAAAAGGAAAGGAGGAAGTAAAATTGTCTGTTTGCAGATGACACAACCCTAAAGACTCCAACCCCTCCCCCCAAAAACCTGTTAGAACTAATAAAATTCAGTGTAGTTTCAGCATATAAAATTACCCTATAAAAATCAGTTGTGTTCCTACACACTAATGAACTACACATAAAAGAAATTAAGAAAACAATTCTATTTACAATAGAATAAAAAATAATACAATACATAGGAATCAGTTTAACCAATGAAGTGAAAGACTTGTACATTTAAAACTTTGAAACTTTGATGAAAAAAATTGAAGAACATACAAATAAATGGAAAGATATCCTGTGTCATGAACTAAAAGAATTAATATTGTTAAAACGTTCACCATTCTACCCAAAGCAATATACACATTTGGTACAATTTCTATCAAAATTCCAATAGTGTTTTTCATAGAAATAGATAAAAACAATGGACCTACAAAAAATCCCAAATAGGTAAAGCAATATTGAACAAGAAAAACAAAGCTGGAGGCATCACACTTCTTGATTTCAAATTATTTTCCAAGCTATGGTAATCAAAACAGTATGATACTGGCATAAAAGCAGACTCATAGACCAATGGAACAAAATAGAGAGCCCAGAAATAAACCCAAGCATGTATACTCAACTAATCTGGATGTGATGGTGGTGATGGTTTCATGCTTATATATTTATACTCAAACTCATTGAGTTGTAAATATTAAATATATACAGCTTTTTACACATCACTCATATCTCAAAAAATGTTTTAAAAATAAATTGGTTTAATCACAATGACATATATTTTAGTGCCAATCGCCCCTTACAGAGAAAACAGATGGTCTAAAATTGGAGAGAACTCCGTGGAATTATTATTTAATATCTTTTGACCCAACAGTTAAGTAGATGCTGCCAAAAACTTTTAGGGAAAAAAAATGATTATAAATAGTTTGAAGATAGTTAGAAGATTTTTAATCCAATGCTTTAAGATTTAGTTGAATCACAATGTATATTTAAAAAAAACCAAATTTCTATCAGCCAGTTCCCACTTGCAGAATTTCAGTAATCCCATGCTCACCAAAATCCTTCCTTTCGTCTTGGGATTCCCATCTACAGGGCTAGCTTAAAGTGCTAAGGAAGATCAATTTCAGAACCAAATTGACTTGGTTCAGTTTTATTATATTTATTCCACATAAGTTTACTAGTCAATTTGAATAAAAGTACACCTAGGGTGGCAGGACCCACGATTTGAAATCCATTAGCTGATCAGAGATTGTTACCCTACTCTGCTTCTATCTACCCATGTTCAAATATGTCTATCCCAGTACTTTTCTGCTTATGTATAGCCTTGGTTCCTCTATCTCAATGCAATACTGACCTATTTTTGTTCACTTGTCTTAACTTTTTATAAACTTATATTTATTGCTTAGTTATTTTATTTTATCTTATTTTATTTTTAACTGAAGTATAGTTGATATACAATATCATATAAGTTACAGGTATGCAATATAGTAATTCACAGTTTTTAAAGGCTATATTCCATTTATAGTTATTATAAAATATTGGTTGCATTCCCTGTGTTGTTCAATAGCTTACTTTATACATAATAGCTTGTGTCTCTTAATCCTCTACCCCTATATGGCCCATCCCCTCTTCTCTCTCCTGACAGGTAACCACTAGTTTGTTTTCTATACCTGTGAATCTGTTCCTTTTTTGTTCTATTTACTAGTTTGTTGTAATTTTTAGGTTCCATTTATAAGTGATATCATACAGTATTTGTATTTCTCTGACTTATTTCACTTAGTGTAATACCCTCAAAATCCATCCATGTTGTTGCAAATGGCAAAATTTCATTATTTTTATGACTAAGTAGTATTCTATTGCAAATATACACCACATATTTATGCATTCACCTGTTGGTGGACACTTAGATTGCTTCCATATGGTGGCAATTGTAAATAATGTCTCTACGAACATTGGACTGCATCTATCTCTTTGAATTAGTATTTTTGTTTTTTGGATATATATCCAAGAGTGGTATTTCTGGGTCATATGGTAGTTCTATTTTTAGAAACCTCCAAACTATTTTCCACAGTGGTTGCACCCGTATACATTCCTACCAACAGTGTACAAGGGTTTCCCTTTCTCTACATCCTTGCAAACATTTTAAAATTTGTGATAGCCATTCTGACAAATATGAGGTGGTATCTCATTGTGGTTTTGATACTTAACCTTACAGTGGCTATGGGATGTTTAATTTCCTCATCATGCTTTCTTAAGTCATTCCTTTACCTCCTTTTGCTCTAGACCACATAGTCATCTTATTTTCAGTAATAAAGTTCCTATATATCTCCTATATTCATAAAAGATTTCAGGTTAAATTAAAACAATAAAGTCTCAAACTATTCAGGACAAAGATGTTAGTGGAATAGAAATGAAGTTCCCTTCTAATATCAGGGGAATGGGGGAATCCTGGAAGACTGAGCATTTTGCTGGAATGCCCAAGTTGCCTCATAAACTGTTTTCTTCCAAGTTACCCTATGATTTTTGCTTTCAGAATACTGTGGTGGTACCCCAATCACATCAAAATTACATGAATACCTGGATATCATTAATTTGTCAGCCTAGCACCAACTGCACTTCTCAGAGGTCCACAGACAAAGGTAAAACTTTTCTTATCATCCCCTTGTGCTTTCTGGTTTACATAAGACTCTAGTATGGGTATACATACATACATAGAACAGTGAATTCTTTTCTAGTACTAGATGCTCTTCTGTATGCTTTACATCCATAGGTTCTATTATTGTCTCCATTTCTCAGTAGAGGAAATTGAGTCTGATAGAAATTTAATATTATTCCCAATGTCACATGAATAATGAAAGAGAGGATCACAAAGGTAAATTTAGATTGTCTGACTCCAGAACCCATACTCTTAGACACTAACACAGTTAAGTACATGTTGCCAAAAACTTCCTGATCCTCCAGACATATCTGAATTGGTTGCAGATACATGGTTCGGGTCCATCAACCTGAGGACCCCTCTCTAAAACAAAACAAAACAGTCACATCAGGTTTTGTTGTAAAATTAAAGATATATCCCAAACACCTCAGTTCCTCTATCTTCATCAAACAGTAAGTTTTTAGCAGTCATTCTTGGTGAATGGAGAGACTATTGAGTTCTTGGTGCTGTGAATTGCTTCAAAAATTAGGTGCCTCAGGGCACTACTGACTCCTGAAATGGAGTAATCCCCCCACGGCAGTAGTCCATGATTGAGCTGACAGCAAATTTCAAAGTGTGCTGAGGATCAAATGGCAGGTAATAGATGAAGGATTAGTTGGTATAATGTAGGTATATATACACTTACTTGTGTATTTGAAGATAAATTATTAAATTAGTCAAGCCAAAGGACAGACATCTAGTTCTGGTTATGTAAAACTAAATATAGATACTATTTGGAATGTTAATATAACATTTAGGTGTGTGTAATATAAGTGTCATAACATATGTATGTTAATATAACATATCATTAACTCTAATCTATCCAAGCACATTAAGCAAATCTTGAGTACTTATAGGACTTCTGCTTCAAGATGGCAATCTCAGTTTCTGTATTTAACTTCTACCATACCAAATTCTTATGCAAATAATTGAAGGAATATAATACTACAAATACTAAAGAAGGGAAAAAGGAGGTGTTATCCAAAGGCCAGAAACTCTGAGAAATTTTTGTAATAAAATGCTCAAGTTAAAATGGATTTAGTGGAAACACACAGAAAACATTATTCATTAACATGCAAAGGAAAAGACTACACAGGGAATAAGTGAAACCTCTCTTCCAGTGGAACTCCAATTCTACTCCCTAAAATCAGAACAGCAGGAGATTGAAACAAAGAAGGATATTCCTTGACTAAGCCCCAATACTCAAAGAGTCAGTTAGTTCTACTTAGTTCATTTATATTTGATTCATGTTAGATGAAGAGTTCTTTAGATGGTTTTAAAAAGGAATTGAATGAGAAAAAAGTAAAACAGCAATATAGGCAGCTACACAGATTACTCAGTGTTCCCACAAAAAGATAGTTGGATCATTTTGATAGAAAAGTTTTATCAAACTTGCACAGAGCAGTTATCCCAATCGCATTCAAACTGTCTCAGAATATAGAAAAAGAAGTAATACTACACATTTGGTGATTCTCATATAAACTCAATTCAAAGTCAGACAAGAATACTACATTTATTAAGAGAAAATTAGAGACTGGTCTCATTTATGTATTCAGGTGAGGATAAATTGGCACTAAACATCAAAATCACATTATATATTATTTGTAATTTGTTTAAATAAGAATGCTTAAGTTAACTTTACAGTAAAGTATATACATAGTTCTTATGTCATAATGTGGTTTAATGATTCTAAACTTCCCCTTTATTCTCCTTTCATTAAGCTACACATTCAAGAACTTCTCAAGGAATTGTCAGAGATATGTGGACTGGGTGAAAATGCAGCAAAAATTTTGGAATCTAGCATAGATAAGTCAAATATACCTTTTAATGTTATTTTGTTTCAGCAAGGCTTATTCCTATCTGGGTGAAGGATTTTATGAAATAAAGACAAGGATTATTGTGTTGCCAAGTCTACCAAGAAAGTGATCTACATGGAATTACAGTATATTCACATATTTAATTCTAACCTGATATATTTTCTATAGTCTGAATGGAAAGAGTGAATAATGAAAGTCTAGATTTTTAAAATTACATTTATTGAGCATTTACTATGCTAGAAAGACACTTTTAAACACATTATATGTTTTATTAGGACTGGGATCAAATTCCCAATGCAAACCCACTTCTTAATCATTGTGATCTATTGCCTTCTGCTGGTTCTTTCCTGATTTTGTGTTAAAGGCATCTAGTTTATTTTATTCCATCAAAGACCATTGTTTGTAACCTAAGCACAGAAATTTTTGGTACGGTAACCACTCAATAAATATCTGCTGAATAAATAATATATTGTAAAGAATTTCTATAATTGTATGATCAATCAGACCTGGGACAAAAAAGTAGGGTTAACTCAACTGAAAGGAAACATGATCTCTAATTGTGTCCTACAGAACTTCAGGGTGGTACAGAGTCTCAACCTCTGTATAAAAGTCATGACTCTCCCAATCAAGCAGCTGGGAAAAGTTGAGATTAGCTATCCCTTGATAATTGAAGTAGAGGAAAGCTCATTAGAGTAAAATTTATGTAAATCCACTGATTGAAGCTAATTAATTGATTTAAAATGTGATATTTGGACATGGCTCCTCCCATCAGTGGGCCAACAACAACTCCCTAACTCCGGGACTCCCTGGTCCATGCCAGGACCTGACCCTGCCAGTCAGTGGTTGCAGCCTCTGAGTTAGGCAGGACCTGGCAGCCAATATTGATGGGGCAAGCCCTGCCTACTAGTAGGCTCACAGTAGTTGGTCCTGCCACAACAGAAGGGCCAATGTAGCTTGCATAAAAGGAACTTCTACAGTATAAAGCTCTGATTAACAGATGGGCTTATGCTGCTGAGCTCCATAGGATGTCTCCTACATAAGGTCACTTCTCCAAGATAGGGAAACATAGCCAACTTACCTATTACATAGAAGTAAAAACAGAGAATCAGGAAAATGAGGCAACAGAGGAATATGATCCAAATAAAGGAACAAGATAAAAACCCAGGAGGGCTAAGTGAAGTGGATATAAGCAATCGAGCTAACAAAGAGTTGAAGGTAATAATCACTAAGATGCTCAATGAACTTAGAAGAAGAATGGATTAACATAGTGAGTTTAATAAAGAGTTAGAAAATATAAAGAATAAATGAACAGAGCTAAAGAGCACAATAACTGAAATTAAAAAAATACACTAGAAGAAATCAACAAAAGATTATATGATAGAAGAATGGACCAGCAAACTGGGAGACAAGATATTGAAAATCACCCAAGCTGAATAGAAAAGAGAAAAAAAAATTAAAATGAGGATAGGTTGACACCTCTGGAACAATATCAAGCATACTAACATTCACATTATAGGAGTCCCAGAAGAAGAAGAGAGACAGAAAGGGGCAGAGACCTCATTTGAAGAAATAATAACTGAAAAATTTCCTGACTGGGAAAAAAAAAAAGACATCCAGATCCAGGAAGCACAGAGAATTCTAAACAAGATCAACCCAAATAAGTCTATAGCCAGAAACATTGCAATTAAAATGGCAAAAATTAAAAACAGAATATTAAAAGCAGCAAGGAAAAAGCAACAAGTTACCTGCAAGGGAACTCTCATAAGCCATCAGCTGATTTTGAACAGAAATTTTTCAGGCTGGAATACAAAAACCTACAACCAAGAATACTCTACCAAGCAAGGCTATCTTTCAGATTTGAAGGAGAGATAAAGAGTTTTACAATCAATATGAAAATAAATATATGTATGTATATGCATGACTGGAACATTGTGCTGCACAACAGAGATTGACACCGGAGATTGTAATGGACTGTATTTCAATAAAAAATAAAATAAAATAAAATAAATCTACTTTAAAAACATTTTTTTAATTACAAAAAAGAGTTTTACAGTCAAGCAAAAGCTAAAAGAGTTCATCAACACTACGCTTGCTTTATAAGAACTGTTAAGGACCTCTCTAAACAGAAAGAAAATGTCACAACTAGAAATGTAAAAATTACAAAAAGGAAAAATCTCATTTTTTAAACATTTTTATTGATTTATAATCATTTTACAATGTTGTGTCAAATTCCAGTGTTCAGCACAATTTTTCAGTCATTCATGGACATATACACACTCATTGTCACATTTTTTTCTCTGTGAGTTATCATGACATTTTGTGTATATTTCCCTGTGCTATACAGTGTAATCTTGTTTATCTATTCTACAATGAAAAATCTCATTATTAAGGTCAAATATACAGTAAAGGTAGTAGATCAGCCTGTAGGAAGATTAAAAGACAAGACTAGTAAAAACTTCTATATCAATATTAAGTACTTAAGGGATATGCAAAACAAAAAGATGTAAAATATAATGTCAAAACATTAAAGTTAGGGATGGGAGCTAGGAGGTTTTAAAATGCATTTGAACTTGAGATCACTAACTTAAAATAATCACATATGTATATAGGTTGCTATATATAAACTTCATGGTAAGCACAAACCAAACATACATAATAGATACATAAACACAAAAGAGAAGGGAATCTAATTGTAGCACTAAAGATGGTCATCAAATCACAAGGGAAGAGAGCAAAAGAAGAAGGGAACAAAAACAACTACAAAAACCCTGAAAACAACAAAATTGAAATAACTACATACCTATTAATAATTACATTAAATGCAAATGAACTAAATGCTCCAATCAAAAGACATAGAGTGGCTGAATGGACCTTAAAACAAGACTCATATATATGCTGCTTACAGGAAACTCACTTTGATCTAAAGACACACACAGACTGAAAGCAATGGGATGAAAAAAGGTATTCCATACAAATGAAATGAACAGAAAGCTGGCATAGCAATACTTATATCAGAGAAAATAGACTTTAAAACAAAGACTATAACGAGACAAAGACCTTGCATAATAATAAAGGGATCAATCCAACAAAAAGATATAACAATTGTGAACATATATGAACCCAACATAGGTGCACTTCAATACATAAAACAAGTATTAACAAAAGCAAAGGCAGAAATTAACAGTAACATAATAATAGCAGAGGACTTTTAACACCCCACTAACATCAATGGACACATCATCCAGACAGAAAATCAATAAGGAAACACTGTCCTCAAATGACACAGTACATCAGATAGGGTTAATAGATATATATAGAACATTCCACCCAAAAGTAGCAGAATGCGCATTCTTTTCAAGTGTACATGGGACATTCTCTAGGATAGATCACAGGCGTGGCCACAAAATAAATGTCTAAATAAAAAGATTGAAATCATGTCAAGCATCTTTTCCAATCACAAAGGTATGTGACTAGAAATCGACTACAAGAAAAACACTGCAAACTAAAAAACTGAAAAAAAAACTGTAATGGGAAAATATATTTGCAAACAATATTTCTGGTAAGGGTTTAATATCCAAAATATATATTAAAAACTCATACAAATCAGTATTAAAAAATACATGCAGAATCTGTCAGCAAAGTTCTACTTGTATATCACAGGGGGCTATATTCAACAGCTTGTAGTAAACTGTAATGAATATATATATATATATATATATATATATAGAGAGAGAGAGAGAGAGAGAGAGAGAATACCACTATGCTGTACACCAGAAACTAATACAGTATTGTAAATTTTTTTAAAAAGCTTATTTGTATTAAAAAATATCTAATTGAAAAATGGGCAGATGACTTGAATAGACATTTTTCCAAGGAAGACTTACAGATGTCCAACCGAAACATGAAAACATGCTCAACATGACTAATTGTCAGGCAAGTGCAAATCAAAATCACAATTATATATCACCTCACACCTGCCAGATTGGCTATTATCAAAAAGACAACAAATAACAGGTGAGGATGTGGAGAAAAGGGAATCCTCTTATACTTTTGGTGGAAATGTAAATTGGCACAGCCACTATGGAAAATGGTATGAAGGTTCCTCAAAACATTAATAATAGAACTACCATATGATTGAGCAATTCCACTTCTGAGTATTTATCCAAAGAAAACAATATGAACTAATTAGAAAATATATATGAACCCCTATTTCCCTGCAGTACTATTTACAATAACCAAGATATGGAAGCAACCTATGAGGCAGGCAGCTCCATATAATCAATGGATCAGTTTATTATAGGATAACTTACTCACAGGGTGGGATTAGGAAGACAAGAATACAGAATTATTTGCAGCTGCACTGCACACAGTCAAGGGCCCACTGGGACAATTTTATAGTTAACCTAGTGTCTCCAAGAATATGCTTGGAAACAGGACATGCATTTCTAAGTTAGGATTTATGAATGAGTAACTAGTCTTGTGGGTGCCAAGAATATGTCAGCATGGTCTTCATCATTATTTGGGGACTAACATAGCATACAGGCCATGGTCCTAATGATTATTAAGTATTATCTATTAACTACAAAGCCGTTGATGACAGAGAAGTGATTCACTGTTCAGTACAGCCCTGGACAGGGTCAGCAGAAGACAGGAGAAACTGTTCAGGTCCAAGATGGCATCAGTTATGCTAACAGCCATACATATACAATGAAATATTACTCAGCCATAAAAAAGAATTAAATGCTGCATTTTTGACAACATGGATGGACCTAGAAGGTATAATGCTAAGTGAAGTAAGTCAGATAGAGAAAAACAAATACCAAATGATTATACTTATATGTGAAATCTAAAATACAAATGAACAAATATATGAAAACAGAAACAGACTCATAGATACAGAGAATAAACAGGTTGTTGCCAGAGGGGAGGGGGGTAGGGGAAATGAGTGACATAGGTGAGGGAGATAAGAGGTACATACTTCGAGTTAAAACAAAAATCATAGGGATAAAACGTATACTATGGGGAATACAGTCAATTAAATTAAATATCTTTGTATGGTGAAAGATTGCATATAAACTTATTAAGATTATCATTTTATGATGTATAGATATATCGAATCACTATGTTGTGCACCAGGAACTATCATAGTGCTAAAATTAATTATGCTTCAATTAAAAAAATACATAGACACTGAGAGGAAATGCATCAAAATGCTAATGCTGGTTATCTCTGTGGTGTGGGGATTATGGGTGATTGTTATTTTTCAGTTTATGCTTTTATATATTTCTAGGTGTCAGCAATGAATATACATTGCTTATAAAATTATAAAGTAAACAATAAAAGTCATTAAAAATGATGATTCATCATCTATCAACTGGTGGTATACATCCCTGCCTTAAATTTTTAAGAGAATACATATGTACTTATGTGTGTGTGTGTGTGTGTGTGTGTATGTGCTCAAGCAATATGAAAATTTGAAAATACTTTATAACTAGGAAAGGATAATGGTGGCTATTTTCCAAATAAAAAATAAATAGATATGTGTATAAGGTTTTCAGTGCTTCTCACTTCCTGGTGTCAAGGTCATCTTTTCCCCTATGCCTACAAAATAAAAAAATAGGAAAGGGGACAAGTAAGAGAAGTTATTTTTCTGTCCTGTGGGAATTCATCCTATATAAATCAAGTCCAAGAAACAAGAGCCCTGGTATATAGTGCTGCCTAAGGTTTAAACCAGTATACCAAGAGGTCACCTAGTTCCACACATATGAAATAGTTTCATAGAAAACAATGCATTCTTCTCAAGAGTAACAGGCCTCCATTGTTTCCTACATAACAAAGTATACCCTAATGAAAGATCCAGATTTCAGCCACATACTTCTGAGGTTTGGCATGATTACCAGAGATATTTGCTTTCTCTTTTTCATCTTCACTTTTTTCTTTTCTTTTATTCTTATTTTCTCCTAGGTCCCAGGGTTTCTTATCTCTTGTGCTATTACTTTTTTAAACTTCTTTTGTATTAGGTAGTTGTGTATCCACTGCTGCTTTTCTTCTAAACATTGTTTTCTCCCCCTTTTCCACTCAAAAATAGATCAACAAGTAGTGTTTCAACAAAATACACCCAGCTCAGAACAAGAAGAGTGTGCCTGAAACTACAAGTCTTTCAGAGACCAAAGAGCAACTCTTTTCTTCTTGAGCATGTGGAGCATCTGGCTCCAGGAACACTGGTCTGATTCAACCAGTCTGTCATTAACTATTGCCTCAATATTTTTGTTTGAGAATCTGCCAGGTGTAAATTTCATGGCAACTAATTCAGTGCTCCTTTCACTAAGGTCTTTATCTCCTTAACATTTTATACCAGTCCCATATCTCAATCCCCTACTCTCACTCCACCTCCACTTCCATGAACTCTCCTGCTAGAGAAAAAAGGATAACTGGGCCCACTATAGACTCATGTTTTCTGTCTTTATTTCTGTAATCACTACTATTCATAATCCTTTTATTAAATTTCCATTGGCTTTCTAAGGTAGTTTTAAAATTACTGTAAAATAATATATGTTCATGGAAAACAATGGAATAGCATAAAAGTACAAATCTAAAGTTACCAAATTCCTCACAACTCCCTATTTATAATTCTGAGAGACAACTACTATTTCTTAAATCTCTTTCTTATAAATTTTTTACAATATATACAAGCCAATATCCTTCCCATTGAGACTAAAATTACTGTGAGCATATACTCATGTGAACAGGAACTTTTTAAAATCACCTATGTGTTATAGCATCTGAAAAACTTCCTGGTGCATAATAGGAGCTCAATAAATATATGTTTAACAAATTAATAAATCCATTTAAAAAGAATATATCATTTAAAAAATGACATATCATTATGCCGTTCATTATTTTCTGTTTTTCAACTAATATTTCTTGAGTATCTTTTAGTATATCCCCATATAGTCCTACTTTTCTCCCACAGGTGTACAGTGTTCTTACGGTTAGATGTATCGTGAACCATATAGTCAGTTAGAGTCATTTATTCATTCAAAAAGTATTCACAAACTTCTTACTATCAGGTTCTATTTCAGGGAAAGACAGACCATTATTTCCTTAAAACACATAATCCAGTGGTGGAGAAAATAATTAACAAATAGTCAAATATGATATGCTTTGAGGTAGTGATAAATGCTATGAAAAATAAGGCAAATAAGAGTACAGAGAGTGAGAAGAGTGAAGGTCCTTTTTTATATAGAGTGGTCAAAAAAGGCTGTTTGATAAAAATGTATTAAGATGTGTTTCCTATCCCACTCCCTGTGGTAACCCACCATTAGTGTTTTGTGATATATACTCCCACATGTTTTTTCCTAAATCTTCTGTTTTTAGGTTGTTGATGTTGTTGACACAATTTGGATTATACCATACACAATTGTGCAAATTTTTTTTTAATCATTTGACCATGAACCATGTATATGTTTCCATCTTAGCACATTCAAATCTACCTCACTCTTTTTTAATAACAGCACAGCATTCCTTTTATGGATGTACCATAGATTATTTAAACATTATTATGGGTGTACTTTTAGATTACTCACAGTTTTTTTCCTATTACAAACAATATTGCAACAAATATCCTTATAAATGTATCTTTATTCACTTGTCTAGTATTTCTAAGAGATGGGCTCCTAAAGTAGAGGCATTTTTATTTTAAATTCTAGTAGATAATTTCAGTTACCCTTTGTAGTAGAAACTTCTAATATTTACTAATATCTGGTTCACCTATCCTTTCAGTCATGTGAAAGAATTATCCTTCCTAGTCCGCCTTGCAGTGGGTGAGGCCATGTGACTATTTGCAGGTAATGAGTTATGGGAGAAACAACTGTCATTTCTTAGCTAAGTCACTTAATTGCAGTGACAGACTTTCTACATCTCCCAGATCTTCTTCTATGGTAATGGACCTCAATATACTGTGTTTAGACAGTGCCATTACAAGACAGCATGGAATGAATATATGGAGCAGGGAACCTTTGTGATTCATGTTGAACATGTAGCATGAATAACATAATTCTATTTTCTTAAGCAATGGAGATTTGGTGGTTAGCTTATACCACAACATGACCTAGAGTCCTAGTTGACATGCCGTCTAAAGGAATTTGTACCATTTTTCATTAACACCAACAGTGATTATTGTATCTTGGTCAAATTTTCCTTGTATTTCTAGCTGCTTTCCTTTTTGTATCTCAGAGCTCTACCTAAAATTATCTACCTAGCCAAATTAGCAAGCAAATGTAAAGGCAAAATATATTTTTAGATATATAAAAAATGAGAAAATTTCCTTTTGAACATTACTTCTGAAGAAGTGACTTGAGGTTTTAGTGCAATGGATTGAGGTGTGAATCTAAAGAAAAAGTTACATAATACAAAAAAAATGGTATCTACACTGAGTGTAAAGAAAAGAAATGTACAGCTGTTCAACACACCTAGAAAGCAATCACTCCAAATTAGGACAGGAAGGTGACGGGCACCAAGAAAAATGTCTTTAAGAAGAATAGAGAGTATTTCCTTCAATGCATAGGATGAGTAACAAACTGAAAAATTTTAGTGCATGGTGGAGAATGTATATATTTATTCTCTCAACAATAAAAGCAGGGGCAATTAGAAATTACAGGAAAGATTCTTTAAGAAAATACACCAGAGTATTTTTTTTCCTTTTTTAATTGAAGTGTAGTCAATTTAAAATATTGTGCCAAATTCTGTTGCACAGCATAATAGTTCAGTCATTTATAAATATATACATATATATGTATATATATACACACAAACACACACACATACACGCACATATACATACACATATATTTGTTTTCATATTCTTTTTCATTATAGGATACTACGAGATATTATATATGGTTCCCTGTGCTGTACAGAAGACATTAGTTTTTTTTATCTATTTTATGTGTAGTAGTTAGTATCTGCAAATCTCAAACTCCCGATTTATCCCTTCCCTCCACCTTCCTCCCTGATAATCATGGTTTGTTTTCTATGTCTGTGAGTCTGTTTCTGTTTTGTAAATAAGTTTATTTGTCTTTTTTTAGATTCCACAAACAAATGATATCATATGGTATTTTCCTTTTTCTATCTGGCTTTCTTCACTTAGAATGACAAAATTCAGGTCCATCCATGTTGCTGCAAATGGCGTTATGTTGTCGGTTTTTATGGCTGAATAGTATTCCATTGTATAAATATACCACATCTTCTTTATTCAGTCATCTTTCGATGGACGTTTAGGTTGCTTCCATGTCTTGGCTATTGTGAATATTGCTTATATGAACATTGGGGTGCATGTAGCTTTTTGAATCAAAGTTCCTTCTGAATATATTCCCAGAAGTGGGATTCCTGGATCACAAGGTAAGTCTATTTTTAGTTTTTTGAAGAATCTCTGTACTGTTTTCAATAATGCCTGCACCAAACTACATCCCTATCAACAGTGTAGGAGGGTTCCCTTTTGTCCACAACCTCTCCAGCATTTATCATTCGTGGACTTTTGAATGATGGCCATTCTAACTGGTGTGAGGTGATACCTCATTGTAGTTTTCTTTTGCATTTCTCTGATTATTGGTGACACTGAGCAATTTTTCATGAGCCTATTGGTCATCCATATGTCTTCATTGGAAAATTGCTTGTATGGTCTTCTGCTCATTTTTGGATTGGCTTGTTTGTTTTTTCCTTATTAAGTTGTATGAGCTGCTTATATATTCTGGAGATCAAGCCTTTGTCAGTTTCATCTTTTGCAAAACTTTTCTCCCATTCTGTATGTTGTCATTTTGTTTTGCTTATGGTTTCCTTTGCTATGCAAAAGCTTATAAGTTTAATGAGGTCCCCATTTGTTTACTTTTGCTTTTATTTCTATTATCTGGGTAGACTGCTTTAGCAGAATACTGCTAAGATTTATTTCAGAGAATGCTTTGCATATGTTTTCTTCTAAGAGGCTTATAGTGTCTTGTCTTATGTTTAAGTCTTTAAGCCATTTTGAGTACATATTTGTGTATGGTGTGAGGGAGTATTCTAACTTCATTGACTTACATGCAACTGTCCAGTTTTCTCATCACCATTTGCTGGAGAGACTATCTTTACTCCATTGTATATTCTTGCCTCCTTTGCAAAACATCAATTGACCAAAAGTTTGTGGGTTTATTTCTGGTTTCTCTATTCTGTTTCATTGATCCGTATGTCTGTTTTTGTGCCAATACCACGCTATTTTCATTACTGTATCTCGGTAGTATTGTCTGAAGTCTGGGAGGGTTATTCCTCCAGCTTCATTCATTTTCTTCAGTAATGCTTTGGGATTTCTAGGTCTTTTGTGATTCCATATAAATTTTAGGATTATTTGTTCTAGTTATGTGAAAAATGTGCTAGGTAATTTGTTAGTCATCACATTAAATCTGTAGATTGCTTTGGGTAGTATGATCATTTGAACAATATTAATTATTCCAATCCATGAATTTTTTTTCCATTTCTTTAAGTCATCTTGAATTTCCTTAGTCAGTGCTTTGTAGTTCCACATGTATAAGTCTTTGACTTGTTTGGTCAGATTTATTCCTAAGAATTTTATTGTTTTGGATGCAATTTTAAAAAGGGTTGTTTCTTTATTTTCCTTTTCTGATATTTCATTGTTACTATAAAGAAATGCAACTTATTTCTGTAAGTTAATCTTTTATCCTACTACCTTGCCAATTCTTCTATCAGCTCTAGTAGTTTTTATGTGGAGCCATAAGAATTTTCTATATATACATTCATGTCATCTGCATATAGTGACAATTTTACCTCTTCTCTTCCAATTTGGATTCCTTTTATTCCTTTTTCTTATCTAATTGCTATGGCTAGGACCTCCAATACAATAATGAATAGAAGTGGTGAAGGTGAGCATCCTTGACTTGTTCTGGATTTTAGAGGGAAGGCTTTCAAATCTTCATCATTGTGTATTATGCTGGCTGTAAATTTGCCATAAATAGCTTTTATTATATTCAGATGTGTTATCTCTATGCACGCATTAGTTAGAGTTTTTCTTGTAAATGTTGAAATTTATCAAATGATTTTTCTGCATCTATTGAGATGATCATGTGATTTTTGTACTTTCTTTTGTTGGTGTGGTGTATCATGTTGACTGATTTGCTTATGTTGAACAATCCTTGTGTCCTTGGGGTGAACCCAACTTGACAATGGTGTCTGATCTATTTTATGTGTTGTTGGATTCTGTTTCCTAATATGTTGTTGAGGATTTTTGCATCTATGTTCATCAATGATTTGGCCTATAGCTTTCTTTTTTTAGTAATATCTTTATCTGGTTTTGGTATCACGGTGATGGTGGCTTCATAGAATGAGTCTGGGAGTATTCCTTCCTGTTCAGTCTTTTGGAAGAGTTTGAGAAGTATTGGTATGAGCTCTTCTTTGTATGTTTGATAGAATCCCCCAGTGAATCCAGCTGATCCTGAACTTTTGTTTGAAGGAATTTTTTTTTTCTTATATTTAGAGTCAGAAAAATATTTTAAATTTAATTTATTCAGTTATAGTCAGTTTACAATGTTGTGTCAATTTCCAATGTAGAGTACATTTTTCAGTTACACATAAACATGCATATATTCATTGTCACATTGTTTTTCGCTGTGAGCTACCACATGATCTTGTATGTATTTCCCTGTGCTATACAGTATAATCTTCTTTATGTATTCTTTATATATCTGTCAGTATCTACAAATTTCAATCTCCCAGTCTGTTCCTTCTCACCCCCCCCACTCCTTGGGAACCACAAGTTTATATTCTATGTCTATGTGTCTGTTTCTGTTTGGTATTTATGTTCATTTGTCTTTCTCTTTTCTCCCTTTGTTTTTTTGTTTGTTTGTTTTAGATTCCACGTATAAGAAATTCCATGTGGTATTTTTCTTTCTCTTTCTGGCTTACTTCACTTAGAAGGACATTCTCTGGGGACATCTGTGTTGCTGCAAGTGTCATTATATTGTCATTTTTATGGCTGAATAGTATTCAATTGTGTGAATATACCACCACTTCTTTATCCAGTCAACTGTCGATGGACATTTAGGCTGTTTCCATGTATTGGTTATTGTAAATAGTGCTGCTATGAACATTGGGGTGCAGGTGTCATACTGAAGTAGGGTTCCTTCTGGATATATGCCCAGGACCAGGATTACTGGGTCATATGGTAAGTCTATTCCTAGTCTTTTGAGGAATCTCCATACTGTTTTCTCAGTGGTTGCACTAAACTGCATTCCCACCAGCAGTGTAGGAGGGTTCCCTTTTCTCCACAGCCTCTCCAGCAATTGTCATATGTGGACTTTTGAATGATCGCCATTCTGACTGGTCTGAAGTGATACCTCATTGTAGTTTTGATTTGCATTTCTCAAATTATTAGTGATATTGAGCACTTTTTCATGTGCCTATTGATCATTAGTATGTCTTCATTGAAGAATTGCTTGTTTAAGTCTTCTGCCCATTTTTGAATTGGGTTGTTTGTTTTTTCCTTATTAAGTCATATAAGCTACTTATGTATTTGGGAGGTCAAGCCTTTGTCAGTTTCATCTTTTGCAAAACTTTTCTCCCATTCTGCAGGTTGTCTTTTTGTTTTGCTTATGGTTCCCTTTGTTTTGCAAAAGCTTGTAAGTTTAATTAGGTCCCATTTGTTTATGTTTGCTTTTATTTCTATTGTCTGGGTAGACTTCCTTAGGAGAATATTGCTGAGATGTATGTGAGATAATGTTTTGCCTATGTTTTATTCTAGGAGGTTTATTGTATCTTATATTATGTTTAAGTATTTGATCCACTTTGAGTTTATTTTTGTGTATGGTGTAAGGGAGTGTTCTAGCTACATTGCTTTACATGCTGCTGTCCAGTTTTCCCAACAACATTTGCTGAAGAGACTGTCTTTATTCCATTGTATGTTCCTGCCTTCTTTGTTGAAGATTAGTTGACCAAAAGTTTGTGGGTTCATTTCTAGGCTCTCTATTCTTTTCCATTAGTCTATATGTCTGTTTTTGTACCAATTCTATGCTGTTTTGATGATTGTAGCTCTGTAATAATGTCTGAAGTGTGGGAGACTTATTCCTCCAGCCTCTTTCTTTCTCTTCAGTAATGCTTTGGCAATTCTAAGCCTTTGATGGTTACATATAAATTTTATTATGATTAGTTCTAGTTCTGTGAAATATGTCCTAGGTAATTTGATAGAGATTGCATTAAATCTGTAAATTGCCTTGGGCAGTGTGACCATTTTAACAATATTGATTCTTCCAATCCAGGAGCATGGGATATCTTTCCATTTTTTAAAGTCTTCTTTAATTTCCTTCATCAATGGTTTATAGTTTTCTGTGTATAATCCTTTCAACTCCTTGGTTAGATTTATTCCTAGGTATTTTATTACTTTGGGTGCTATTTTAAAGGAGATTGTTTCTTTACTTTTTTCCTGTTGATTCATAAATAGTGTAAAGAAATGCAACTGATTTTTGTACATTAATCTTGTAACCTGCTACCCTGCTGAATTCTTTGATTAGTTCTAGTTGTTTTTGTGTGGACCTTTTAGGGCTTTCTTTATATAGTATCATGTCATCTGCATATAGTGACAATTTTACCTCTTCTTTTCCAATTTGCGCCCTTTTTATTTTTCTCCTTTGCCTAATTGCTGTGGCTAGGACTTCCAAGACTATGTTGAATAGGAGTGGTGAGAGTGGACAGCCTTGTCCCAGATTTTAGTGGGAAGCTTTTGAGTTTTTCAACAGTGAGTACTATGCTCACTGTAGGTGTGTCATATATAGATTTTCTTATGTTGAGTTATGTTCTCTCTATTGCCACTTTGGTGAGAGTTTTTATCATAAATAGGTGTTGAATTTTATCAAATGCTTTTTCTGCATCTATTGAGATGATCATGTGGTTTTTGTCCTTTCTCTTGTTGATGTGATGTATTACATTGATTGATTTGCATATGTTGAACCACCCTTGTGTCCCTGGGATGAACCCCACTTGATCATGATGTATAATCTTTTTTATGTGCTGTTAGATTCTATTTGCTATTATTTGGTAAGGATTTTTGCATCTATGTTCATCAGTGATATTGGTCTGTAATTCACTTTTTTTGTGCAGGAAGATTTTTTTAATTACTGATTCTATTTCACTTCTAGTGATTGGTCTGCTGAAGTGGTTTATTTCTTCTTGATTCATTTTTGGTGGGCTACATGTTTCCAGAAACTTGTCCATTTCTTCTAGGTCACCCAATCTGTTTCCATAGTTGTTTATTGTATTCTGTATCTCTTTTTTTGTATTTCTGTGATGTTGGTTGTAATTTCTCCATATTCATTTTTTATTTTGTTTTTAGTGTCCTCTCTCTTTTCTTCTTGTTGAGTCTGGACAGAGGTTTGTCTATTTTGTTTACTCTTTCAAAACTTTGTTTTTCTATTGATTAATTTTTTCTATTATTTTTAATCTCTTATTTATTTCCTCGCTGATTTTTATTATTTCCTTCCTTCTGCTTACTTTCATTTTTTTGCTCTTCTTTTTCTGTTTCTTTTAGGTGGCATGTTAGGTTGTTTACTTGAGATTGTTTTTTTTTTTTTGAAGGCCTGTATCACTGTGAACTTCCCTCTAATGACTGGTTTTGCTGCATCCCATAGGTTTTGTGTGGTTGTAATTTCATAGTCATTTTTTCTCAAAGTATCTTTAATTTCTTCTTTGATTTTATTGTTGTCCCATTGGTTTTTTAGTAGCATGTTTTTTTATTCTCTGTGTTGGCATTTTTTTTGTCATTTGTTTTTCTGTGGTTGATTTCTAGTTTCATGGCATTGTGGAAGAGAAGATGCTTGAAATAATTCCTGTCCTCTTAATTTGCTGAGGCTTGTTTTGTGCCTGAGTATGTGGTCTATCCTAGGGAATGTTCCATAAGCACTTGAAAAAAATTTGTATTCTGTTTTTTGATGATGTAATGACCTAAAAATATCGACCAAGTACAACTATTGTGTTATGTCATTCAGTATTTTCATTGCCTTTTTGATTTTCTGTGTAGAAGAGTTGTCTAATGATGTTATTGAGGTGTTAAAGTCTCCTATGATTATTGTATACCCATCAGGTTCTCCCTTTATGTCTGTTAGTATTTATTTTATATATTAAGGTGCTGCTATATTGGGTGCATATATGTTAAGGAGTGTAATATCTTCACCTTGTATTGCACATTTAATCATTGTATAGTTTCCTTCTTTATCTGTCTTTATGACCTGTGTTTTAAAGTCTATTTGGTCTCAAATCAGTATTCCTACTCCCACCTCTTTTTCATTTCAATTTACATGAAATATCTTTTTCCATCCTCTCACTTTCAATCTATGTGAGTCCTTCACCTTAAAGTGGGTCCCTTGTAGGCAGCATGCTGTAGGCTCTTGTTTTATTATTTAATCTGCCACTCTATGTCTTTTGATTGGAATATTTAGTCTATTGATATTTAGAGTAATTATTGAAAGATGTGGGTTTATTGCCATTTTGAGCTTTGTTTTCCAGTTGACTTGATATTTCTTTTGTGTTCCTTTTGGTTTTCTTTTTGTGGTTTGATAATTTTCTTTTGTTAGCTTGATTTTTTTTTTGTTTTTGTGGCACTATTATATACTTTTGATTTGTGGTTAAGCTGTTTTTCAGGTATGTCAGCCCATTAGCATATTTGTTTGCTTTAGACTGCAGTCATGTAGTATCAAACACATCCTAAAAAGAATGAAGAAAAATAAAAAAGAGAGCACAAATCTATATTTTCTAGCTCCCCTCTCCTAACTTTAATGATTCTGATATTCCCCCCCCCCCCTTTTTTTTACGTCTTCATGTTCTCTTGCAGCTCATTGTAGTTATCACATTTCCAATTATGGTTTTCTTATTTCTATACCTTCCTGCTTCTTTTCTATTTAGAGTACACCTCTCAACATTTCTTTTAGTATTGGTTTAGTATTGTTGAATCCTCTTAGTTTTTGTTTGTGTGTGAAATTCTTTCTCTCTCCTACTCTAAAAGATAGTCTTGCTGGATAGAGTATCCTAAGTTGAAGTTTTTGCTCATTCGGGACTTTGAATATATCTTGCCACTTCCTTCTGGCAGCATTGTTTGTGTAGAGAAATGAGCTGAAAGCCTTATGGGAGTTCCCTTTTAACTAACTCTTTGTTTTTCTCTTGCTGCATTTAGAATCATTTCTTTATCTTTGGCCATTTTAATTACAATATGCATCAGTGTAGGTCTGTTTGTGTTCTTCTTGTTTGGGATCCTCTGTTCTTCCTGTACTTGGATATCTATTTCCTTCTTTAGGTTTGAGAAGCTTTCAGGCATGATTTCTTCAAATACCTTTTCAATCCCCTTTTCTCTTTCTTTCCCTCTAGGACCTCTTTTATGCATAAGTTGTCATACTTTATATTATCCTATAGATCCCTTATATTGCTTTCATTGATTTTTACTTGCTTTTCTGTCTGCTATTCTGATTTGCTGGCTTCTGTTATCTTGTCTTCTAAGTTCCTTATTCATTTTTCTGCATTATCTAGTCTGTTTTGGACTGCCTTTAGCTTAGCTTTTATCTCAGCTATAGAGTTTTATGTTTTTAATTGGTTCCTCTTTATATTTTCTATTTCCTTTTTGTAATATTCTTCATGTTTATTCATAATCTCTCCTATTTCCTTCAGTGCTTTTATCACCCCATTTTTGAAGCCATAATGTAGTAGACTATCAGGATCTCATTGTTCATTCTTTCAAGGTACTTTTCTTGTTCTTTTAATTGGGGTGGTTCTTCTGCTTCTTCATTTTACTTATATTTGTCTGGCTCTACAGATTTAGGAGTATCACTCATCTACTGTGGTACTGAATTATTTTTAAAAAATTAAGTAGGAGCATTTCTGTGTAGACTGTGTATATCTAATAGTTTTGTGAGATGGCTTTTCTTAGTACGGAAAGTTGTCTTGTCTTTCTTCTATGTGTGTTGACTGTTATCCTTTTGAGTGGGGGTGTGGTTGGTGTTGTGATAATCAGAGCTTGCCCTGATTGTTGTTGTTGCATGGGGCCTCATTTTTCTATTCTGTGGTTTTCACACCCTTGACAGAGGTGGATCTACCCCCCTGTTGCTGGAATAGAGGCTTCTAGACCCATTTCTGAGCTGTGGTGTGTGGTAGGTAGAGTTGGAGAACTTCATCATGGAAGAAGAATCACTAAGTATACCCCTGCAGCAGTTGTCCCCTGGGAAGTGCCCTCTGTAGTGTTGTCTGTCACTTGCTATGCAGACATAAAGTTATTTTTGTTGATGCTGACGTTGTTCTTGCCTTAGCTGTAGTAATGTCAGCCACCCACTCTGTTGTACCCCAGGTTCTGGTACCCTGGAACCACCTGTGCAGATCCACCAGTGTCAGGTGCTAGGACCCACTGTAGTGAGTGTGTAGTCACACATCTGCATCTGTGATGTACCACAGTGCCATCACAGACCCCAGCCCCACCTCTATGTACAGTACAGTATGCCCACCTGTTGTAAATACCTGTACTCATCCCTGCTGTGTGCTAGAACTCCACTCACTGCCTGTTCATCCTAGACGTGCAGGTTTACAGAGGTACCAGCACTGCAAATCCACCCTCTCTGCCTCGGGCAGTATATAAATCTCATTCCTGCTTGTGTAGTTGCAGCGTCCCTGGGTTGGATTCAGCTTTCAGCCCTGCCTCCATGCAGTAGTGATGGCTATGACCCAGCCCCACTTCTCTTCCCATGAGAACACAATAATGGAACCACATCGAGATGGCAGCTATAGTGTGGCTGTGTTGTGCTCCTCCCCATGCACACAAGAAGTGGTGCTTTTTTATGGGTGTACCAGTCTGTTCTGTTCCACACACACCCCAAGCCAGAGCTCACACTACCCTCCCATCTCCTATGGTTGCTTCTATGCAGTGGGCCCAAACCATCTCCCCAGGCTCATCACCCATTCTCAGGAGCCAGTCCCTCCCAGCTTGTGTCTACGGCTGGGGATCACAGGGATCCTACGTGTCAGTTTTTCTTATTTCTGTTTGCCAAGTGGCTGCCACTTTCTCCTCCAAGCCTTGGAAGATCTACTTCTTTGCCTGCTGCTCCCTGGCTGGAAAAACTGTTGCCCCCTGTGAAGACACTTTCTTCCTTTGCTGGTCCCTCCTCACAAGACTGGTTCTACACCAATATTTTTTCTTTTTGTTTTTTTCCCATTTTTTCTCCTATCCTTTTTGTGAGGAATATTCCTGTATTTTGAGGACAGAAACAATCTTCCAAAGTTCATTTGAGGTTCTGTGCAATTCAGTGGGCCTGTAGATGCAGTCCTTGGTGTATTTGTGAGTGAGGGTGAGCTGTGAGTCCCTCTACTTTGCCATGTTGGCACTCATCCCCCAGTGTATTATGTTATAAATATTAAGAAAACTAAAATGTGTAATGATTTTAAGCTATTGAGGGAATATGATAAAAGAGAATTCATCTAACTTTAAAAATGACAAAATTCTATTTTAAGTTGTGATATTGGTACCATAGATACAGAAATGTAATTTCTGTGAACAATATTTACTTAGTCTTATACTGTCATCCAAAATCATTAAAAATATTTTCCAGTTGTGAGAAGAAATGGGTATGGAGGCTATTATTTTTCATCATAAGTCTTGCTATACTATTTGACTCCAAAAATGTGCATGTATTACTTTGTCTTTTGTGTATTTGATTTTTAAAACTTTAGCAATTTTAAAATATACAATACAGTATTGTTAACTTTAGTCACCATGATGTACATTATATCCCTGGGATTTATTTGTATTAACAAATGGAAATTTGTATCTTTTGACCACTTTCACCCATTTCACTTTAACCTTGTCTCTGGCAATCAATGATACGTTCTTTCTACTCATGAGCTCATTTTTTAAAGAGTCTACATATAAGTGATATTATATGATTTGTGTCTTTGTCTGACTTATCTCACTTAGCATAATGCACTCAAGTTCCATCCATGTTATCACAAATGGCACGTACATACATACATACATACTAGTTTCTTTTTTCCATTCATCCATTGACCAACACTTAGGTTGTTTTCATGTTGTGGCTATCATAAATAATGTTACAGTGAACAATGGGGTGCAGATACATTTTCAAGGCTGTGATTCATTTTCTTCAGATAAATATCCATAAGTGATATTGCTGGATCATACAAGTCTATTTTCAGTTTTTTGAGGAAACTTTATAATATCTTCTATAGTAACTATATCAGCTTACATTCCTTCCACAGTTCACAAGGATTCCCTTTTCTCCACATCCTAATCAGCATTTGTTATTTCTTGTATTTTTAGTAATAGTCATTCTGACAGGTGTGAGGTAATATCTCATGTTTTCGATTTACATTTCCATAACGATTAATGATTTCGAATACCTTTTCATGTACCTGTTGTCCATTTGTATGTTTTCCTTGGAAAAATGTCTGACCACTTTAAAATTGGAATTTTTTTGCCATTGAGTTGTATGATATTTTTCTCTTACGACCTAGCTCTTCTCTTTAAAGCCATGTCTGACTGCCTTACCAGCAATACCCTACACACCATTCTCCACTCTCCCAGTTACAACTGACCCTTCACTCTTTCCTGTTTTCATTGCCTCAACCGTAGCCTTCCATTACACTGTTTAATCTAAAATAGAAGACATATGAAAAGTTAAATGCAGTAGGGAAGGACTTCTATTTCCAGTATAGCAAAGTAGATTGTGTGCTTTTTTCTATTTTACCTAAGTACATCTAAATATCTGGACATGATATATAAAAGAAACACAGAAACACTCTGAAGGGTAGAGAGAATAAAGCAGAACAGTTGGAGACCTTGGGACCTGAAGAAAGATTGGTGATTAATTTCACCATGATTCTTTTGGCCTCATATTTCTCAGTTTTGATGCTAGAGAAGTTGCAACCTAGAAACACCAATGAATACAAAGAAAAAACAAAATCCTCAACAAAAGTCTTCTCTCTGCCAAAGGACCAAGAAGAGGGTAGCCTAGCAAGCAGAAAACTTTTAGACCATGTGGTCCACTACAGCTAAACACCATAGAAAATTATGTGACCCCATCCCCATGTCCATCAGCAAAGGTAGAGTAGGATACCTAGAGTTTGGGCTTCATTTTCACTTGTAGTAAAAGTACCCCTCCCATTGAGGAACCTGGGACTTTCACCAAATTCTATTGATAACAAGTCCCCCTTAACATGATGTCATCAGAGGTCACCTGGGGAACAGAAATGAAGCAACCATTTTCATTCCACCAGCGTGGTGCTAGTAGAAGCCTAGTAGGGAAATCTGACCTCCACCCACACCCCTGATAGTAACAAGCCACACTCCATTTCTCCACACAAGCAAGATGTAAGAAAAGGCCTGCTAAAACTAGAAAACCAGAGCAAGATAAACTCAAATTAGCAAAAGAATGGAAATAATAATAAGAGGAAGTATCAATGAAATGAAAAACAGAAAAAAGAAAATTAATGAGAACCTTATTCTTCAAATAGATCTATAAAATTGAGAAACTTCTAGAAAGAATGACAAATTAAAAAGGAAAAAAAGACACAAATTACCAATGTTAGAAAGGAAATAGGGAGATGGTCCAAGATAGTGGCATAGGAA
The DNA here is from genome assembly GCF_048564905.1 of Vicugna pacos. NCBI lineage: Eukaryota > Metazoa > Chordata > Mammalia > Artiodactyla > Camelidae > Vicugna > Vicugna pacos. Next base: position 44,714,731 of record NC_133023.1, on the reverse strand, counting down.
GAACTCAAACTTACCTCCTCCCATGGAGACAACAAATGTACACCTGCATATGGATCAATTCCCTCTCAAAAGATCCTGAGAACTAGTTGAACTCTTGTCCAAAAGAAAAGACAAAGGAGACTATATTGAGGGGTCAATGAGGCAAAGAAATTCTCTAACCATAATCCCCAATCCCAGCATGGCAACACACAATAGAGGTAGATCTCTCCAGATGGGCAATTCTCCCAGAGGAGCAAGAGGTTGAGGCCCCACAAAGTACCCCAGCTCCTAGAATTTACATTGGAAAGACAACCCCCCAAAATGGCTGACTTAGAAAACCAAAAATGTTGAAGCCCAAGGGTCCCAAAGTGCTATAGAAAACTAAGACTCCCCTCTTGATTGGTTCACATGTGGTCTTATTTTCTCTGGGGCTCAGCAAAATAACAAATTTGAAAAGCACCTAGACTGTGTGTGAAGGAGGGTCATTTGCAAATCTAAAAGCTTTGGCTGGAAGGGAAGGGGATGATGGAATCACTCTCTAGAGAAGGATGCACTGGCAGACACTATTGTTGCACTCCCCACCTAACCCACCAGGCAGGTGACATTGGACTGGGGGAGCAATCATGTCACCACCCCTTGGCACTACTGGAGCCAGAGAGCTCCAGTGGCTGCAGCAGTCTTCAACTTTCAGCTCTCCCCTACTCCCTGTCTGGGGCAGGTGGGCTCAAACATCATGGCATTCTCCTGCTCCCTAGCTGGATTCTCCAAATTCAAGCAACTGTAACTACTCTGTCTGGAGCTGGCAAGAGTGAGGAATTGCAGCTCCAGCTCCCAGCCTAAAGCTGAAGTGGGAGCACAGACAATGCACTGTCACACTGAATTGCTGAAGCCTGTGGGCACATTCAATTGAGACATTTTCCCACTCTCCCCCTGAGGCAAGAGACCCACCTCTACACTCTCCAGCTACCATGCTAAAGCCACACAGGTGACACCACTTGATCATCTGGCCCTGTTGGCCAAGGGAGGCTGGCATTCCTGAGCTCCATGGGACTGTAACAATCAGAAAGACAGTTCTTCACAGGGCACACCCCAGAGGCACTGAACAGACTGCAGACTGAAAAACAACCCCAGTCTTCCTGTGAAAAAGGAATATTTACATAGTCTGTAGATTCAACATGAGGGAGAGGCTTCAGATTTCCCACACATCTAAGGTCTAAGGAGGTGGCAAAATAAATTTTCACATATTGAGATTTTGAGAAGTCATTCTGCCTTATATATGAGATAACTTGAATTTTATGCTAATGAAAACAGCCTGTTTGTGGCCCATCAAACATGCAATAATCATTAAAGAAAAGGGTGCATCAACCAGAAGTAAAGAATGTCCATGTTAAAATAAAGATTAAATGACTCCCTTTCTGGGATGCCAGTGCTGGTACTCCTTCAATAATGAGACTCCCTTCCAAGCTGCCAAGGCCATACTGACTTGCTATGTATGTGTTGATCTGTTTTTTGAAGACTTGAAGGACTGTATCCCTGACTTGCTTAATGTTCTTTGTTCTGACAAGATATAAGACTGTATTGAAAAATATGTTTCTTTGGAGCAATTCCTCAGAGTTACCTGAGAGACTGTCTTCTGGTCTATAATTTTCAGGTAGGCTCAAATAAAACTATTTTCTATTCCTATTATAGATTATTTATTGATTATTTTCATCAACAGAAGTAGTCACAGGGAAAGTAAATAGAAAGACATAGTTATCCTTGTGCAGCTCCTTGGCCTCACTGTGGTTCTATGAAACTCCCCGGAAAAGAGCTTATACATTCATCAGGGGCCCCAATGTTTGCAATTGTCATGCAGAAGATACCTCCTGATCTCCTTATCTGGAGGCCAACAAGGATTACAGTTATAGCCCCACAGAACAGTATATATCTGCAAACTCTAAAAGATACTATCTGGGGGTCTGACATCCAATCAGCTGAAAACTCAGTGCTAAATAAGATTTTTTTCCCCTTGGTACATAGACAGGCCTCAGAACACCCTTAACAACAGGAATTCATCAAGAATAAATCAGTCAGCACCCTGCACAGAGCTGGGGTGGGTAAGCATACTGAGCCTTACACTCCCTACACAGTAGCCAGCCCACAACTGTACATGTGAGCACCTTGAGTTCTACCTATCTCATTCAGAGATAGAGCCATAATCAGGACTGACAAGTGGCTTGATTCCTACCCTCTCTGCACAGTGGCCAAGTGGCAAATGGGCTAGGTGAGTGCTCTTAGCCCCATTCTCCCCGTGCAGCAGCCACAACCCTATCACAGCGAGTGAGCACATGCAGCTCACATGAGGGATGCTCATAGAATATCTGGCTCTGGTGACCGGGGGCGGTGGGGGGAATCATGCTTCTAGACCACACAGAAGAGTTCCTACACAAGAACACTGCAAGACTGAAGGAGATAGTTGTTTTGTTTGATACATACAAACACAGAGAGACAGGCAAAATGAGGAGGTGGAGGAATATATTCCAAACCAAAGAACAAAGCAAATTCTAAGAAAAAGATTTTAATAAAATGGGGATGAGCAACCTACCTGATAAAGAGTTGAAAGTAAAGATAGTCACCAGTCTTGGGAGTAAAATAGATGAACACAGCAAAAACTTTAACATATATAGAAAATATAAGAAAGCACCAAAGAAGTTATAAGTAAACTTAAAAATACAGTAGGGGGATTCAACTGCAGAATAGTAGAAATAGAGGCATTAATCAGTAAGCTGAAAGACAAAGGAATGGAAAACACCCAGAGAGCAGCAAATTTTTTTTAAGCTGTCAGAATAGTTTATTTTTTAATTTTTTTAGCAGCAAATTTTTTTAAGCTGTCAGAATAGTTTATTTTTTAATTTTTTTAACTGATATATTTTGAAGATGAGTCAACCTGAAAAATTTTTGCATTGTTTTACATTTGTAATAATATAAAGTCTCATAGCTGCCTTTAAAGTCTACATTCTGTTTCTTAAAAAGTGACAACATATTCATTTGATAATACATTCCCATAAAAAGCAATTGATAAAGCTTCTGCTATTGTAAACGATTCTTTACCTAACATTTTCTATATTTAGAATAATTGCAGATACTTACTAATACATCTTATGGATGTATTTAGTGTTTTCTTTTTCTTTTTCTTTTATTTTTTAACATTTTTTATTGATTTATAATCATTTTACAATGTTATGTCAAATTCCAGTGTTCAGCACAGTTTTCAGTCATTCATGGACATATACACACTCATTGTCGCATTTTTTTCTCTGTGAGCAAATTTTTTTCAAAAAGAACTAAAAGAAGTGAGGATACCTTAAAGGACTTCTGGGACAACATGAATTGGAATAACATTCATATTATAGGATCCCAAGAGGAGCATGGAAAGAGAAAGGGGTAGAAAAATTATTGAAGAAATAATGGCTGAAAACTTTCCTAATCAGGGGAAAGAGACACCAAGGTTCAGGAAGCCCAGAAAATTACAATAAGATGAACCCAAAGAGAAACATGCCAAGATACATTATAATTAAAATGGCAAAAGTTAAGAATGAAGAAAAAGTCTTAAAAGCAGCAAGAGAAAAATAACATTATATACAAGAAAAAACTCATCAGGCTACCAGAAGTTTTTTCACCAGAAACTTTACAGGACATAAAGGCATGGCATGACATATTGAAAATGATGGAAGAAAAAAAAATCAGCCAACAGAAAATCCTCTGGCTGTCAAAGTTTTTATTCAGAACTGAAAAAAATTGAGTTTTATAGATAAGCAAAAGCTAAAGGAGTTTATTACCACCAAACTGGCCTTAGAGAAAGTGTTACAGACTTCTCTAAGCTCAAAATAAAAACACTAATCAATAATGAGAAAACATTCAAAAGTAAATATTTCATCAGAAAAGATAAATAAACAATAAAGGTAGTGGATCAATCACTTATAAAGCAAGTGCAAAATGTAAGAGACAAAATTAGTAAATTATTAAAACTATAATCATTAGTTACAAAATTAGTCAAGAGTTACAAAAATACAAAATGTATCATCAAAAATATAAAATGTGTGTGGGAGGAATAAAAATATAAAGCTTTAGGATGTTCTCAAAATTAAAGTACTAAAAGTTTAAAAGAGACTTATATACATAGGATGGTATATGTAAACGTCATAGTAACCACAAACTAAAAACATAGTACATACAAAAAAAAAAGAAAGAAAGAAATCTAAACATAAGACCAAAGAAAAAATTAAAACACACGGAAAGGGAGAAAGAGATGAAAATCAGAGAGAAGTTACAAAAGTAGCCAGGAAACAACAAAATGACAATAAGTATATATCTATCAATAATTACTTTAAATGTAAATGAACTAAACTCTTCTATCAAAAGACATAGGTGGGTGAATGAATATTAAAAAAAAATCCTTCTATGTGCTGCCTGAAAGAGACTCCCTTTAATTCTAAAGATGCTCACAGACTGAAAGTTAAGGGATGGAAAAAGTTATACCATGCAAATGGAAATAAAAAAAAAGTTGGGGTAGCAATAATTACACCAGACAAAAATAGATTTTAAACAAAATTTCTGGTCAAGATGGCAGAGTGATAGAACAAGTGGCTCATCTTTCTTCATGACTACAATGAAACCACAAGTGAATGCTAAACAACCATCAAAAAAAAAAAAACCTGGAACCTAGCAAAAAGATCTACTGCAACTGGAGACATAAAGAGGGAACCACAGCAGGACAGTAGGAGGGGCATGCTCATGATATAATTGGGCCCCACAGCCCCCAGTTGAGTGACCCACAAGCTAAGGAGTAGTTAAGTCATAGAGGCCCTCCCTCAGTAGTGAGATTTATAAGCCCCAAGTCAGGCTACCCAGACCAAGGTTCTGGCATTGGGAGGTGAAGGAGACCCCAGGATATCTGGTTATGAAGGCCAGAGGGGCTTGGCTCCAGGAGCTCCACGGGACTTGGGGAAATGGAGACATCATTTACCTGGGAAGCATACATGAAACCTAGCATGCACCAGGTCCAAGGGCAGAGGCAATGATTTCATAGGAACCTGGGCCAGGCCAGCCTTCTGGTTTTGGAGGGTCTCCTGGGGAGGTAAGGGACAGCTGTGGCTCACCCAGGAGACATAGAATCTGGTGGGAGACATTCTGGGAGTGTTCACCTACATGAGCTGTTCTGGAGGCTGACATCTTGATTGGATCATTAGCACCAAAACCTAGCCCCACCCAACAGCTTGTAGGGAAGACTCAGGCCAAACAATATACTGAGTGGGAACACAGCAGAATTATTTTTTTAAACATTTTTTATTGATTTATAGTCATTTTACAATGTTGTATCAAGTTCCAGTGTAGGGCACAATTTTTCAGTTATACATGAACATATATATATTCATTGTCACATTTTTTTCTATGTGGGCTACCATAAGATCTTGTATATATTTCCCTGTGCTATACAGTATAATCTTGTTTATTTGTTCTACAATTTTGAAATCCCAGTCTATCCCTTCCCACCTTCCACCCCCTTGGCAACCACAAGTTTGTATTCTATGTCTATGAGTCTATTTCTCTTTTGTATTTATGCTTATTTGTGTTTCTTTTTTTTTAGATTCCACATATGAGCGATCTCATATGGTATTTTTCTTTCTCTTTCTGGCTTACTTCACTTAGAATGACATTCTCCAGGAGCATCCATGTTGCAAATGGTGTTATGTTCTTGGTTTTTAAGGCTGAGTAGTATTCCATTGTATAAATATACCACTTCTTCTTTATCCAGTCATCCGTTGATGGACATTTAGGCTGTCTCCATGTCTTGGCTATTGTAAATAGTGCTGCTATGAACATTGGGGTGCAGGTGTCAACTTGAAGTAGAGTTCCTTCTGGATATGTGCCCAGGAGCGGGATTCCTGGGTCAAATGGTAAGTCTATTCCTAGTCTTTTGAGGAATCTCCATACTGTTTTCCACAGTGGCTGCACCAAACTGCATTCCCACCAGCAGTGTAAGAGGGTTCCTCTTTCTCCACAGCCTCTCCAGCATTTGTCATTTGTGGACTTTTGAATGATGGCCATTCTGACTGGTGTGAGGTGATACCTCATTGTAGTTTTTATTTGCATTTCTCTGATAATCAGCGATATTGAGCATTTTTTGATGTGCCTATTGATCATTTGTATGTCTTCCTAGGAGAATTGCTTGTTTACGTCTTTTTTTTTTTTTGCAATAACATCTGAACTTTTGTTGGCCTCTCACTTCCCAAAGGGCATCAATTCTGCCTTCTTAATACTTCAGAACTTCAGAACTGCCATCCACAAGCCTGAGGGTGGTGGTCTTCTGGATGGTTTGCCTGGAATTGCTGCTGTCCACGGCGTCACTAAGATTGAAGTCCTCCCCATCTTTCAGCAGGCGGTGGTAGGTGTTGATCTCAGCCTCCAGCTTGACCTTGATGTTCAGCAGGGCCTCGTACTCCTGGTTCTGGCATTGCCTCTCTGCCCGGGTTGGGGCCAGCTCCGACTCCAGATACAGTAGAAACCCGCTGAGCTGCTCCATCTGAATGGCGTAGCGGTCCTCCACCTCCTTCAGGCTATTCTCCAAGCTGGCCTTTAGGTTTCTCATAGAGTCCAGGTCAATCTCTAGGGACTGCACATTCCGTCTCAGCTCCTTGAGGGTCATCTCAGCAGCTCCTATCTCAGCGGTCTGTGAGGTGACCACTGTGGTGCTCTCCTCAATCTGATGAGACCAGTACTTGTCCAGCTCCTCTTGGTTCTTCCGAGCTAGCTCATCATACTGAGCCCAGATGTCTGCCATGATCTTGCTCAGGTCCTGAGACTTGGGGGTATCCAACTCCACAGTCAGCCCAGAACTGGCAATCTGGTTTTGTAGACCCTTTACTTCCTCCTCATGATTCTTCTTCATAAAGAGCAGCTCCTCTTTGAGAGCCTCAATCTCTGTCTCCAGCTGCAGGTGAGTGACATTGGTGTCATCAATGACCTTGTGGAGTCCATGGATGTCACTCTCCACAGACTGGCACATAGCGAGCTCCATCTCATACTTGACTCTGAAGTTATCAGCAGTGAGACGGACATTGTCCACAGAATTTGCAAAGACCTTAGCCCTCAGGTCCTCAATGGTCTTCAAGTAATGCCTCCAGTCTCGGACCTGGGGTCCTTTCTTCTCCAGGTGTTTCCGAATTTTGATCTCCAGTCTCCGATTGTCAGCCTACAGGCTCCTCACCTTCTCTAGATAGGAGGTCAGGCAGTCATTTGGTCTTGCATGGTCTCCTTCTCTCCCTGGATGCCCCCTACGCCCACCACACACCCGACCATCCGCGTGCCCAGGTTCACGGAACCCCAGTCGCCCCGTACGCTGGTGGAGCGGGACACAGAGATCCGATCTCAGCCCCCGTCGCCTACAGAGACACTGGCCATGCTGCTGACTGGTCATGGTGCGTAGCACGACTACATGGAACCAGTGGACCGGTAGTTGAAGAAGCTGGACTGGGTGCTGAAGCTCATGGTGTCTGTTTCACGAGGAAAGCGGGAGGCCAGGACTCAGATGCTGGGCTGTGGGCTTGTTTACGTCTTTTGCCCATTTTTCGATTGGGTTGTTTGGTTGTTTCTTATTAAGTCATATGAGCTGCTTATATATTCCAGAGATCAAGCCTTTGTCGGTTTCATTTGCAAAGATTTTCTCCCATTCCGTAGATTGTCGTTTTGTTTTACTTCTGGTTTCCTTTGCTGTGCAGAAGCTTGTAAGTTTCATTAGGTCCCATTTGTTTATTTTTGCTTTTATTTCTATTGCTTGAGTAGACTATTCTAGGAGAACATTTTTGAGATGTATGTCAGATATTGTTTTGCCTATGTTTTCATCTAGGAGGTTTATTGTATCTTGTCTTATGTTTAAGCCTTTGATCCATTTTGAGTTTATTTTTGTGCATGGTGTAAGGGAGTGTTCTAGCTTCATCACTTTACATGCTGCTGTCCAGTTTTCCCAACACCATTTGCTGAAGAGACTGTCTTTATTCCATTGTATATTCTTGCCTCATTTGTCAAAGTTTAGTTGGCCCAAAGATTGTGGGTTCATTTCTGGGCTCTCTATTCTGTTCCAGTGGTCTATATGTTTGTTTTGGTACCAATACTATGCTGTCTTGATGACTGTAGCTCTGTAGTATTATGTGAAGTCTGGGAGAGTTATTCCTCCAGCCTCTTTCTTTCTCTTCAGTAATGCTTTGGCAATTCTAGGTCTTTGATGGTTCCATATAAAATTTATTATGATTTGTTCTAGTTCTGTGAAACACGTCCTGGGTCATTTGATAGGGATTGCATTAAATCTGTAGATTGCCTTGGGCAGTGTGACCATTTTAACAATATTGATTCTTCCAATCCAAGAACATAGGATATCTTTCCATTTTTTAAAGTCTTCTTTAATTTCCTTCATCAATGGTTTATAGTTTTCTGTGTATGATTCTTTCGCCTCCTTGGTTAGATTTATTCCCAGATATTTTATTACTTTGGGTGCTATTTTAAAGGGGATTGTTTCTTTACTTTCTTTTTCTGTTGATTCATCCTTAATGTAAAGAAATGCAACTGGTTGTTGAACATTAATCTTGTAACCTGCTACCTTGCTGAATTCTTCAATCAGCTCTAGAAGTTTTTGTGTGGACATTTTAGGGTTTTCTGTATATAGTAACATGTCATTGGCATATAGTTACACTTTTACCTCTTCTTTTCCAATTTGGATCCCTTTGATTACTCTCTCTTGCCTGATTGCTGTGGCTAGGACTTCCAAGACTATGTTGAATTGGAGTGGTGATAGTGGGCATCCTTGTCTTGTCCCAGATTTTAGTGGGAAGATTTGAGTTTTTCAATGTTGAGTACTATGCTGGCTGTAGGTTTGTCATATATAGCTTTTATTATGTTGAGATATGTTCCCTCTATACCCATTTTGGTGATAGTTTTTATCATAAATGTGTGTTGAATTGTATGAGATGCTTTTTCTGCATCTATTAAGGTGATCATGTGGTTTTTTCCTTTCTGTTGTTGATGTGATGTATTACATTGATTGATTTGCATATGTTGAACCAGCCTTGTGTCCCTGGTATGAACCCAACTTGATCATGATGTATAATCTTTTTTATGTGTTGTTGGATTCTATTTGCTAATATTTTGGTAAGGATTTTGGGATCTATGTTCATCGATGATATTGGCTTATAGTTATCTTTTCTGGCAGTCTTTGCCTGGTTTTGGTATCAGGGTGATGGTGGCTTCATAGAATGAGTTTGGGAGTATTCCCTCCTTTTCAATCTTCTGGAAGAGATTGAGAAGGACTGTTATGAGTTCTTCTTTGTATGTTTGGTAGAATTCCCCAGTGAAGCTGTCCGGTCCTGGACTTTTATTTGTAAGGAGGTTTTTTTATTGCTATTTCAATTTCATTTCTAGTGATCGGTTTGTTCAAGTGGTCAATTTCTTCCTGATTCAATCTTGGTGGACAGTATGTTTCCAGAAACTTGTCCATCCCCTCTAGGTTATCCAGTTTGTTTCCATATAGTTTTTCATAGTATTCTCATAGGATATTCTGTATTTCTATTTTATTTGTTGTAATTCCTCCATTTTCCTTTCTTATTTTGCTAATTTGTGCTCTCCCTTTTTTCTTCTTTTTGAGTTTGGCCAGAGGTTTGTCAATTTTATTCAATTTTTCAAACAACCAGCTTTTGGTTTGATTGATTTTTTTCTATGTTTTTTTTTAATCTCTATTTTATTTATTTCCTCCCTAATCTTTATAATTTCCTTCCTTCTGCTGCCTTTTGGGGGTTTTTATTCTTCTTTTTCTATTTCTTTCAGCTGGTGGGTTAAATTGTTTATTTGAGATTGTTCTTCTTTTTTGAGGAAGGCCTGTATCGCTATAAACTTCCCTCTTAGCACAGCCTTTGCTGTGTCCATTAATTTTATGTGGTTGTACTTTCATTTTCATTTGTCTCAAGATATTTTTTAATTTCATTTGATTTCCTCATTGTCCCATTTTTTAAATAGCATATTGTTTAATCTCCATGCTTTCCTTTTTTTCTCCTTTGTTTCTCTGTTGTTGATTTCTAATTTGAAGGCATTGTGGTCAGTAAAGATGCTTGAGATAATTTCTATCTTCTTAAAATTGTTGAGGTTTCTTTTGTGCTGAAGTACAAGGTCAATCTTAGAAAATGTTCCATGTGCACTTGAAAAGAAGGTGTATCCTCTTTTGGGGGGGGGTGTAGTGCTTTGAAATTATCCACCAAATCTAATGTTTCTATTGTATTATTTACTTTCTGTGTTGCCTTATTTATTTTCTGTCTGGAAGATCTGTTTATTGATGTTAATGTAGTGTTAAAATCTCCAACTATGATTGTATTCTCATCAATATTCCCCTTTATCTCTGTTAGTATTTATTTTGTGTATTTAGATGCTCCTATATTGGGTGCATATATATTAATGAGTGTAATATCCTTATCTTGCATCACTCCTTTAATCATTATAAAATGTCCTTCTTTATCTTTCTTTATGGCCTTTGTTTTAAAGTCTATTTTGTCTGAAATCAGTACTGCAACACCTGCTTTTTTAGCTTTTCCATTTGCATGGAATATCCTTTTCCATTCTTTCACTCTTAATCTATACGTGTCCTTCTCCCTAAAGTGAGTCTGTTGTATGCAGCATATTGAAGGTTGTTGCTTTATTATCCAGTCTGCCACTCTATGTCTTTTGATTGGAGCATTTAGTCCATTAACATTTACAGTAATTAATGATAGATGTGTTTTTATTGCCAGTTTGAACTTATTTTTGCATTTGATTTGGTATTTCCTCTTTTTTCTTTCTTCTTCCTTCTGTGGTTTTATAATTTTCCTTTGTATTATCATGGATTTTATTTAGTTTTTGTGACTCCCTTGTAAGTTTTTGGCATGTGGTTACCCTTTATTTTAAGTCTATTAACCCATTACTGTAACTGTTTCTATTAAACAGATCATAATATAAGCTCAAACTCATCCTACTGAGAACAAAAAAATTTAAAAAAGGAAAAGAAAACCTCCATTTTCTTGCTTCCCTCTTCCACTCTTCATGATTTAGATGTCTTCTTTTACAATTTCATGTTTATTCTATTTGTAATTCATGGTAGTTATCACCTTTCCAGTTATGAGTTTCTCATTTTGTAGCATCCTGCTTTTTTTATTTAGAGTAGACCTGTCAATATTTCTTTTAGCATGGGTTTAGTGTTGCTAAACTCTTTTAGTTTTTCCTTGTCTGTGAAATTCTTTATCTCTACTCTTATTCTATAGCATAACCTTGCTGGATAAAGTATCCTAGGATTCATCTTTTTTTATTCAGGACTTTGTATATATCTTGCCACTCCCTTCTGGCCTGTAGTGTTTGTGTAGAGAAATCAGCTGAGAGCCTTATGGGGGTTCCCTTGTAACTCATTCTTTGTTTTCTCTTGCTGCCTTTAAGATCGTTTCTTTATCCTTGAATCTGGTCATCTTGATTATGATATGTCTTGGTGTGGGTCTGTTTGGGGTCTTCTTTTTTGGGATCCTCTGAACTTCCTGTACTTGGATATCTAATTCTTTCTTTAGGTTTGGGAAGTTTTCAGTCATAAGTTTTCCAATACCTTTTCAATCCCCTTTGTTTTTACTTCCCCTTCTGGGACCCCTATTATGCATAGATGGCCTTCTTTATATTATCTTATAGGTCCCTTATATTGTTTTCATTGGTTTTTATTTGTTTTCTCTCAGTTGTGCTGATTGGGTGCTTTCTGTTGTCCTGTCTTTTAGGTGAGTTATTCATTCCTCTGCATTATCTAGCCTGCTTTGTACAGCCTTTATATCAGCTCTCGTCTCAGCAAATGAGTGTACCAGTTCTACTTGGCTCTTCTTTATAGCTTCAATTTCATTTTTGACATATTTTATGTCTCTAAATACTATCTCTTTTAGTTCCTTCAATACTTTTGATCTTTCAGGAGATTTCTCTTGTTCTTTTAATTGGGAGTGATTCCTCTGCTTCTTCATCTTGCTCATATCTCTCTGGCACTGTGGCTTACGGAGTATCAGTTATCTATTTTGGTCCTTAAGGAGTTTATTCATTTATCTATATGAAGCCTATGGAGAAATAAATCAGTTTGTGGTGTCTTTGTCTTTTGAATAGGAGAATATACTTTCAGAGTTCAGCAGGTGCTCTGGTTGGCTGGGTGTGTCAGTGGATCTGAGTTTTGGTCTATTTGTGGGAGAGGGTGAGCTATGAGTGTCCTTCTACTGTGCCATTTTCAAAAGGTTTGAGCATATATCTATTATGACACTTAAGACAGTACTGTGCAAAAATTTTCAACAACATATTAGAAAATTGAATACAACACATAGAAAAGGGCATACACTATGATCAATTTGGACTCATCCCTGGGACACAAGGATGGTTCAACGTATGCAAATAAATGTGATACACCACGTAAACTAATGAAAGACAAAAATCACATAATCATCTCAATAGATGCAGAAAAAGCATTTGATAAAATTTAACATCCATTCATTAGATTACCTCTTACCACAGTGTGTATAGAGGGAACATATATCAACATAATAAAAAGTATTTATGACAAATGTACAGCCAACATAATATTGGTGAAAAGTTGAAGCTTTTCCACAAAAATCTGGAATAAGTCAAGGATTCCCACTCTCACCACTTCTATTCAACAAAGTATTGGAAATAACAACCATAGCAGTAAGACCAGAAAAAGTAAGAAAATTCATCTAAATTGTAAGGGAAGAAGTAAAATTGTCACTATATGTGGATAACAATACTATTTATGGAAAACCTTGAAGACTCCACACAAAAACTACCTGATCTGATAAATGAATTCAGCAAAGTAACAGGATGTAAGATTAAAATACAGAAATCTGTTGCATTTGTCTACACAAACAATGAAATATTAGAAAATGAAAATAGAAAATAATTGCTTTAAAATCACATAAATAATACTTAAAATAAACCAAGGAGGTGTATCACAGGCAAAGAACAATAAAACATGGATTAAGGAAATTAAAGATGATTTAAGGAAATGGAAAGATATCCCATGTTCTTGGATAGGATGAATTAATACTGATAAAATGGCCATACTCCCCAAAGCAATCTACAGATTTAATGTGATCCCTATTAAACTACCCAGGACATTTTTCACAGAAGTAGAACAAATAATCCTAAAACTTATATAGAATCACAAATGACCCAGAATTGCCAAAGGATTACTGAAGAAGAAGAATCAATCTGGAGGAATAACCCTCCTAGACTTTAGGCAATACTACTGAGCTACAGTAATCAAAACAGCATGGTATTTCCTAAATACAGACATGGATCAATAGAACAGGATAGAGAATCCAGAAATAAAACCCCACACACTTTTGATCAATTAATCTTTGACAATGGAGGCAAGAATGTCCAATGGAGAAAAGACAGTCTTTTCAACAAGTGGTGTTAGGAAAGCTGGATGCAGGTATGTAAATTAATGAAAATGAAATTAGAACACTCCCTCACACCATACACAAAAAGAAGCTCAAAATGACTTAAAGACATAAATGTAAACAAGACACTGTAAACCTTCTAAAAGAAAACATAGTTAAAACATTCTCTGACATAAATCTTAGCAATGTTCTCGTAGGGCAGTCTACTAAGGCAATTGAAATAAAAGCAAAAATAAGGAAATGGGACCTAATCAAATGCTTTTTCATAGCAAAGGAAACCATAAACAGAATGAAAAGACCACCCATGGAATGGCAGAAAATATTTGCAAATGATGCAACTGACAAGGGCTTAATTTCCAGAATAGAAACAACTAATACAACTCAATAAGAACAAAAAACAATCCAATCAAAAATGGGCAGAGGCCCTAACTAAACATTTCTCCAATGAAGACATACAAATGGCCAATACTCATATGAACAAATACTCAATTTTGCTTATTATCAAAGAAATTCTAAGCAAAACTATGAGGTATTACCTCACACCAGTCAGAATGGGTATCATTAAAAGTCCACAAATGATAAATGCTGGACAGGCTGTGGAGAAAAGGGAACCCTCCTACACTGTTGGTGGAAATGTAGTTTGGTGTAGCCATTATGGAAAACAGTATGGGAATTTCTTTAAAAACTGAATATAGACTTACCCTATGATTCAGCAATCCCATTCCTGGGCATATATCTGGAGGAAGCACTAACTGGAAAAGATATATGCACCCCTATGTTTATAGAAGCACTATTTACAGTAGCCAAGACACGAAATGTCCATTGACAGATGATTGGATAAAAATGGTTTGGTATATGTATACAATGGAATACTACATAGCCATAAAAATGAATAAAATAATGCCATTTGCAGTAACATGGATGGATCTGGAGATCATCATACTATGTGAAGTAGGACAGAAAATGAAAGGAAAATACCATATGATATCACTTAAATGTGAAATTTTTAAAAATAGACAAATTAACTTATTTACAAAACAGAAACAGACTCACAGACATAGAAAAAATCTTATGGTTACCAGGGTGGAAAGGGGAGTGTGGAGGGGTAAATTTGGGTCCAGGATTTGCAGATACTAACTACTGTTTATAAAATAGATAAACAAATATGTGCTACTGTATAGCACATGGAGCTATATTCAATACCTTGTAATGGTATATAACGAAAAAAAAAAGAAAAAATATATATTTGTAAATGAATCGCTATACTGTTCATCAGAAATTAACACAACATTGTACATTGACTATACTTCAGCAAAAAAAAAATTATTGTGTTTTTTTTCATGCTAATATGCCCTATTAGAGAGTGAATTTCTTGAGAGCAGCTGTTTTATTCATCTCCACAGCAACAAGCAAAGAGCCTGGATTGTTGGTAGCTTTTCAGTCAATGTATTTATAACATTGAAGTGATGATTCTTTTAAACCAAAAGGATGACAATGACTATTAGAATCATTAAATGAGTAAAGAAATACTATTGGGAAACTTATAAGTATGAGATTCCTTGTTTTATAGTATTTGTAGTGAAAAATCCCTTCTGGCAACCCCAGGAACAGTTACTCTTCAGTCTTTCCTTTCAGCTCTTGACTTTAATCTCACAGGATTTCCCCCCTTTTACTTTTTCCCCAGAATGTTTCTGAAAGACAAGGTGTCTCACAGCAGAATCTATAGAAAAGGCAGCTTCACATATCCCCATCCAGGGGTGGTATTTGTATTGAGGTAGCTTTGGAGTTTAAAGCTGTCCCAATACCCTTCTCTCCTGCATTCCTTCTTAGGAAAAACAAACAAAAATGGTGAAGGGAACAAGGATGGGGAGGGAAATCTAGCCAGCTGAGTCTGTATCACACAGGGGGATTCTCCATAGGAAATATACAAAAGGAGCACACAGTTTTCATGAAGCCCCATTCAGGGACATGCTGAATAGATTTCCAAGAATGGGGAGGGTCTGATGTACTTAAATAGAGAAATTATTGTGTTCAAGACAGCCTAGCTTCCTTTCTTGCACCATGCTATTATACAGTAGCTATACCACAACTTTATCCAGTTAAGGGAAAGAAAACGATCTATGCATACCATGCCATGTTGTGAAAACATAAAATGAAGACAAATGATTATAGCCATAGATTCTGAAGTTTAAAATATTTTTATTAATAAAAAAAGTACAATGATCAAACATAACAAGATCGCTTAGTTCCCAAGCACACACCCTGCCTGGATGCCACAGAGGAAAAGTCCCCTTGGGCTAGAACAGAGTAATCTCTATGTGACCATGCTAACTGAAGCAATTCTTGTACTTCTGGATGCCTAACAGACTTGTTTATGAGAGATTGCTCATGATCCTAGCCTCAACGCCATGCCTCTGGAGCAAGAACTAGTATAAAATAGAAAACAAAACAGGTTGCTGCTCTAAAGCACTGAAATAATGAGGCACAGACAAGAGTTATAAGGAATAAAGCTTAATATACTGTCCTACAATTTCTTTAAACAAACAATGACAAAAAATCAGTCATTTCACTGCAGGCTCCTTTCCCCAACACAAAAATGAAGAGTCAGTTTCTGGCACTGTTCTCCCACTGTGTCTTCCTGTCAAAAAACAGGAGTGGACAGCTAGGGATTCTCTTCCTCTTTTTATTTAGAAATACAATGAAACTGCACTGCATACAACATAGGAATAATGTCCAACACAACTACTTGCACTGATCCTGGGAAACATCTACTGGAGGGGAAGAAGAGTTTCTTAATTAACAAAATAGTGTCTCTCTCCCTGTTCCCAACCCACCACCAGAAAAGGAAATGGAAGATAAAACCAGTATTTGAAAATCAAAGAGATATCCTGCCACTGATATAAATTCTATCCTCTTCCATCCCACTCCAATCCTAACCACCCCACCCCGTTTCCCTTCTTCTTATACTGTTAAGAATATAATAAATGGGAAAAGAGAATATTTAACTGGTGAAGCTGGACTGGCCAAAGTTTGAAAGGCTCTGGGAAATTGCCTCTGTGCTTCTGACAGGGTGATATGTAATATGGTCCAGATAGAATCAGGAAAGGGGAAGAATACAGCTTTTAAAGCAACGGGTTTTGTCTGCTTATTCCTTTAAGCCCTAATATGCTTTGAGTATGGAAACAGATGAGAATCCTATAGTTAGCAACAAGGAGAATGTAAGGAAAGTGGGAGGAAGAGATACTATTGCTTCTAGTGACCACTCTTTAATTACCTTTGTTACTGACTCAAATTTAGCTCTTTATCATCCAAGAAGCCTACTCCTCTCCTTTTTCTAGGGTAAATATAGAGTACTATAATTATCATAGTGGTAATCATAATACTTTGTTGTTCATATAAGGATCACTTGTCATTTTTGCCAACATCCATTAATAAGAATCCTCACAACATTCCTGTGAGGTAGATATATGGATCCCCATTTTACAGATGGGTTAACTGAGGCACAGAGAGGTGATGTGACTTGCCTAAGGTCAACCAAGTGAGAGATGGGAAAATATGGAAGAGAGGTAACTGAGGGTAGCACCTCTATTGTCAGAGAGCCATATTTAACAGTGAGAAAAGATAGTGCTAAGTGTTTCTTTAAATTGGGCACACTCACTTTCTTCTGTGTCCATATTTTTATACAGGTATTAGCACACTGTGGAGGATCAATAATTTCCTTTGTCTTATTAAAGATTAGGTCAATTCTCAATGGTTTGCTTCTTCAGAAAACCTTCTGAAGGCAGGATACACCCTAAGTTTCTGGAACTCAGATCATAGAAATCTGTAATTCCTGAATTTTGAAGATCACTTTGTTTTAAAGAACAATTGGAGTTCTAAAAATGTTACTATCATGTACATAACCACTGTGCTCTAGCTGCTTCTATGGGTGTACAGATCAACAATAAGATACCACTACACGTGTGCTTTTGAATTAGACAACTAAGTAGATGGCAGAGTGTGGGAGCCAGGTTTCTCATTGTTAGAATAGAAGATTACAGTAAGCAAAGGGAAAAGGCTAAGAGAGGATAATCCATGTGGTAATGGACTGGAGTTGTAGACATCAGTATGAACTCATGTTTAGCCTTAATAAAGATATGGATGATTAATACATATAGAAATATTTGTAGATATGTGTTTATATACATGGGTTAGTGTACTCACATATATTTCCTTGCACTGTCACCTGAGATGACCTAGAAACAACAATACCCCAGTAACAACAAGCATACCTAATGCCCAGATCTTGGTTTCTAATACAATTCTCCATGAACAGAAACCCGGACTCCTTAAAATGGTTGATTATAAGAACTGGCAAAAAAAATATACAAGATGAGCTTGGAGCATGTTGTAGTGCCAAAAAATGAAGATGTGCCACACACACACAAAAAAGATAGGGGGATATTCAAAACAACTTGGGAGTCAACCAAGAGAGTGCCCAGTGACCAAAGCTGGAACAATTTGAGCAGCAAAATAAGTTGTATTGGATTATAACTCAAAGTGCAAAATATATATCCATGAGTCCATACTGATATTACTAAATGATTCCATAAATAAATAAATGAGGGAAAGCAGACAAATCTCCCACGCAGAAGAATTCCAAATAATTTATGTAGATACTCCCTTTTAAGGATGTAATGTGTAACTAACCATTCCTTAAGTGTGGGCTACACATAGTAATTTCCTTCGAAAGAGTACAGTATGGACGGTGGGGTGGATTATAGGGGAGAAACCTGAAACACTATTTCAGCCAGGTGATCAAAATTAACGTCAAGAGTCAATCATGTTAATATGATGTAATGGAAATGGGAGTTCATATCTGTGGTCTTCCTCCCCCAAACTCATAAGCTCAATTTAATCATGAGAAAAACAACAAATATTAATTGAGGGTCATACTCCTCGAAACCATCAAGGTCATAGGAAAGAAGAAAGTATGAGAAATTGTCACAACCAAGAGAAGCCTAAGGATATGACTACTAAATGTGATGTGGTATCCTGAATGGGATACTGGAAAAGAAAAAGGATATTAGGCAAAAACTAAGGAAATCTGAATAAAGTTTGGATCTTAGTTAATAATAATGTATCAACATTACTTCATTAATTACAACAAATGTACCATTCTAATGAAAGATGTTAATAATAGGGAAAACTAGGTGTGAAGTATAGGGAAACGCTCTGCACTATCTTCACAATTTTTCTGTAAATCTAAAACTTTTAAAATAAAAAGTTTATTTAAAAAGAAGTTAGTCTCACAAACCTTTCTGTCTTGCCCATAATTCACTCTACCTAAGGTACTCAACCAGTTCACAATCTTCATAGTTTCTCCTGAATTTTCCGATCATAATTATCAATAGTAATGTACAACTGCCAATCATCTACAGATGGAGGAATTCTACTGCAACAAATCCCAGGATATTATTCAACCCTATTGAACAAGGCCATTTTCCATGCCCTAGGCAACTGTCCTCATAATGGTGCTTTACTGGTGTGAGCACAGCAAATTCAATTAATCCCAAATGCCACCTAAGAAAGACAGTGCCTTTTAATCTCACTGTCTATTTAACAAAGTTCTATGTGCTTTTGGTGTGGTACAGTATTATACTATATTTGAATACCTGCACTCCATGAAATACTCTTAATGGATTGGACATATTTCTTAAAGTATATGTAAATAATTGACAGGATTTTATCATTATTTGGAAGGGAGAGGGCAATGAGAATAGGGTTAGAACTGTTTCCTGACTATAGACAATTAATAAAGCATTGACAAAGTCCCTCATTACTTTCCAGGAAAATATTTGAATAATAAGAGCTTAGCGATGTCAAGGATAGTAATATTTGGAATCCTAATTTGATTATCCTAGTTAGTACAACAGTATGTTTGATAGTGTTTATTTATAAATAGATCATATGCTCTTATGCAAAAGATCCTGAAGTCTGAAGGGCACAGATCAGTTATGAATTTTGGAAAAGGAGTCTCAGATCCAAACTCTGGAGAAAATGGTTAAGTCCTTGGACACTGCTGTGAAACACCATATCAACTACTTAATTATAAGCTTAAACTTATGTATGATGGTAATTCCCCTTTAACAGATTGGCCCTAGATATTTCCTAGTGCTTTAGCAATTAGTCTACAGTATGGAACTTGCACACCAGAAGTCAGGGAAAAACTTACATCAAAATAACAATGATAAAATAGTAAAAAATCTACATATTTTGAAAAATACAGGTAGTCCTTGAATTTATGAGAGTTTATGGTCTGGAAAGACATTTTAAGTTGAAATGAGGTAAATCAAAGCTGAGATATTATAGAAAGTGTCAGAATAGAAAAATTGTGTGCCTAATGTTATATATCAATGACCGCAAACACATTTTACTTATCAGTCAACCGTAAATGATTTTGTGAGTGGTCTAAAGTTTCTGAAGCATAACATATAAAATTGGACAAATACTGCAACCAATAATGTATTTTTAAATTTGGTTTAATAATGTGATCCCTGGGAGAATGGGTGTGCAGGTCTAAAAGGCCACAAGGAAACAAACACCTGGGGAAAGACTGTGACCCGTATTTGTCTCATCTGTAAAATACTAATGATGTGTAAGAATAGAGAGTTAATAGGATCCCTTCTTGGTGCTAGAATTCTATAATTTAGTCAGAATAAATGGCCTTAGGAGGTAGCAACTTAAAGTATTCAAGAGGGACTGGTTGATTACCTGCCAAAAAAACGGGGTACCATATGAAGACAACCTTTAGGAGAGAGGCTGCATCCAAAATTAAGTGATGCGAAGTCTCCCCTCCCCCACCCCGGGAGAGGAAACATGCCATGTAGAGGTAGATCTGAGGTCCAGGGCATGGAACAGAGGGTTTTATGTCCCAGAGACTATTATGAAACAGTCTGATTGGGTAACCAAATGTGTATTTTATACAACCTGCTTTAATGGCTAAAAGAAATGGCTTAGGTATTCATAGCAGCTGCAGAACATCAAATTGCTTTTTGTCAGTTTTCACCAAAAGCCTCTTATATTCCATTTGAAACACAGGAATGTATTTTAATAATGCCATGGAATGAATTTTTTTCTTCCAACCCCTTACCTCTGTATAACATGGCCCCAGTGTGTGATTTCTCATCATTCAATATGCTGTTGCTTTATGTAAACAAAAGAATAAACAGTACAGAGCAGCCCCTTAAGACACTGTATCAACAGGTTGCCATTTGAATGAGGCTTGTTATTACAGCACTTCTGATATCCTATCCAAGTAAAAGTCCCTCTCTATTTGTTTTCAGGATCCTTCTGGGTCTACTTGTTCCTGTCACTGCCCAACATACTCTCCTGGAACACTTTTCTCCTTACTGGCATGTCGATGTGTGCTTTGAAGTTTTGTCCAAATTTAACCTAACAAAGAATGCAATTGTGCAGCAAAATCCTTAATCCTGAAGAAGGAGGAGCAAGAAAGGAGGAAAGGAGAAGGAAAAGAACATCTTTTCATTCCCTTCAATGGACTTTAGAAGCAGAAGCACCAGCATTGTCTGAAAACCAAAGTGTAAGAACAAATAGATTAGATTTACAAAACTTCTGAGTTTGGTATGGGACTCAGCTTATTCACTGAGAATGTGCCCTATACTCAAGATCCAAATCCCTGTAAATCTTACTAACCAATTACAGCGCTATGCCCTCTTTTGTCTAGGAACTTGGAAAAAGTCATTTTAGGACACTACCAGCAACTTTGATGTACTGATTCAAAAAATATGGATAAGAATTCTAGAAAACAAGAAAAAAAAGCAGCGTATGTGTGTTCACAGCCTTGAATTTGATTCCTGTTTTGTTATTGTAGGAAAAATGTCCTATCTCATAATAGGGGCCGGGGTGAGGGGGGCAACCATGGGTGCCGCACTGGAATTCAACCCATGCGGAGGTTGAAAAAATTGGGAACTGGACAGTGGAAAAATGAAGGTGAAATATAAAGAGTCCACATGGGAGATCAGCTATCTTTTCTTCCAGGCTCAACCTGGCTCACTGAGCTGTTCCAATCCCATCCCAGAGGCAAGCTGAAGTCAAAGAGGAAAAGATGGTCATGATCTCAATGCACGTGCGCGCACGCGTGCGTGTAAACACACACACACACACACACACACACACACACACACAGGAAAGAGACCAGTGCAACTCTTCTAGTGCAGTCTGTGCAGCTCTTCTAGTGCAGTCTGTGCCGCTCACATGGTGTCATGGCGCCGGCGGTGCAGGGAGAGGTGGTCAGAGCGAGAAAAGCTACGGTTGCAGTCTGTGCACCGGAAGGGTTTGATGCCTGTGTGCTTGCGGAAATGGCGGGTGAGCTCATCTGAGCGAGCAAATTTCCAGGAGCAGCCATCCCATGTGCACTTATAAGGTTTCTCTCCTAAAAGAGGGGACATGACAGAACAAAAGGAATCAGATGTGAGATGTTTGGATACTGGAAAGATACAGACTACATAACCTTTTATTAAGGTTTTGGTCAAAAGACAAGGCAATCACTTTGAAGACATGCTCTCCTCCACCTTTACAGAAGTCTTAAAGAGAAGCCACGATGGTTGAGTGGAAAGCACTGGCTTGAGGCTCTGGCTCAAACAGGCCTTTCCTTGAATCCTGGCTATAAGTACATATTACTTGTGTGACCTTAAATTAGTCGCTTCTCCCTGGCTGGGTCTCTGTTTTCTCATCTCTAAAGAGGGATAAAAATATCGCACAAGGTTGTTTGAAAACATTTTACATTTTAAGCATAGCCATTAAATGGTAAAACTGGGATCAAACCCAAATCTTTGACATTTTCCTCTATACCAAATGGTAGTGACTATGTTCTCTCCTTTAATACCCAACAAATAGTCTAAAATAGAGCCATACACACAGGAAGAATGTGTGATTCACTGGAGTGGGTCCTCAGCTAAGGCTACAGGCCTTCTGTGAAAGGTCAGAAACTCAAAGGCATGGGGTGAGAAAAGTCAAACTTTTAAAAATAGCTCAATGCTCGGTACCTGCAGGTTGCATCTGTGTTATATATTGAATATGTATGCTCTGGATAGAAAACTAAGTGAAAAAAAGTAAAATAAAAAACATTAACACAGTATGAACCCATTATGGTGTATAGATCATATAACATATATTTATATACTCAAAATAAAGGCAATACCAATACACTTAAATGCAAATTAGGAGAGAAATTATCAACAGTGAGTGAATACCCAGAAAATGAGGATAAGAATGATGAGAAGAGGACTTCCCCTTTTTACTTTTCACCTTTCTGTATTGTTTGAATGTTTTAAAAATCAGTAATCCTTGTAAATCAATTATACTTCAATAAAAAAATAAAGCACTTGGTGCCCACATAAGTAGGAGCACAATAAAAAAATTAAAAAATAAAAATCAGTATCTTAGTGTTTCTCTATTTCCCATTTGCTGCAATAAGCATGTATCATTTTTATAATCATAAATAAGTGATAATGCAGATACAAAATGCTTTGGTAATTTAATGGTCTCTCTTACTCTGGCTCTTCCTCCCCTTTCTCCTTATAATTTCTCCAGGGCATTTTATGTTATGCTGTTCTAAATTCTGGTAGCAATCCGGTTTGCATACATTTTCTTCAACTTTTTCAACACTTACCAATCTTCCCAAGTGTTCACTAATTAACTGTACAGCTTTCAAATAATGGGCAACAGAATAGAATTCACTCAGACTCACAATTGTGGATCATACCGCAACTGTTTTGAGAATTAAAGATGTTAGCTACTGATCATTTCAATATTCAGAAATTGCTGCATTAGCTGCTGAGAATGAGATGAAGTTGGATGTATGGAGAACAAAAGATGGCCAATGAAATATTATAAAATGAAAAGAGAAAGATACTGAATGGCTACGCACCATACAAATAAACACACACACAGTGGGATCCCATTTATATTTTCTAAACCTCTCTGCCTCTGTGTCTCTCTGTCTCTATCTCTCCCTCTCTCTTTCTCTCTCTCTCTCTCTCTCACACACACACACACCCCAAAGAGAAAAGATCTGGAAGACCATACAACAAATTATTAACAGTGAGAAAGAGAATGAGACTGCAGATGGTGATGAGAGTGTGTAAATGAGATTTTCACTGTTTGGCCTATATAATTCTATCACATCTCCACACTTCCCAACTGTCACATTGCTATCAATTTTGTTGCAATTGCTCAAGAATTTCTCCTGAGAATTTCTAATCTTCTCTACACCCAAATGAAGAAGATTTGACTTGTAAAGCAGTGACACCCTGTGGGGACCACAGCTCATTGCTAGAATACACAGATTACAGGATTCAGCAAGATCAATTTTCCTATTGCAAAAGCAGATATCTTATATTATCATTGAACAAGGTCCTATTTGTGCCAATGTACTTCATACAACACAACTCATAAGCTTCATCAATATATTATCAATATTAAGGAACAAAATATACATAGGGAAATAATCCATAATATAAAGTGTACATTATTAACTGTGTGACACAGTTAAGTGTGCTAAGTTCCAAGGCTAGACAATCTGTGGGCTAGTGTGATGCACTGAACTTGAAGCAGGGGTAGGTTTTACATGTGTGGAAAAAAAGGCAAAAAGCAACTCAGGTAGATAGGGGCATGGGCTGGTAAGGAAGCATAGAGAATGATGCATAAGGTCAGCCATCCTGAAGCATGGGGTATCTTTACAGAAGTTCTATGAGATGGCCCCTATTATAAAGACCAGACTAAAGAATTTAGATTTTTAGCATGAAATGTAGTGACATAGCAAACACAGGGGCAGTAAGAAGTTTGCCTCAGGAATAGGAAACAAGGGGGATGCAATGGCTATAAACAATTTTAAAACAAAATCAACTAAAAGTTTGCTCTTTTCTACTATCATGTTCCAATTATAAGTCAATGGTAAAATACTCCTTCTGGCTATGACAGACAGCTCCTATTGCCCTCTCCTTCTTGGTACACCACTGCCAGAAGGCAATGGTGAAGGGGGTAGTGTGTAACACTAAGCATTTCAAGAGTGACTTGAAAAGGTTGTACACTGAAATGATCTAGCCATGAAGTCATTTAGCCATATAAGATGGATTACAATAGATACAAGACTACTGGAGTAAAGTACTTGCCTGGCACGTACAGAAGGTGCTCAAATTATTTATTAAATTGATGATGAAATCAAGAATAAATGTAACAGAAAATTGAAATATAAATCAGAAATGAGAGGAGACATTACAATGGATGCCTCAGAAACAAAAAGGATCATAAGGGACAATTATAAACA
This sequence comes from Vicugna pacos, assembly GCF_048564905.1. Taxonomy (NCBI): domain Eukaryota; kingdom Metazoa; phylum Chordata; class Mammalia; order Artiodactyla; family Camelidae; genus Vicugna; species Vicugna pacos. The sequence goes on along the minus strand of NC_133023.1, from coordinate 44,689,942 downwards.
GTTACATGTTAACAAACTAGATAACCTATAAGAAATAAATTCCTTGAAACTTACAATCTACAAAATCTTAATTAAGAAGAAATAGAAAGCCTGAATATATTAATAACAAATAAGGAGATTGAGTCAGCAATCAAAAATCTCCCAAAGAAGAAAAACCCCAAACCAGAAGGCTTCATAACTGAATTCTACAAAATATTAAAAAAATTCATACCAATTCTTATATTCTTCCAAAAAATGGGAGAGGAAGGAACATCTCCAAACTCATTCTATGAGGATAGCATCACCCTAATACCAAAGCCAAGCAAAGCCCTACAAGAAAAGAAAACTATAGACCAATATCCCCGATGAACACACATGCAAAAATCCTCAATGAAATCCTAGCAAAATGAATTCAACAGTACATTAAAAGATCAAGATGGACTTATCCCTGGGATGATGCAAGGATGGTTCAATGTACTTAAATCATCAACAACAACAAATTAACAGAATTTTAAAAACCTACATAATCATCTTAATTTATGCAGAAAAGCACTTGACAAACTTCAACATACATTTATAATTAAAACTCTCAAGAAAATAGGTATATAAAAACTTATCTCAACCCAATACAATCCATAAACAACAAAACAACAGCTAACATCATAATGAATAGGAAAAAACTAAAATATTTTTTCCTAAGATCCAGTGCAAGGCAAGGATGCCCACTCTTCCCATTTTTTTTCAGCATAGTAATGGAACTTATAGCCAGAGCATTACACAGGAAAAGGAAATAAAAGGCACCCAAATCAGAAAGGAAGAAATAAAATTATCTCCCTTTGCAGATGATATGATCATATCCATAGAAAACCCCAAATTCTAAACAAACAAAAAAACCTGCCAGAAATAAAGAATTCAGTAAACTTGCAATATACAAAGTCAACATACAAAATCACTCACATTTCTATACACAAACAACAAAGTATCTGAAACAGAAATCAAGAAAACAATCCCATTCAAAATAGCAACAAAAATAATAAAATACTTAGGAATAAATTTAACTAATGAGGTTAAAGACTTATATACTGAAAATTATAATACACTGATGAAAGGAATTAAAGAAGGCACAGATAAATGGAAAGACAACCTGTGTTCATGGAATGGAAAATTTACCTTGTTAAAATATCCATAATACCCAAAGTAATCTACAGATTCAATGTGACTCCTATCAAAATCCCAATGGTGTTCTTTACAAAACTAGAAAAAAAAAAAAGCTAAAATTCATGTGGAACCACAAAAGGCCCTGACTAGCCAAAGCAATTTTGACCAAGAAGAACAAATCTGGAGGCATCATAATTCCTGCTTTCAAAATATATTACAAAGATAAGGCAATCAAAATAATAAAATGCTGACATAAAAATACATAGACCAATAGAATAGAATAGAGAGCTCAGATATAAATATATGCATCTACAGTCAATTGATTTCCAACAACGTGCCTATAATAAACACTGCGGGAAGAACAGTCTTCAACAAATGGTGTTGGGAAAACTGGATACCCACATGCAGAAGAATGAAACTGGACCCTTATCTCATAACATATTAAAAAAAAAACTCAAAATGGAGTGAAGACTCAAATGTAAAACCTGAAACCATAAAACAACTAGAATAAAACAGGTGGAAACCTTCTTCTCATAAATTGCAGTTGATTTAAAATATGTTAGTTTCAGGTGCACAGCAAAATGATTCAGATATATATATAGACATATATGCATATATATACACATATCCATATATAAAATAATCTGATAAAATGTATATAAATATAACTTTAAATGCATATACATATAAATTTGAAGTTATATATATATATTTGAAGTTCTGTTTAAATGTTTTATGATTATTTCCCAGTATAGGTTATTAGAAGGTATTGAGTATAATTCCCTGTTCAGTAAATCTTTGTTCTTATCTATTTTATGTATAGTAGTTTGTATCTATTAATCCTGTACTCCTAATTTATCCTCCCCCAAGTCTCCTTCCCTTTGGGTAACCATTAGTTTGTTTTCTATGATTGTGAATCTGTCTCTGTCTTGTGTACAGAATCATTTGTATTATTTTTTTAGATTCCACACATAAGTGATATCATATGCTATGTGTCTTTCTCTGTCTGACTTAATTCACTAAGTGTAATATTCCCTAGGTCCATCCACGTTGGTGCAAATGGCAATATTTCATTTTTTATGGCTGAGTAATATTCGTGTGTGTGTGTGTGTGTGTGTGTGTGTGTGTATCACATCCTCTTAAGCCAATTGTCTGTTGACGGGCAGTTGGTTTTTTTCCCCACACCTTGGTTATTGTAAATACTGCTACTTATGAACATGGGGATGCATGTACCATTTCAAATTAGAGTTTTCATCTTTTCAGGATATATACACAGGAATAAGATTGTGGATGATATAGTAGCTCTATTTTTAGTTTTTTAAGGAACTGCCATACTGTTATCCACAGTGGCTGCACCAATTTACATTCCTACCAACAGTGTAGGTGGGTTCCCTTTTCTCCACAATCTCTCCAGCATTATTATTTGTAGACTTTTTGATTATAGCCATTCTGATTGGTGTGAGGTGATACCTCTCCGTGACTTTGATCTGAAATTGTCTAATAATTTGCGATGTTGAGCATTTTTTCATGTACCTGTTGGCCATCTGTATGTCTTCTTTGGATAAATGTTTATTCATGTCTTCTGCCTATTATTTGATTGGGTTGCTTGTTCTTTCAATATTGAGTTGTATAAGCTACTTGTACATTTTGGATATTAACTACTTGTCAGTTACATCATTAACAAATGTTTTCTCCCATTCCATAGGTAGGCTTTTCGTTTTATTGATGGATTCCTGTGCTGTACAAAACCTTTTAAGTTTGATTAGGTCCCATTTGTTTATGTTTGCTTTTCGTTCTTTTGCTTTGGGAGACTGATCTAAGAAAATATTGTTACAATTTATGTCCAACTATGTTTTGCAAATGGTGTCATGTCTTATATTTAGGTCTTTAAAACATTTTGAGTTTATTATTGTATATGGTGTGAAGGAGTGTTCTAACTTCATTGATTTAAATGTGGCTATCCAACTTTCTTAGTACCACTTGCTGAAGAGATTATCTTTTCTCCATTCTTGCTTCCTTCATTGAAGATTAATTGACCATAGGTGTGTAGGTTTATTTCTGGGCTCTCTATTCAATTCCATTGATCCATATGTCTGTCTGTGCCAATACCATGCTGATTTGATTACTATAGCTTTGTTATACAGTCTGAAGTCTCAGAGGGTTATGCCTCCAGCTTTATACTTTTCCCTCAGGATTGCTTTGGCAATTTCAACGTGTTGTAGTTCCATATAAATTTTAAGAGTATTTGTTCTATTTCTGTGAATAATGTCATGGATACTTTGAAAGGGATTGCTTTAAATCTGTAGATTGCTTTGGGTAACATGGCAATTTTAACAATATTAATTCTTCCAATCCAAGAGCATGAGATATCTTTACATTTCTTTGTATCATCTTCAATTTCCTTTATCAATGTTTTACAACTTTTAGATACAAGTCTTTCATCTCCTTAGTTACATTTATTCCAAGGTATTTTATTCTTTCTGATGTGATTTTAAAGGGGGTTTGTTTTACTTTCCCTTTCTGATATTTCATTGTTAGTGTAAAGAAATGCAACAGATTTCTGTATATTAATCTTGTATCCTGATAACTTGCTCAATTCATTAGTTCTAATAGCTTTTGTGTGGAGTCTTTTTTTAGAGTTCTCTATATAAAGTATCATGTCGTCTGCAAATGTTGAAATTTTACCTCTTCTTTTCCGATTTAGATACATTTTGTTTCTTTTTCTTGCCTGATTGCTGTGGCTAGGACTCCCAATACTATGTTGAATACAAGTGGTGAGAATGGCATCCTTGTCTTGCTCTTGAATTTAGTGGGAAGGCTATAAGTTTTCACCACTGAGTATTATGCTGGCTGTGGGTTTTTCGTAAATGGCTTTCATTATGTTGAGATATGTTCCCCTCATACCCCTTTGGTAAGTGATTTTTATAAGACTGAATGTTAAATTTTGTCAAATGCTTTTTCTGTGTCCATTGAGATGATCATGTGATTTTTCTGTCCTTTTGTTAATGTGGTGTATCACATTGATTTGCATATGATGAACCATCCCTGAGACCCTGGAATGAATCCAACTTGATTATGCTGTATAATCCTTTTACTGTATTGTTGGATTTGGTTTCCTAATACTTTGTTGAGAATTTTTGCATCTATATTCACTAAAGATATTGCCCTGTAGTTTTCTTTTTTGTCATGTCTCTATCTGGTTTTGGTAACAGGGTGATGTTGGTTTCATGGAATGAATTTGGGAGTGTTCTCAATTTATTGGAATAGTTTGAGCAAGATAGGTATAAGTCTTTCTTTGTATGTTTGGTGGAATTCCCCAGTGAAGCTGCACAGTCCTGGAATTTAGTTTGAAGGAAGGCTTTTTTTTTTAATTAGAAATTCTATTTCACTTCTAGTGATCAGAGTGTTAAAATTATGTTTATTCTTGAGTCAGTCTTGGCAGTCTGTATGTTTCTAGAAACTTGTCCATTTCTTCTAGGTTTTACAATTTGTTGGTACAATTTTCATAGTAATCTCTTATGATATTCTTATGATATTTTTGTATTTCAGTGGTATTAGTTATTATTTCTCCTCTTTAATTTCTTATTTTGTTTACCTGGGTCCTCTTTCTTTTCTTAGCTAGAGTTTTGTCAGTTTTGTTTATCTTTTAAAAAACTACTCTTGGTTTTACTGATCTATTTTTTAAACTTCTATTTTATTTATTTCCTTTATGATTTTTATTATTTCCTTCTTTCTGCTGAATTTGATTTTTGTTGTTTTTATAATTCTTTTGAGTGGTAGGTTAGTTTGTTTATTTGAGATGATTCTTCTTTCTTGAGGAAGGCCTGCGAACTGCAGTATCTCATAGGCTTTATAAGATTGTGTCTTAATTTTCATTTTTTGAGGTATATTGTGATTTCTTCTTTGATTTCATCATTGATTTATTATTTTTTTAGCAGCATTTGTTTAGTATCCATGTGTTTATTCTTTTCTCATTTTTCTTTTTTTGTGGTTGATTTCTAATTTCATACCACTGTGGCTGGAAAGATACTTGAAATAATTTCTATCCTCTTGAATTTGTTGAGGCTTGTTTTGTGACCTACTATGGTCTACCCTAGTGATCATTCCATGTGCACTTGAAAACAACGTGCATTCTGGGTTTGTTTGTTTTAAACATAATGTCTTATAGATATCAATTAAATACAACTGGGTCTATTGTGTCATTTAGGGCCTCTGTTGCTTTATTGATTTTCTGTCTGGATTATTGGTCTATTGATATTAGTGAGGTGTTAAAGTCCCCTACTATTGTTGTATTATTGTCCATTTCATTTTATGTGTGTTAGTATTTATTTTATATATTTAGGTGCTCTTATGCTGAGTACATATATGTTAATGAGTGTAATATCCTCTACTTGTGCTAAACTCTTTATGATTATATGATGTCCTTCTTCTTTCTTTATGGCCTTTGTTTTAAAGTCTATTTTATCTGAGTATTGCTACCCCTAATTTCTTGTTTTCATTTGCAAGAAGTATCTTTCCCCATTCCCTTACTTTCAGTCTGTGTTCTTCTTTCACCCTGAAGTGAGTCTCTTGTAGGCAGCATATAGCAGCCTTTTGTTTGCTTATCCAACCTGCCACTCTATGTCTTTTGACTGGAGCATCTAGTCCATTGACATTTAAAGTACTTATTGATAGGTATATACTTATCACCATTTTAAACCTGGTTTTGCAGTGGTTTTAGTAGTTCTTTGTTCATTTCTTCTACTTTGTGCTTTTCCTTTTGTGATTTGATCGTTTTTTGTAGGATTGTTGAGTTCCTTTATTTTTGTCTGTTGTGAACCTATTATATGTTTTTGATTTGTGGTTACAATGGAGTTCAAGTATGTTGCCAATAACTAGATATACTTGCTTTGAACAGGTAGTCATACAAGTTCAAAGACATTCTAAAGGATCTATATTTTCAAATCTTTTAATTGTTTTTAACCTATGTACTGGCTTATTTAAATGATCTTCAGCCCTCTGATATATTTGCCTTCACTATTGTGATTGTCCCTTTCCTATATATTCTTGTTTATTTTCTATTTAGAGAAGACTCTTCAATATTTCTTTTAGGGTAGGTTTAGTATTGCTAAATTCTTTCAGTCTGCTTGTCTGAGAAACTCTTTATATCTCCTTCTATTCTAAACGATAATCTTGCTGGGTAGAGTATCCTAGGTTGTAGGTTTTTCCCTTTCAGGACTTTAAATACATCATGCCACTCCCTCTGGACTGCAAAGTTTCTACAGAGGAGTCAGCTGATAGCCTTATGGGGGTTCCCTTGTAACTGGCTCTGTTTTTCTCTTGCTGCCTTTAAAATCTTCTTTTCATTTTTCATCTTTGCCATTTTAATTATGACGTGTTTTGGTGTGATTCTGTTTGGGTTTATAATATTTGAGACCCTCTGTGCTTCCTGTATCTGTATATCTGTTTCTTCAGTTTTGGGAAGTTTTCAGTCATAATTTCTTCAAACATGTATTTCAATCATCTTTTCTCTTCTTTTTCTGGAACTCCTATCATGCATAAGTTGGCATTTTCTATATTATTCCATAGATTTTGTTTGTTGTTTTCATTTTTTTCCATTTGTCTGTCTGCTGTCCTGATTGGGTGATTTCCATTATTCCATCTTCCAGATCACTTATTCATTCTTCTGTCCAATTTAGTCTGTTATTCATTGCTCCCAGATTGGTTTTATCTGGGCAATTGCATTGTTTTGATTGATTCATTTTTATTGCTTCTAGTTCCTTGTTATAGTAATCTGCATTTCTATTGATAATCTTTCTTAATTGCTTTATGATTTTTTACCTCCTTTTTGAACTCTTGGTCTAGTAGACTGGTAAGGTCTGTTTCATGATTTGTTCTTCCAGGGGATTTCTCTTGTTCTTTTCATTAAGAATGTTTCTTTTGCTTTTTTCTTTCATTTAACTTTCTCTGTCTTTATGAATTTAGGAGAAACAGTTTTCTACTGTGGTCTTGAAAGGGTGTTTTTATGTGGGAGTGTCCCTGTATAGAATGTCTGTTTAATATTTTTGTTGTGAGGGCTAGTTTTGGTATGGATGCCAGCCACAACTTTTCTCAAGTGTGCTGGCCATTATTACCTTCATAGAAGATGTGATGGTTATTGTATTGTCTAAAGCCTTTGCTGGATGTGAGGTGAGGCTTCCTCTTTGCTCTGTGACTATCACAACACTTTTGGGGGGTGGGGCTTGCCCCCCTAGTTGTTGGAGTAGAAGCCCTGAGGGTCAGTTTTGATCTGGTTCCTTTGCCCTTGAGTGAGTGCCCTGCCCCAAAGGAGGTGATTGCTGAAGCAAATGAGGTCCATGTGGTCACAATGAACTTATGTGTTGCCTGTGTAGGTGCCTGAAATTCTGCTTAGAAGCAGCACAAGATCACATCCCCCTCTCTACTTTGCTTGTCCCAGATCCAGTGCAAGGTTGTGGTGTGGAGCAGGCTGGGGCTGGGAGTTGGGGAATTATGGCTGCAGAAAGTTAGGTGGCTGTGCTACTGCCTGGGTTCTGGGCTGCCTCTGTCAGCCCAGTTCTGGCACCAAGTTGAGTTGTGGAGTGGGTAGAGCCATGGTGCTCTTGGCATGAAACAAAACCTGAGAGTTCCTGCCCTGGTCTGGTCTGTTAGAGACTTAGCACTCAGCCACTGAATGTTTCTGTGGCATCACCCAGTGTGTGTGCTGGAAATGCTTTTTGGGCTGGACCCATCACCACTGTGTTTGCCAAAAATATGCTGCGTGGTGGGGGAAGCTTCTTGACATTGTTCTAGGCAATGGTTTTTTGGATATGCAACCAAAAGCACAAGAAACAAAAGCAAAACTAGACAAAGGGATTCCATCAAAAACAATCAACACAGTGAAAATGCAGCCTGTGGGATGGAAGAAAATATTTGCAAACCACATGCCTGATAAGGGTTAATTTCCAAAATAAATGAACTCTTACAACTCAACAGCAAAAGAAAAAGAAAGAAAGAAAGAGGAAAAAAAGAAAAGAACCCAATTAATTAAAAAATGGACAAAGAATCTGAATAGATATTTCTCAAAAAAGACATGCAAATGGTCAACAGGTATATAAAAAGTCAATAGATAGCCCAACTTCACTAATAATCAGGAAAATTTAAGTACAAATCACAATGTGATATCACTTCACCCCTGTTACAATGGCTATTATAAGAAAGACAAAAGATAACAAGTGCTGGAGAAGATGTGGAGAAAATGAAATCCTTGTACACTGTTGGTGGGAATGTAAATTGGTACAACTACTGTATGAAACAATATGAAAATTATTCAAAATTTAAACATAGAAATGCCACATGACCCAGCAATCCTACATCAGGGTATACAGCCAAGGGAATTGAAGTAGTATCTCAAAGAGATATTTGCACTCCCATGTTTATCACAGACTTATTCACAATAGCCAAGATACAGAAATAACCCAGTGTCTGCCAATGGATGAATGTATAAATATCATGTGGTAAGTATATACAATTAAATATTATTCAGACTTAAAACAAGGAAATCCTGCTATTTGTAAAAGCATGGAAGAACCCAGAGGACATTATGCTAACTGAAATATGTCATATTCAGAAAGACAAATACTGCATGACCTAATGCAGTATTTGGAACGCATGCAGTATGTGCAATCTAAAAATGTCAAACTCAGAGAGGAGATCAAGATGGCAGAGTAAGAAGACGCTATGCCCACCTCCCCCTACAAACCCATCATAACTATATCTACATGTGGAGCAACTCTCTATAAATACAAACTGGAGGATGTCAGAAAGGCTCTTCTATGACCACGGTGGTAAAGAAAGATCCACAGAGTCAGAAGGAAAAGAGGAGAAGTTATCCGGTCAGGATTCAGGTTCCTAACGGAAGACATAAAGAAGAAGGGATATCATGGGCTCTGGGATCTTCTATGTCAAGTGAGAAGTTTGAGGCATCTATTGGGTACCCCAGCCCTGGGGCTTGACACTAGGAAGATGAGTGCCCTTATCTGGTTTTAAAACCAGTGAAACATACTGGAAGGCTGTAAGAAACTGAGAGGCTGCTTGTGAAGAGCAAGCGTATGTGTTTTCTGACTCCCAGGAACAAGGCAAGTAGGTGGATAGAAAATGGCCTGGGGCTCTGGCTGATTTCCTGTGACCATCCCAGTACACACCCCAGCCTGCACTGTGGGCCTGTTCCAGCCCCTCTTTCTCTGGCTCAGTTCTCCATTAGGGCAAAGGCTGCTGTTCCTGAGAAGAGTGCACACTTTTGGGGAGGGAGGGACTTAGCTAGGTCGGACATGGCCCTGTACCTGAACAGGGTGAAGGTGGCCATTGCTGATGTGTATGAGAAAGTGGCAGCTTGGGAGTTACCTAAAGCTCTGATTGGCATGCCAGGACTATCCTAGGCATGCTCCACCCATATCTGGCACTTGCTCCAGCCCCTCTTGTTCCAGTGCTGCTTTACACTGGGGCAAAAGTGCCATTGCTTGGAGTGTGTATGCATACTTAGAGGAAGCAGAGATGGCTTAGACCTCATCCTGCATGTGAATGGGGTGAGGGCAATCATTGGCAGTGAGCATGTAAAGGCAGTGGATTGGAAACTGCCTGACTAGCTTGATAGGATCACATCAGCACACACCCAACTCTGCACCAGGCATCTGCACCAGCACTTCTTGCTCTGGCACTACTCTCCACTAGGGTGGAAGTGCCCTTACCTGAGCAAGAGTGCACACTCATAGGGACTGGAAACAGGTGAGACCTAAACCTCAGGAGTTCTACTGAAGAACCCTGGGCATCAGCCCTGCCCTCAATATGGTGATGATAGCCGCTGAGCATAGGAAAAGCCCTGGTTCACACCTGGAGAAGGCTCTAGTTCCTCCATCTCCAGCCCTACATCCCATCCCATCAAGGTAGTAGATGCTAGTACATATAAGGAGAAGGTGGGATCCATGCTTACTTCAGATCCAGCTCTCCTATCAAAGCCAATGGGCACATGTAGATGCATATGGATGTTCCCACATAAGGACACTACTTCAAGACCAGGATGGGCAACTGTGTCACCTAATTTCATAGAGACACAGAAAACTAAACAAAATGAGAAGTCAGAGGAATTTGTTTCACATGAAAGAACAAGGAAAAAAAAACATTACAAAAATCTCCTACTGAAACAAAGATAAAAAATTATCAGATAAAGAGTTGAAAACATTTGTAATGAAATGCTAACTGAACTTGGGAAAAGAAGAGATGAACACAGTGAAAATTTTAACAAATAACTAGAAAATATTTTAAAAGACCCATTCAGAAATGAAGAATTAAATAGCTGAAATAAACACATAAGAAGGAATGAATAGACTAAGTGATACTGAAGAACACATAAGTAATCTGGAAGGTAGAATAATGAAAATCACCAATCAGAACATAAAAAAGAAAACAAAATTTTGAAAAAAATGAAAGTAGCTTTAGAGATATCTGAGAAATCATTAAGCATACTGACATTCACATTATAGGGGCCCCAGAAAGAGAAGAGAGAGGCATTGAAAATGTATTTGGGGAAATGATAGCTGAAAATTTTTCAAACCCAAGGAAGGAAATAGATTTCCAAGTACAAAAGTCACAGAGGATTCCAAACAAGATGAACCCAAACAGCAAGACATGTCATATTTAAAATCACAAAAGTTAAAGATGAAGAGAGAATTATAAAGGTGACAATGAATATATATATGTTCATGTATAACTGAAAAATTGTGCCCTACACTGGAATTTGACACAACATTGTAAAATGATTATAAATCAATAAAAAATGTTTAAAAAAGAGAGAATTATAAGGGAAGCAAGAGAAAAACAAAAAGTCATATACAAGGGAATCCCCATAAGGTTGTCAGCTAATTGCAGGAAGGGAGTGGCATACTGTATTCAAAGTGCTGAATGGGAAAAACCCAAACCTAAGATACTCTATTCAGCAAGACTATCATTCAACTAAAAGAGTTCATCAGTACTAAACCTACCCTAAAGAAACATCATCAGTTCTCTAAGTGGAAAAAAGTAAGAATCTATAGGAAATGGAAAACACCACCAAGAAAGGCAAATATATAGTAACTATTGAGGATCAACCAATCACATAAGCCATTACAAAGATTAAAAGATAAAAAATTGTAAATGTAACAATAGCCACAATAAACAGGAGATAAACATAAAGATGTAAAATATGACATCAAAAAATCAAAATATGGGTAAGGGAAGCAAAAAATTTAGTTTTTTTAGAATGTGTTTGGACTTAAATAACTATGAGTTTAAAACAAGTAGATACAGTTATAGGTCAACATATATGAACCCCATAGTAACCACAGATAAAAAAACCTATAGTAGTTACACAAAAAAGTTAAAAAGAAGAAATACAATCATATTACTAAAGAAAATCCTCAAATCACAAGGGAAGAAAAACAGAAGAAGAAATGAACAAAGAATTACAAAAACAACCAGAAAACAAGTAATAAAATGGGAATAAGTACATACCTATCAATAATTACTTCAGATGTCAATGGACTAAATGCTCCAATCAAAAGACATGGTGGCTGTGGGTATAGCTCAGTGGTATGGCACATGCTTAACATACATGAGGTCCTGGGTTCAAATGCCTAGTACCTCCATTAAAAAATAAATTCATAAAACAAAATAAGATATTAAAAAAAGACATGGTGGATGACTGAACAGAAAAACAAGACCCATCTATAATGCTCCTTAAAAGAGACTCACTTTAGGTTTAAGGATATGCACAGACAGAAGATGGGGGGTAAAAAAAAGATATTTCATAGAAACAGAATAAACATGAAAGCAGAGGTAGCAACACTCAAAGAAGACAAAATAGACTTTAAAGCAAATGCTATAGCAAAAGAGAAGCAATGGCATTATATAATGATAAAGGGATCAATATAAGAAGATGATATTAACTTCTTAACATGTATAAACCCAATATGGGAGCACCTAAAATATAAAGCAAATATTAACAGACATAAGGGGAGAAAATGGCAGTAATTCAATATTAGTAGGAGACTTTAGCACCCCAGTTATATCAGTCGACAGATCATCCAGACAGAAGTCAGTAAGGCAACAGTGGTCTTAAATGACACAATAGATCAATTGGATGTAATAGATATCTACAGACATTTGATCCCAAAACAGCGAAACACACATTTTTTTCAAGTGTACAGGAAACATTCTCCAGGATAGATCATGTGCTAGACCACAAAAGAAGTCTCAACAAATATAAGAGAAAATTACAGGCCAACATCTATGATGAATATAAATGCAAAAATCCTTAACAAAATATTAGCAAACTGAATCCAGTAATACATAAAAAGGATAATGCACCATGATCAAGTGGGACTTATTCCAGGGTTGTAAGAATGGTTCAACATTCACAAATCATTGTGATAAAATAGATTAACAAAAGAAAGAATAAAAATCACATGATCATCTGAATAGGTGCTTAAAAAGCATCTGACAAAATTCAACATCCATTTATAATAAAAACTCTCAAAAAAGTGAGCATAGAGAAGTTGTACCTTAACATAGTAAAAGCCATATGTGACAAATCTAAAGTTAACATCATACTCAATGACAAAAAGATAAAAATGTATCCTCTAATACAAAGAACAAGACTAGGATGCTCATTATTTCTACTTTTATTCAATACAGTATTAGAATTTCTTGTCAGAGAATAATAAATAAACAAGAAAAAGAAATAAAAGGCATCCAAATTGGAAGGGAAATATTAAAACTGTCACTGTTTGCAGATGACAGGATATTATATATAGAAAATCCTAAAGTCTCCATCAAAAAACTATTAGAACTGATAAATGATTTCAGTAAAGTTACAGGATACAAGATTAATATACAGAAATGTGTAGGTTTTCTATATAACAATGAAATAGAACAAAGATAAATAATGGAAACCATCCCATTTACAATCACATCAAAAAGAATCTAGGAATAAACTTGAATAAGGAAGTGAAAGACCTACATCCAAAACTACAAAACACTGATGAAAGAATTTGAAAATGATACAAAGAAATGTAAAGATATTCCATATTTTTAGATTGGAAGAATTAATATCGTTAAAATATCCATATAACTCAAAGCAATATACAAATTTAACACAGTCTTTATCCAAATGCCCATGACATTTTTCACAGATCTAGAACTAGTAATATTAAAATTTATGTGAAACCACAAAAGACCCCAAATAGCCAAAGCAATCTTCAGAAAAAAAAAAGAACAAAGCTAGAAGTATCTACTTCCTGGCTTTAGACTATACTTCAAAGCTACAGTAATCCAAACAGATTGGTACTGGCACAAAAAAGGCAAATCAGTGGAGAACCCAGGAATTAATCCATGCACACATGGTCAATTAATCTATGACAAAGTAGGAAAAAATACACAATGAGGAAAAGACAGTCTCTTCAATAACTGGTGCTGGGAAAATTGGACAACTACACATAAAAGAATGAAATAAAACCTTTTCTCACACTGTATTTAAAAAAACCTCAAAATGGATTAAAGACATAAATTTAATATCAGAAACCATAAAATTCTAAAAGAAAACATAGTGGGTACACTCTTTGACATAATTCATAGCAATATTTTTTGAATCTGTCTCCTCAGGTAAAGGAAACAAAGCAAAAATAAATAAATGGGAACTAATTAAATTTAAAAGCTTTTGCACATCAGAGGAACCCATAAACAAAATGAAAAGGCAACCTACTGAATGGGAGAAAATATCTGCAAATGGTATTTCAATAAGGTGTAAAATATATTAACAAAATATACAAACAGCTCATATAACTCCATATCAAAAAAAACAAAGAACCTAATGAAATAATGGGCAGAAGACCTGCTTAGACATTTTCCCAAAGACATACAGATGGCTAACAGGCACATGAAACAGTGCTCAACATTGCTAAACACCAGGGAAATGAAAATTAAAACCATAATGATGTATCATCACACAGACTTCAGAATGGCTAATATCAAAATGTCTATAAATAACAAATGTTAGCTAAGATATGGAGAAAAAGAAACCCTAGTACACTGATCATGAGAATTTAAATTGGTGCAGCCATTATGGAAAACAATATGGAGGGTTCTCAGAAAACTAAAAATATCCTATGATCCAGCAATTCCACTCCTGAATTATATATTTATCTGAAGAAAATGAAAACATGAATTTGAAAAGATATATGCACCCCAATGTTCATAGCAGAATTATAGCCAAATAACCAAAATATGGAAGTAACCTATGTGTCCATCAACAGATGAATGGATAAAGAAGTGATAAAATATATATGCACAATGAAATATTACTCAGCCATAAAAAAGAATGAAATTCTACCATTTGCAGCAATGTGAATGGACCTCATTATGTTAGTGAGATAAGGCAAACAGGGAAAGAAAAATGAATGTATATGCAAAAGAGAAACAGACTCACAGATATAGAATACCAACTTGTTACCAAAGGAGAGAGGGAAGAGGGGAGGAACAAATTAGGAGAATGGGATTAAGAGACTCAAACTACTATGTAAAAAATAGATAAGCAACAAGCATGTATTGTATAGCACATGAAATTATTGCCATTATCTTGTGATAAGGTATAATCATGTATAATCTACAAAAATACCAAATCACTATGTTGTACACCTGAAAATAATATAATATTGTAAATCAACTATACTTCAAGTAATCCCACCCCTGGGCATACATCCAGAAGGAACCCTACTTCAAAAAGACACCTGCACCCCAATGTTCATAGCAGCACTATTTACAATAGCCAAGACATGGAAACAGCCTAAATGTTCATCAACAGATGACTGGATAAAGAAGTGGTGGTATATTTATACAATGGAATACTATTCAGCCACAAAAATGACAACATAACGCCATTTGCAGCAGCATGGATGTTCCTGGAGAATGTCATTCTAAGTGAAGTAATCCAGAAAGAGAAAGAAAAATACCATATGAGATCACTCATATGTGAAATCTAAAAAATAAATAAATAAATAACATAAATACAAAACAGAAACAGACTCCTAGACATAGAATGACATAGAATACAAACTTGTGGTTGCCAGGGGAGAATGGGGTGGGAAGGGACAGACTGGGAGTTTAAAATTTGTAGATACTCGCAGGCATATGTAGAATAGATAAACAAGACCATACTGTATAGCACAGGAAATATATAAATGATCTTGTGGTAGCTCACAGTGAAAAAGAATGCAACAATAAATATATATATATGTTCATGTATAACTGAAAAATTGTGCTCTACACTGGAAATTGACACAACATTGTAAACTGACTATAACTCAATAAAAACATTAAAAAAGAAAAAAAAAAGATGTGAATATATACACACACAGTGGAATATTACTCTATATTACTCTGCCATAAAAAATGGAAAAATTTCATTCTTCCATTTGCAGCAATGTGGATGGACCTGGACAGTATTATGCTTAGTGAAATAAGTCATACAGAGAAAGACAAATGTATGCTTTCACTTGCATGTGGAATCTGAAAAAAATAAATGAATAAACAGAAAGAGAATCACAGATATAGAGGATAAACTAGTGGTTACTAGTAGGAAGAGGAGTGGGTGGAGGGACATACCAGGGGGAGAGGCAGATAGGGGTAGGCGATTAGGATATATTGTAAAGCACAGGAAATACAACTAATATTTTATAACTTTAAATAGATCATAATCTATAAAAATACTGGATAAGTATGTTGCACACCTGAAACTGATATAATATTGTAAATCAACTGTACTTTAATTTAAAAAATGTCAAACTCATTGAAACAGAGCATAGAATGGTGTTTACCAGGGTCTGAGGCAGAGGGGTATGGGGAGATGTTGGTCCAGGGGTACAAATTTCAGTTTTGCAAGATAAATAAGTCCTGGAAATCTAATGTACAACAATATGGCTATAGTTGACAATACTGTATACTTGAAATTTGCTAAGAGGGTGTATATTACGTGCTCTCACTAGACACACACGCACACACAAAATGTAACCTGGTGAGGTGATAGATATGTTAATCATCTTGATTGTGGTGAATATTTCACAATGTACGTATATATCAAATCAGCCAATTTTGCATCTTAAATATATACAATTTTAATTTTCAACTATAAAGTTGGAGGAGAAAAATAATAAATTAAGACAAAAAAATCTGTGTGCGGCAGTGAGACTAAAATTGAAAGAATATAGCCAACATTTATTGAGAGCTCATTATATGTCAGGTAATATTCTAAATGTTTAGACTATTAATATTTCCAGATAAGGAAACTGTGGGAAATAAAGGTGATGTAACTTTTCAGCTAATGAGTACACTCAAATCCAGGCAGTGTAGTTTCACAATATATGCTCTTGGCTATTATGCCTATATCCCCAATAAAAGAGCTATTTGAAGAAGAAAATAATAGAACCTTAGAAACAAACAACTGGAGGAATAAGAGAATGCTAAGAATCAATGATTAATTTTGCATCTGAGTGAATGGGTGATGCTGTTATTAGAAACTAGGGCTTAACTGTACATTTAATGGAAATTGTTGTAGCTCTACTTCCTACTTTATATGATTCTAGCTCAGGGGAGATGAAGGGCTGCATTGCATCCAGATAAGCAAGAGCCTCATGGCTCTCTGCTGAGAAAAAAATCTACCACAGACAAAGATGTTACTCTCTGGAACCCTTTGAAATAAATCTTAATCTTTAGAGGGCAATAAATCAGGCATTTCTGCAGCTGCTTTAGTTCCAAAGAACCTGTGGAACACCAGCAATGGAAAAAAGTATACCCAGGTATACTAAGTATACCACGGTTGGATTCCTGGGGGCTTTTCCCACTTAAAGGTGTGATCATTGGCAAATTGTCTCTGAAAATGGCATCTCCATCCACCCAGTCACCCAAAAAAGAAATCTGAGAGTCATCAGTGTCCCCTCAATCATCAATATACTTCCTTCTCTCCACATCCACTCCTAACATCCTAGCTAGGCTCTGATCATTTTTTGTCTGCATCACTATAGTAGTCTTTTAAGTGGTCTTCCCCCTTTCACTTTTGCATCTCAACGCTTCCACCAACTACTGCACTCAATATGCCTAGCCATGCTGGGCTTCTGTCAGTAATTAGAACAAAGCAAGCTCATTCTTATCTCACAGCTTTTGTTCTCTAACCAAGAACACTCAAGGTTTTTGCATAGCTGGCTCCTCATATTAATTATGCTAGTCAATGTATGAGCTTTGTTTAGATCTAAATTGGAATAAACTTTAAAAAAATTTATGAGGTAATTGTGGAAATTCGATATTAAGGAATTTGTATGTGCTAGTAATATTGTGCTTATTTTTAAATGTTTGTGTTTTAAAGATATATTCTGAAATATTTTTGACTAAGATAATGTGATGTCTGGAATTTGCTTCAAAATAGTACAGTGGGGAATGGGATAGTTGGTAGGGGTGTGGAAGAAATAAAATTGGCCATATACTAATATAATTGTTGAAGTTGGGTAAAGAGTACATGGGAGTCTGGTAAACTATTTACTTTTGCATGTTGAAAATTCAGGTTTAAGTCCTTAAACATTATGTATGTATGTATGTATGTATGTATGTATGTATGTATGTATATATATTCATTCAGTGGAATCAGCCTCCATCCTATGTGGAGGAGAAGCATACAAAACATCAATAAATAAATAAAAAAGTGTTATGGGAATATTGGGAGAATTTAGCCTGGAAACCAATCACCTGTTCACAGCCTCGGGACATAGCAATCAAAACTCTGGGTTCTTCTATACAAACCCTAATACAATATATGCTTATAAGAAATGAGGGCCCCTGACTTATCCAGGGTGTCCAACCTCACTTCTGAGCTGGAGATGACTGGAGTTGAGGAGTCTTCAAGGCAGAGGATACAAACTGATGACTGACAAGCTACTTCTGGACCATAGGCAGGTTTCTTCGAATCCATGGTGTTATAAAATTTCTTTAATTAGATGCTAACATTCAAATCTGGAATGTTTCACAAAAAATCTTGTTTTTTTTTTAATTTGGAAGATTTGGTAATACTTAGTTGGAATTGAGTGACAGTTCTCCTTCAAATTGGGCAGGTTGCCTGCTCCCCTCCAACCCTCACTTCTGACCTCCCTGGTATGCTTTACTTATTCTTTCTAGCATTGCATCTTTTTTCTAACATGAACAAAGGTATGTTGTAGTTTGGTGGATGGTGCTGAACTCCAAAAGCTTGCTTTAATTTCACTATACTTTTCAATACTCAGTAAAACGTAGGGCTCTGGTAGAAAGGGAGGGAGTGATGTCTTAGCTGCCTTAATCTTCACATAAGTGTTAAGACTTCCCAATTAGAAAGATTGCAGGTGCTCAATGGGGATAATGACTATTCAGAAGATACCAGGCGTAGTGTTTTCTTAGGCTGGTTTCATGAAAGCTACCATAGACTAGAAACAAGACATGGGGTAAAAGCCATGAATGGAGCCTGTGCCCATGAGTATAAATAGATCAGTCTTTGTTGCAAGAATTTCTTCTCTTCCTATCTCTCAGAGATTGAATGTGTGTATGTGTATGTTTGTGTGTGTGTGTGTGTGTGTGTGTTGAGGGTAGGGTGGAGGTGGGCAGACCTGTATGGATTCTGCGGTGGGCTTTCAGGTGAGAGCTTTTGGTGTACACTTTGCTGCATCCCGCAAAGTCACACTGATGAATCCGTCTTCTTTTCAAGTCAAGGGACTCTTCTCCCTGCATTTGGGTCATTGCTGCTGGTCTGAGCAAAGAAAGAGAAATAGGGCCAAGTAATGATTTTAAAGTGAAGGCTAGATAAATGGACTTACATATAATGGTATCACCTCATACATGCATTAAATTTATGCAAATTTACCACCAGGCCTCTCAAGAGAAGAAATAAGTGAAACAGTTCACGTAATTTCCTCATCTAGGCCATTCTGTTCAGGAAGTGTAAGTCCCAGGAGGTGGTAATGTTTCCTTGGGTGATTTCTGTTCCTAAGCAGTGTGAGAATTTCACTCTAACAAATCTCATTCTTATGTTTAAAGGAATGTATTTTTCATACAACATGATTGCTAAAACACAAGCCAACTACAAGGCTGCTTTAAAATTACAGAGAGAAACAGAATACGACTGTACTTTACAGGAAATTTGCAGATTTTTTTCCAAAAGTAAAATTGAAGATCTACATTATAAGATTACTCTGTCATAACATACATGTCCATGCACATATATGCACACAAGCTTATACCTTCATTGAGAAGGCGTTTACCTATATTTTGTTGTCCTCAAATTCTTACAAATTCGTGTCTCAGAATTTTTTCCACTTCTACCACAGACACACACATATATACAAAGAGACAGTCCTGAAGTAAAGATAAAAGTACTCACTCTTGCTGTAGTCCCTGAAGGCCCTGTAAGGCTGAGGATCCACTCTCAATTGCATTCTCCTCACTGTCACTTGGGATCTCCAGTGGAGACATGGAGGTGGGGTCAACTTTCACTAAAAGGAAAGAAAAGAGCAGTGTGAGCTACAAATATATGTACTTCTGCATTCATTTTCAGGATTCCCAGTTTAGCTCACAATGAGATGTATCAGCAAGGTAGAAAAATAAAGAAAAAGCAAAGATGGAAGAAGTACAGATGCATGAGAGGAAGAGAAGAACATTTAAAATTTTAGCACAGAAGGATACATAAATTCCTTTGAGGGAATTCTGGTACCGCTAGAATGAGCATCTCCAGGATAGCAAGATAAGATAGAAGGTTTCTCTAGGATAGGGTTTAGGTATGATTCATCTCTTTATCTTCAGCCCCCAGGACAGTGTCTGCTGAAAAGTCAGGTTCAATGTGTGTTTGTTGAATCAAATTTTAAATAGTTCCATGGCTGTCCTAAGATCAATGCCTAGGCTCACACCAGAGGTGAGAACATCTTCTTTGGTTTTCATGTTCCTAAGTCGAAATAAGTCAATGAGATGAGACACATAATTAGCACCTAATAGGTGCTTGATACATGTTAGTATCCTTCCCTTTTACCTATGTTGGCAGAAGCCCTCAAATATTTATTGCCAACCATTGGTGTTTCTGATCCCTAACAAAACTCATTCAGGTGGTCAGCCATCTCCTAATCTAGTGAAAGCTTCAAAACTTCTGTATAGAAGAAACTTATGGGTGGCAATAAGGTTGGGGGTGGAGAGTATTTGGCTAATGCAGTCACCTCCAAACATTGTATATCATTCACTAAAATGTTTAAAGCATGCATCTCAATAGGGGATGCGTGTCTGTGTGTGTGTGTATGATATAAATGTACTAGTATCCTAAAATTTTGTGTACATTATGAAAAATAAACAAAATAACATGTAAAGGGTGACAAAATAAAAATAGAACATTTGATACTTTCTTCTAGTACTCCATTTATTTTGTACAATACCCAACCTCACCCCTCACCAAGCTGAAAGCATAGTACTTTGGAGACCACAAGGCTAATGGTCTTAGCTTGAAACTACACTGAACACTTTTAAAATTGATTCTATTAATTTAAAGTGGCTCTGGTAGACTGATGGATATTATGAGCAGAATTCAAAGCCCCATAACCATTCCTTGGTTTTATTACTGCCTTGATATCAGCAAATTCTCACACAGAGAATTTAATTTTCCCAATTCCTTTTTTGTTTGGCTCTTCCCCTATATAAGAATTGATAATCATGTCTTAATTACCTCAAAAACAAGGTTGTTATGAACATTTATCATTACCACAATTAACCACTAGTCAATAGTGGCTTTTTTTCATAGTTATAAAAAAGGTTTTTTGTTTGTTTGTTTGTTTGCTTTTTTGCAGGAAAATCCCAGAAGTGGTTGCCAGGACCATTTTTATTTATTTTTTATTTTTTAATATTTTTTTATTGAGTTACAGTCATTTTACAATGTTGTGTCATATTCCAGTGTAGAGCACAATTTTTCAGTTATACATGAACATACATGTTCATTGTCACATTTTTTTTCTCAGTGAGCTACCATAAGATCTTGTATATATCTTCCTGTGCTATACAGTATAATCTTGTTTATCTATTCTGTATATGCCTGTCAGTATCTACAAATTTTGAACCCCCAGTCTGTCCCTTCCCACTCCCTGTCCCCTTGGCAACCACAAGTTTGTATTCTATGTCTATGAGTCAGTTTCTATTTTGTATATATCTTCATCTTTTTTAAAGTGAAGTAGGCCAGAACGAGAAAGAAAAATACCATATGAGGTTGCTTATATGTGGAATCTAAAAATAATGGCATTTTTATTCAAAAAACATGCCAGCAACTTGATGCTTAGTATGTCATTTTTCATTCTCCTACATTTAGTGATGAGATAATCACAAGGCATTGAATTTCAAAGGTAAAAAACTCTTAAGTTCTTTTTTCACTGAGTTGAAATCTTATACCAAGTCATTTCCATTCACATATCTTTTTTTGATTTTTTTAATCCATGCTAAACATTTATCAGTTCCTCATCTGACATGGGTTTGAGTCCTCTCACCATCTTAATCTTTCTCCTCCAATTATATTCCAATTCCTCAACATCCTCTCTAAAGTTGAATGTTCAAAAGTGATTATAATTCTACAGATGTGGTGAAGCTAAATATCTTGAACCACTTAAATGGCCATATAATTTTCTTTTATCATTCTCAATTACAAACTAAAGTAGATATACCTCCAGAAGGGTAACTGGATAGCTGGGGGATAGTGGTAAAAGGAAGACAAGGTTCCTTTCTGAATTCTAAACTTATTTTAAAAATTAAATAAAGGGTAACATTACAGCATATAAACTGTTTCCTGGACAAATTTTCAAATTTGTTCATCAAATTATTTGTGACAAGTACTACTTGTGTGCTCTCTCGAGATACACAAAGAGAAATTAAGTCTTGCAAGTAAAAAAGTAAAATGAGTGAAAAAGTAAAATGGAGGATGATAGATGCCAAATGAGGAGGAACATAGGAAAGATGGCAACATTTCAAAGAAGACTATTTTACCTGTAGGGAAGACAATGCAGGGGGGCTAAGCCTGGCTATATGCATAGGGCTAGAAACATTCTCAACTTTTCTACCAAAGCATTCCTAATGGCATAAAAGATTAAACACATCCTCCTGGGAAGTCCCAGGGTGGGTGCCTTAGTAGGCTTAAAACTATTTTTGAAGTTTTTATTTTATCTTAAAACATTATTCAAATTTTATATTTTTCTCTTTAACAATATCATATTTTTAAAATATAAACTGTTTTAAATTACTTATTATTAAATAACATAGAGGTTTCAGGGAAGATATATAGTGTTTCACTCAAGGATATGCATACCCCAGTTTGAGAAGCATGGGCTAAACAAAAAAGAGTCATTGTACATTTGTAAGTATTGAGGAGACATGATAAAAGAAGTGTTTATGAACAATTGCTCAAGCTGTATGCAAGAATAATTGGAGAGAATGAAAAGAAATAGGAGATATGATATTCAAAAAGAGAATAAATGAAGGAAGGTAAGGTCCAGCAAAGGGGCACACTGATGCTCACCTGATCCAGCATTTTTGCCATCTCCTCCAATGAGTGGGACTGTAATGGCTGCAGGGCCCCCATCTGCAGGCAAAGTAGTATACACCATGGGCAGTGACTGCACCACCACTGGGATGGCCTTCAGGCCACCCATCTTATTTGGCAGACTGACTGAGGGGATGGTGTGAATCACATGTAAAATCTGCTGACCACCAGTTCCCTGAGAGGAGGTCAGGATAGAGCCTGGGGTCAGAACAGTAGGGATATTTGTTGAAGTGCCTGTGTCAGATGTTGAAGTGGACGCTACAAGGGTCTGAGAAGCAGGCTGTGGCTTGGGAGGACGTATTGGAGCTTGCAGCATACTGGCAGGCTGGAGAGGAGCCTTGGGCTTGTGAAGGGAGAGGTCAACTGGTTCCACCTGGGGAAAGTTGAAATCATTAGCCAGAAGTTCTTCTGGGGGCTCAATCTTGATGTCATTTAACAGTGCTGGGTTCTCCATGGGGCTGGCATCCAGGAGTGGTGGAGATGTCATATTATTTCTGTCTGCTGTCTTAAGAGAATCTCTAATTTGAACAGGGCCAGTGACCTAAAATAAATAAACAAATAAGAGGTACAAAACAGTGAGTATTAGTACCCTGAAGAAGACATGTGAGCAATGAAAGAAAGAAATCTCTGTTCTCTTGTCATGGACAGAATATATAGTGAATTGAGAAAAATGAGGTAAGAGTAAAAAGAGCAAAAAGCAAAAGAAGAGTTACCACAGTTTAAAAAAAAAAGTAAAAGAAGAGTAAAGAGGAAAAAGGAGCAGAAACTTTATTGAGCACCGGCACCAGGCACTGTATCAGGCAATGATACAAATTATTTCATTTAATCATTACAATAATCCTGCAAGATTAATTAGTATCAACACTTTCTGAGTATCCACTATAAGTGCTGTGCTAAGCCCAGTGAGGCCACACATGAATAAGGTATAGTGACAAAGTACACACCAACATATTAATTATAATGATAGAATAATAAGTAGCTTATAAGTCATACCATAACAAAAGATGCAGTAGACATATAAGCAAGGTATTTTAGAAAAAGAAAAAGGAATGATTCATTTTGTCTAGACAGGATCAGGGAAGGCTTCAAGGAGGAAGTGATATTTTATATGGGTTTTAGAGGCCTAAGAGAAATTATGTAGGTAGATGGAGTAAGAAAGATATTTCTTTTTACAGAGATATAACAACAGACAATATGTTTAGGAACTAATGATGCAGTACAGTCAGTTATATTATATGCAAAATCTAACTGTATAACTAACTCAATGATCACTTTATAGATAATATATAAAATATCTTAAAACCTCAGCCTAATTACAATTTTTCTAAGAATTCCATGAATTCAAAGGTGAAGGATATCCCCAATCAAAAAGTGGGCAAAAGATCTGAACAGACGTTTTTCCAAAGAAGACATGCAGATGGCTAACAGGTACATGGGAAGATGTTCAACATCATTAATTATTAGAGAAATGCAAATCACAACAACAATGAGACATCACCTCACACCTGTCAGAATGGCTATCATCAAAAAGTCTACAAATAACAAATGTTGGAGGGGATGTAGAGAAAAGGGAACCCTCATACACCATTGGTGGGAATGTAAATTGGTGCAGCCACTATGGAAAATAGTATGAAGATTCCTCAGAAAAACTGAAAATAGACCTACCTTTGATCCAGCAATTCCACTTCTGAGTATATACCCAGAAAAAAACCAAAACACTAATTCAAAAAGATATATACACCTCAATGTTCATAGCACTATTTATAATGGCAAAATATGGAAGCAAACCAAGTGTCCATCAACAGATGAATAGATAAAGAAGATGTGGTGTATATATATAATATATATAGATATTATGTAGTATGCATATATAGTATTATATATTACATATATATAATGGAATATTACTCAGCCATAAAGAGTGAAATTCTGCCTTTTGCAGCAATGTGGATGGACCTAGAGACTTAGAGAATATTATGCTTAGTGAAATAAGTCAGACATAGATAAATACTGTATGATATCACTTACACATGGAATCTAAAAAATAATACAAACAAATGTATATGCTAAACAGAAACAGATTCACAGATATAGAAAACAAACTAGTAGCTACCAAAGGGGAAAGGGAAAGGGGGAGGGGAAAATTAGGAGAAATGGATTAAGAGGTACAGGTGACTAGGTATAAAATAGATAAATAACAAAGATATTTTGTATAGCACAGAGAATCATAGCCATTACCTTACAATAACTTACAATCACTATGTTGTACACTTGAGACTAATATAATGTAAATCAACTATACTTCAATTAAAAAAAAAGTCAAGGATATTGTGGACTGTATATTGCCATTGCCAAGCAACACTTTGGACCTTGAAGATGGCCTTGGAGACGGTGGTGCTACTTAGCTAGTAAACAAAACAATATTCCATTCTGTATCAGGATTATATTTGAGTTGTAAGAGTTTTGAATTATGAGAAATGTTCAGGAAATCACCCATTGAAAAAAGTACAACTATCTTTTATCTTTGGAATATGAGGGAAGGTAGAGTTCAAGGAAAGGCTGGGTTATAAAAGATAATTGTTTTGAGAAGGGGAGTGGACAGAACTATTTCTGTGATATTTAACTATTTGCTTATTCAAAGACACAAGGAGTAATAAGACTGGATTCAAAGAGATCAAGAAGGAAGTAAGAGAAAAAATCTTGGTGAGACATTTATGAGACTATTGGATAAATTTGAATATTGACTGGTTATTGGATGATGTTAAAAAAGTAGTGTTAACTTTAAAGGGTTGATAATGATATTGTAATAGGGAAGAACAAATGTGACTCCATATTAGATCTGTTCCTTTAGCTCTAACTCTGTGCTCTATTTTCTATGCTTAGTCACACTGGTTCTGCACCTTTTGTAAAAGAATGTTGCCTACAGCCTGAAATATACAGTATAGCCCATTCTCAAGGCTCTGACCTTTAAAGGCATAACACTTTCCCATTCATATAGAGATGAAAAGTTGCAGAACAGAGAATGACATTTGTCTTGTTAAAGGTTTACACAAACATCATGATATGACCTACATGGACAGTTGCAGGAACAAAGGATTCCAACACCAAGAAGTTTGCAACAGCCAACCACACCCCCTCCCCTTTTAGTATAAAAGGAGCCTGAATTCTGACTTGGGTAAGATGGTTCTCCAGGACATTAGTCTGCCATGTTCTTGGTCTGCTGGCTTTCCAAGGAAAGTTGTTATTCCTTGCCCCAACACCTCATATTCTGATTTATTAGCCTGTTGTGTGGTGGGCAGAACGAGTTTGGACTCAGTAACAATATTATGGTTATGATTTTTAAAATTTTAGATGAGAGATAATACGAGCCTGAACTCAGAGAATGATGAGGGGCAAGGATATACAGTGCCCTCTTGCTCTGACTTCTTTAAAAAACTCTCAGAGCATGCTGAGAGTGAGAAAAGACACCAAGAAGTATCCATGCTTTACCTACAGAATTTAGGCAGACAGCCATCTGCTTTCTCCTGCTGTGCTATGATGTTTTTGGTTTCTTGATTTATAAGCCCTCATCCCAACTCAGGCTTGTTTGTGGTCCACATGTTGCTTCAATCTGCTCCTCTAAGACATATCTTCTGTGATTTGTCTCAGTCTTTGACATATCTCTAAAATAATCCATCCCTCATGGGTGGATTCATTCCATCTAGGTAGAGGGGGAAGTAGAATCCTGTTGGTGGGGAGGGGGGAGATATGGAGAAGTTGTAAAGAATGGCTCTGCTGAACTTAAAAATTCCTTGTCCTCTGAATCCCCCAAATCAACCTAAGCTCTTATTTCTCCATATTTGCTTCTTGTCTCTTCACCTGACTCCCTTCCCAAATTAAGGAGGCAAAATCCCAGGAATCCTTAAGGAAGAGTAGGAAGAATTATCTCTTCTATAGTCTCTCTATCATGACTATCAATAACATTGAGAATTAGAGTTATAACAGAAAGCATAAGAAGAGGTTAGGTATAATATCATTTTCTATCAGAATATAGATTGTGGGTGCAGATATAGAAATATACACTGTCAGCCAATATACATTAAGAAAGGCTCTAGTTAAAATTTTAGGAACTTTCTGGACTCTATGCTTTAGGCCCTAGAAACCTAAGGAAGCTGAAGTTCTGAATTGTAAACATAAAACGAAGACTACTTTGGCAACTTTACTCTTTTGCTAAATAGAGGCCGTTTCCTAGACCTTCATCATTGACCAGAATAATGCTATGATTTCAAGGCCTTGTGCTTAGCTAGTACTTGATCCACAGTTATTCATTTTATTGACAAACATATTATTCAGGGAAATCCAAAATGGAAAATGACTGATGAAAGTATAAAACTTGAAGAACATATAGGCTATTCTTATTGCCTTGATGAGATAAGATGTTGCAGGGCCCTGCTTCAGCAAAGCCACCATGAGTTGTCTTTCTGTAGACCAAGCCCGCTTTGTAGTCTACTAATTCTTAACAAAAACCCTGTCCACAAGAGGGCGTCAATCATTACTCTCTTTCTGCTATCATCACAAGACTTTAAAAGAAATGTTGGAAGTCCAGTTGTTTGGGTTGTATTGTTTTACTTTCTCAAATCATATCATCACATATTTCCTTCTGTACATATCAGTTTCAAGTGTATCTGTTATGTCTAAGTGAATCCAGCCTATAGCAAGGATTTTCTGGTTTATGAATGCTGTATTCTGCAAGTACGCTTCCTCAACAAAGCAGACTATACTTGAAAGCAGCTCTCAAGGTTGAACTTACTGTTTTCTTGCTTTGTGGCCTGAAAACATATAGGACAAGCATTCCGTATCTACATATTACTATACTAAATGCTTTTTGTGTGCACTGAGAATTCTCTTTTAATACGGTCAAAATAATTTTGATAAGAATTTCAATATACAATCTGAATTCTTTCATATTTTTATTATAGCTATCCCTATGGTTAAACACACACTATCTACCTTACTTTCTCTTTGTAGAGTCTGAGAAAATATAGTGTAAGGAGTGAGTGAGTTTTCAGCCCTAGAGTTTTGGAGATATTTTAGAATTCTCACTAAGACGACTCAAAATGTCTCCCTATTCTACTTTTCATTGAGTACACACAGCTTGGAAGCTCATCTGAGGATTAATTTAAAGCTGTGTCGCTGTGGGCTGAGGACCCCACAGCACGGTAGCCAAGCACTCACAGAGGGTCATCAGATGCTAAACACCCGTTCTGACCAAGCTCCAAACAGCAGGACAATGAAGACAAGAGCTTCGTGTCAGGGCGTCTTCCTGCAGGATGGCCGCCCTGCTGAGGATGGGGGAGGGGCGCACTGGAGCAATTCCGGGTCCCAGGAACTCTGCCGCGCGTGGACATGCACTTCAATATTGTTTTTTGGTTTTATTATAGTTATTACTTACACTTGTTTGCTCTCTCCTGACATGGTTTGACTGGGAGAATTAAGCATTCCACAAAGAAACGTGAAAACTCGAATACAGAGAGAAATTAATATTTTTATCTAAATGCTAACGATGTTTGTATATGATACCTTATGGACAATTTTCTTTAATCGCTGGAGGATATATCATAATCTTCTAACTTGACTGAAGTTAAAAGTGGCTCTGAGCTGGGGGCACGCTTAAACTCACTTTAATTGCTTATTCTAATTTGTTGTTATTTCTGTCATATATTAGTGCTGGCTACATAGAACAGGGCACTTGACAAGAAGGATAACAATCCAATGTCTCTATCATATTTTTACACATTGTAGAAGAATCTCAAATACTCTGTATCCAATCACACCCCATCAGATCCAGTTGTTATAAAAATACTGTTTGCTTAAAGTGAGTGGAAGAGCCCCTGGAACACTGGTTTTTAAAGATGTCTCCACCTTTCATGAACAGATATTCTTTGGCTAACTCAGTTTCTTACACTTGAAACAATATTGACAGTAACTCAATATTTCAATAAATAAATTATGAGAGTGAAAGTCAGAACTAAAAAAAAGCTGTGTCATCACATTTTTCTCTTTAAATCATCGATTTTCATCTTCAATATTGTGTGGTGACTTAAGGTTTTAAGTGTTCTATAGTCAGTCACTAACATTTTTCAAAGAAAGAATAGTTTACCCATTCGCTATTTTATTTTTAAAATTTTTACTGAGTATGGTTGATTTACAATTTTGTGTTAGTTTCTGGTTTTACAGCAAAATGATTCATATATATATATATATATATACACACACACACACACACACACACACATGCATACATACATCCTTTTTCATATCCTTTTCCATTATGGTTTATTACAGGACATTGAACATAGTTCCCTGTACTATATAGTAGGACCTTGCTGTTTATCTATGTTTATATAATAGTTTGAATCTGTTAATACCAAACTTCTAATTTATCCCTCCCCTATTCGCTATTTTAAAACTTTAGCCTGCAGCTTCCTAAGATTTCTGAATATATGAAGAAGGTTATGTATGTAAAAATCCAGAAACTTGGGGGTAATTTGGAGACAAGTTTTAATTTTCACAGTCCTTCCCCTCAAATGTCCAGGATCCTAATTCAATTTTAAGTCGATTTGAGTTGACAAAAAGAGTTATTTATTGATGTATCACCAAAGAGGATTGATAAAGGCACCTAAGACCCTCCATTCTAAAAAGAAACTCAGAAAAGGTGGTCAATTTCACATATTTAAGCTCTTGAGCATTTGATGAAGGTAGACGGCCCTGCAAGGTGGAGGGTCAGGAGAATCAGTTGTTTAAAACAGCTATGATTTAGAGCAAGACTAGAAAGAAAATGAAAGAACAAAATACTCCAGACAGCACAGCAGATGGAAAAGAGAGGAAGGAGTATTATCATGGTAATAAGATAAAGCTCAGGCTCCTCCCAAATAGAAAGAGGAAAGCCGTTTTTGTACACAGGTCCCTTCTAGCTTTGCTTTGGGTTTAGACTAATCATTTTCATGTCCATGTTCTCATGTATGCACATACAAACATATATGCACACATTCATTGTTTAAGTAAAAAAACCTCTAAATCTCCAAAAAAGACATCAGGTGTTTGGGTATTAGAGAAAGGACAGGTTGGTGGAGTGGATATTATTAGAAAGTTTGACATAATCTAAACCTAGAGGGATTTCAAATTTTACTTCACCACCACCTCAATAGCAGCAGGAAATGGAGCACTATTAGACAAAATAATTCATCAATTTGTATAAATTAATGAAATAGACAATCCTAAGGAGAAAGTATCAAGCATTGTAGCAGCCACATCCAGGCAAAATGAGGTCAGAAATGTATATATGTAGGCATGTACATATATATGTGTATATGCATATGTCTGCATATATTCATTCATTAGGTATTTAATTAGTACACATCTAAAAGCATCTAAGATTGTTTGGGGATGGTGCATAGATAAGTTATTTTATTTAAAAAGCTATATATTTATTTCTTATATATTAGAAAATTAGATATATATAACACATTGTAGTGGGCTGAATTGTGCCCCCCCAATGTCCATATCCTAATCCCTAGAACGCATGATTATTACTTTATTTGGAAAGGGTCTTTGTAAATATAATTAAGGACCTTGAGGAGATTCTCCTGGATTATTTGAGTGAGCCCTAAATTCAATAACAAGTGTCCTTATAAAAGACACACAGAGGAGACACACACAGAAACACAAAGAAGAAATCAATATGAAGATGCACACAGATATTGGAGTGCTGAGCTCACAAGTCAAAAAATACCTGCATCCACCAGAAAGTGGAAAAGGCAAGGAACAGATTCTCCCTTAGAGCCTAGGGATGGATCATTGTACTAACGACACCTTGATTTTGAACTTCTGGCCTCTAGAATTGTAATAGAATAAATTGCTGTTGTTTTAAGACACCCAATTTGCAAAAATTGTTGTGGCAGCCCTAAGAAATTAATATCCCACATCAAATCCAGAATTCTTTGGACTATTTAGGATAAAACTAATATAATATTTATTTATTTTTAGCTGATTTATTTTTAAGTAAATAATATTAATGATAAGGATATGGCAAACATTGTGAAGGTGGTACACAAATAACTGAAGTTTGGGAGAGGAAGATTATCACTGTGTAAACAAGAGATATTTACATGAAGCAGTTGACAGAAAACAAGTAGTAAACAGAGCCATATGAGTGACTGATACATATAATTTAGCATTCCAGGAACTCAAGGGCACTGGAGATTAGTGAGAGTTGGGGTTATCAATGAAAGTTTTATGGAAGAGATGGAATTGGAATTTGAAACTTCAGAAAGTGTAAGATTTGGTAAATGAGACAGGCTGACTGAAGCACATTCCTGGCAGAAAAAATGGTACAGGAAAAGGTGTCACTGAGAACCTTTGAGAAAATGTATAACCCAATTAGTTAATATTATAGAAATATTGTTAATTTTCTTGGGTATATTAGCGTTGATGTGGTTATGTAGGAGAATATCATTATTAGTAAGTGATGCATACTGAATTATTTGGGTGTGAAGTTTCTTGATGTAAATTACTTTCAAAGGTAAGAAATGAGAGAAAGAGAAGAAGAGATAGGGAGAGAATCACAGAGAGAGAGGCAGCGAAAGAGAGAGAATATATGCAACTATGTGAGAATATGTGCCAAAATGTTAACAATATTAAATTGGAGGAGGGATGACATGTATGATAGAATATGAACCCTAGAGCTGCTCATAAACTTTGTCCAAGAAATCCTACTTCTAGGAGATAATTAGAAACTACAAACAAAGGGCAAGTGACAACCAAGTGCTCATTCATTATATGGTATGGTGATGTAGGAATTCAAAGAAGGGAGAGCAGCATGTGTGTACTCAGCTAGACAGCCACCCACCAATCCTACTGTAATAGGGAAGAACAAATCTGACTCTGTGTTGAATCTGTTTCTTTTATTTTAATCTTTATATTCTACTGCTTTTGCTACAAGTTAATCACTAAAGGGATGTTACATATAGCTTAAAGTATACATAATGGCCCATGTCTGGGAACCCTGCCTTCCATGCCTGAGCTTAAGCCAAAATAGCTTTGTTTAGTTCACAGGAAACATCATGACCAGGCCCACCTGTGAATGGCTGGAGGAAAGAAATTAACACATCCCCTCCAGACTCTGGCTGAAACCAAGAAATATTTGCAACAATTTACCACTTTTTTTTTTAACTTTTCCTCCTTCCCCCTCTTTGCTCTATAAAAGAAACTAGCATTCAAACCTGGGCAAGATGGTTCTTTGGGACACTAGTTCACCATCTTCTCGGTCTGCTGACTTTTCAAACAAAGTTGCTATCTCTTGCCCCAACACCTTGTCTCTCAATTGATTGGCCTGTCATACGTTGAGCAGTATGAGCTTGGACTCAGTAATACTACATCACAACATAAATAAATCATACAATGGACCAAACTAAGAGGCTTCTGCCCACTAGGATAGTTGTCAGCTTTGTATTGTTATAGAACACAAATTCAGGGCCCAGGACATGGTTAGTGTTCCATGGCCATGTACCACAAGCACTCTAGCTTCATTAAAAACAAGATATCTTGGAAGTGGCAAGAAACAAACAAAAGAAGTGCTTAGATCATCTACTTTCCAGAATTGTCTATACATTGCACCAATTTCAAGGTGACTTCAAATTCTGGAACCTTAGTATACTTAATGCATGGAAAAACATTTTTTGAATTGTACTTAAGTATATTGAGATTTCAAAATTAGGTACCTTTGTATGCCTGACAAAATTTCATTGAATACTTTTTATTACAAGTCCAGTACATTTTAATCTAACCCTTATATTCAGCTTCCTCTTAGTATCTACTATGACAAAGTACCAGCAACCAGCAGATGTTTTGCAACAATTACCAACTTTTGATGTGCTAATAGTCCCTAAATGGCAACAGCTAAAAGGAAGGTAAAAGAGATATTCAATTGGGTTTAATGTCATTAAAACAGTACAAAGGCTTCTCATCTATATGCACACATAACTTAAATAAATTCAGTTGTACACCAAACACAAAGCATTTAATGATTAAAAACATTTTTTTTCTAAAATATGACTCCTAAACATCAGCCAGATACTTTATCTGGTTGCTTATGTAAAGTCACAGATCAGTATTAGATACACAAAGCTGTATACTCAATTTTATGGGCAATTTAAGGATTTTCAAAGATGATTTTGATTATATTTGGGTTTCACTTAGCAATGGCTTTAAAACTCAACTCAAAATGTGATTTCCATATCTAACACGGAGTGCTTAGCTGTAAAAACCAGATAATATGTTTTGAATTCTTGTTCTGGGAGTGCCCAAGGTTACAACTTTCTTATCTGTAAAGTAGGAACATTAAAATGTCTGTCTTTGATGGTTAATTTTATGTGTTCACTTGGCTAGGTCAGCTGCCGAGATATCTGGGCAAACATTATTCTGAATGTTTCTGTGAAGATTTTTTGGGTGAGTTTAACATTTAGATCATCAAACTTTGAATAAAGCAAATTACCCTCCATAATGTGGCTTGGCCTCATCCAATCACTTGAAGGCTTTAATAAACAAAGACTGACCTCCTCCAAGGAGAATGAATTCTTTCAGCAGACTGTCTTTGGACTAGAACTGCAACTCTTCCATGGCTCTCCAGCTTGCCAGCCTACCCCATCAGATTTTGCATTCACCAGGATTCCATAATCATGTGAGCCAAATCCTTAAAATCTCTCTCTCTAGATAGATAATAGGTAGATAGGTAGATAGATATAGATAGATATATTTGGATAGATATATTTTTCTTTTATATGTAAAGATATATATCTTTAAATATAGGATATATAATTTATAGTTATAGAGATAGATATAGATAGGTATACATACATATTTTATTTATATCTATAGATATACAGATAAAAAGATATTGAGACATATACATTCTGTTTGCTCTGTTTATCTGGAGAACCCTGATTAACACACTTCAACAGAGTTAATGTGAAGATTAAATAAAACAATGCATTTGGTCTTTGGGGTGCCTGAAATATGCAATAGTGCTAGAAAAATTATTGCTGTTGTCTACTAAGTGTCTAATCTTGTCCCTCTAGCCTTGATCCCAGAGGGGATGATTCTTTTGGGCCAGATTTACTCCCTATTTGAACCAGAAACCCAAGCATTTAAGTATTTCAGGGAAATCTCCCTTCTTTCACCCCTTCTCAGCCCTCAACATGTTGTTAGAAAGAAAAATGAGCTTCAGCTCTGTAACAATTACCAGGTACTCAACACTCAGTATTATTATCTTATTTTCCTGATAACTGACCTGTTTGAATACATGCATTGAGCTACCTTCTGAATTAAGGTGGATCTCCAAGTTGTTTATGAGTTGATCCATATCTGGAAAAGAAACAAGGGAAAGACAATTTTAAAATAAGATCTAACCTAATATATGCATACAGTATGCCATTTACCCTTGGCTACTTCTGTTTGTGTTCTATGAACATTATTTTTCAGGACTTACTAGATACTGAGAAGTCAGTATTTGGACAACATTCTAATTTATATATTCTACTCATCAAGATAGCCCTGATTTGTCCCCAACAATATTAGCTGCCCCCTCACCTCAAATCCTGTTTGCACATGAATCTATTTCTTTCAAACTTTCTAACCCAAATTACCTTCAGAAGAATATCATCATAGCTATGTAGTTCCCAAAATCCTTCCATTACTGGCCTAGTTCTCATTCTAAGGAGTTCCAAGCTCCTTAGATATTTACTCAACTGAACTTCTTTACACATCTGCACCGAATCTCTCTAAAGAAGCATTTTATCTTTTTACTTCTCTTAAACATACACACCAAATGGGGTTAATATAAGCAATTTTCCATTTTTTTATTAGATACCTTTCCCTCCTATGAAAGGAAATACTTGGTGTCTTCATTCAGTTTCCCTATATCATCACAATAATTTATATCAGTAGTACCTACTAGCACCTCTTCAACCAGATTTCCTTTGGTTTATCTATAGTCTAATCTCACTAGAGATGAAAACACAGGTCAAGGAAAATGAATCCACAGCTTGCTTTTGACTTAATTGCTTAGATTGCAGATCACACTAACTGTCACCAAATCTTACAATAAGTTTCCTCATTTATGACCTGGTTGCATTTCAAAAGATAGTCTATAAATCAGTTAATTGTTTTGGATTTCAAATACATTTACTCATAAAGTGTTCATTTTACAGCTCACTTCAAAATTTAAGACCTAATGCAATCAAAATGAAACAAATGAATAATCAGCAAAGATACAAAATTTTAATACAGCCACACAAAAAAGTAAAAGATAAACCTAAAAACAATTCCTTTATTTACTGAATATCAGGAATTGAGGAAACCAGTCGTAATTAGGTAATTAGATAGGCAATAACACACAGTGAATCTTTTATTGGGATTATGAGGAAAATTTCTGGGCCCACTATCAAAGAGTTTGGAGAATTTTGACACTTCGTCTCCAATTTTATCTCAAAATACATGAATTTACTTTTCTTTGATCCAAGTATATGAGTAGAAATGCTCACATGTACATTTATCATTCGCCAAATATTTATTGCATAATTACTATGTGTCAGAGGTTATACGAGGCACATTGTTATCAGTTTTAGATCTGGGTCAACCAGACATGGAGAGTCAGCAAGTATAGTAGAGAGCACTGACCTGGGAGTTAGATGCCCAGGAATTATATCCTATAAACCTTTGTCAAGGCCTTTTTCTTTCTAAGCCTTAACTTCTCCATATAGAATTAAAATATTTTAAACTATTCTCTGCAGAGTCCTAAGGCTTCTATAAAATCTCTTTAGGGGTAAGGGTTGGAGTTAATGGAGGAAGAAGTATAGTAAGGAGTAAGCACAGTAGAAGTCAGATGCGGAAAACTCTGATTGTCATTAGAATATAAGCTCCTTGTAGGCAGAAAGTTTTTTTTCTTTTTAAACTTTTTTTTAATTGAGTTATAGTTATTTTACAATGTTGTGTCAAAAGAAATTTTTATCTTTGATGTTTTATCCAGCATATATATATATATTTTTTTTTTGTTTTCCAACGGCTTAGACCAGTGCCTGGCAAAAGTAGGTGTTCAATACATTTCTGAAGGTTTTGGTGAGAGTGACAGAAAAAGAGAATGAGAAAGTGTGTTTTCTCAAGTACAGGAATTGGGCAAAAGTAGGAGAGAATAAAAGAAAATTAGAGGGGTTATATATGAGACATGTTTCTGGGTTAACTGTGAAGTATGAGGTGCCAGAGAGGGCAGCTTTTTCTGATTTCAAGGAGGGAAAAAGGAGGTGCAATGGTAGAAAAAGAATGTCCAGTCAGGTAACTTTTATATAGTCATAGTCCACAAGGGGTGGGGAGAGGCATCATGAAAGCCAGGAGGGCTTGCTTGGTTGCTGGCAGAAAAATCTGTAGAAGAGTGGGGAGAGAATGCAGTTCTTGTTCTTTATTCACTTATCCTTCAACTAGGCCTTGTTATTTCTAGCCAGGACAACTTAGGAGAGCCATCTTCTATCTGGTCTTCCTCAATTCCTATGGGTTAATGAAACAGCAAGGTCGAGGAAGCACAGTGACTTTGATAAGCTGTTGAGCCCCTATGAACCTCAGTCTCTTCACCTGCCCATGAACAAGGGGAAATGGCACTGATTTAATAGGGTTAATGTGAGGATTCTATGGATTAGTACACATGAACGCACTTAAAATAGTTCTTGGCATGTAAGAAGTTTTCAATATAATTAGCTATCATTATCATCACCACCATTATTATTGTTGATGGCCAGAATCTTTCTCTCTGGCCCAGAAGAATATCTCCTAGGAATCAGACAGGTCTCAATGTGCTTACAAACCTTCTCCACTTCCTATATTTACAATCTAAATTTTTTAGCACCACTATAAGCCCATCCTCAGTCTTAGTGACTGAGAGTTAGTTACCTTTGACTCCTCATTCTTCATCTCCAGCCAATTGGTTATCAGCTGCAGTAAATTCTACTGCAGAAATGCCTCTTAAATCTAGCCTTTCCAGTCATTTCTTCATCTAGCCCATATATCACATTGCTACCCAAGTGTGGTAAAAACATGCAGGCTCTGGAGTAAGTACCTAGGATCATATCCTGGCTCTGCAACCTCTTAACAATAAGACTTTGGGTAAGTTTTTCCATCCCCCTTTGTCTGTTTCCCCAGCTGTAAAATGCAAATAATAGCAGTATTAGCTCATGGGTTGTGATGAAGATTTATCAAGTTAATATGTGTTCAGGTGTTTAAAACAATACCTGGCACAAAGGCACTGTTTCCCTTACTATCAGGTGAAACCCACAACAGTTACCTCATCTTGTTCTTCTTTATATCCCTTCTTTTAGCAGAGTACTTCCTCTTACAATGTGCTAATGTCCAATAAATGAATGATCATGGGATCAAAGAAAGGTTATTTAATAGCAATAATATGTTATAAAATAATATTAATATTATTTAATAGGAATAAAATCAAGGAGCCTTAAAAATACTTTCTGCCCCACCACTCATATCACAAATACTTCGGTTAAATGGCACATGGGGGATAGCTGACAATTAGGAATGTCTCAGCCATTTCTGGTCAGCGTCCTCTCACCCAAAGAATAGTCAACTGGAATAGCTATGAGATAACCCTGGACAACATTCTAAATGTTATAGAAGTAAGTAAAGGGAAAGCTATGAGGAAAGTGCATAAGTTTCTCTTTTATGGAAAAGAAAGTTTAATATTTAATCAGCTAAAATTTAAAGCTAAAAGACATTAGGGCTTACGGAATGGTCTTAAAGGAAGCTCAGTTTTTGAAAAAGAGGGCTTCATAAATCTTTTGCTTTTCTCCAGATTTGGAGTTGCTGTTCTAAGTATCTGGGACCAGACAACTGCCCAGAAACTGCGAGAGAAGTAGTGAGAAAATACCCAAAAGGGGTTACAGTAGGTCCTGGGATGTGAATCTACAGGCAGGAAGTCTTCAGAAATGCAAATTAGCTACTTGAGACGTTTAACATTATTCTGTTTAGATTGGCTCTTTAAGCCTTTGAACAAAGATTTCACTAGAAATGAAATCGAATTAGCAATAAAAAAACCTCCCTACAAATAAAAGTCCAGGACAGGATGGCTTCAACAGGGAATTCTACCAAACATACAAAGAAGAACTCATACCAGTCCTTCTCAAACTCTTCCAGAAGATTCAAAAGGAGGGAATACTCCCAAATCATTCTACGAAGCCACCATCACCATGATACAAAAACCAAATAAAGATGCTACTAAAAGAGGGAATTACAGACCAACATCACTCATGAACATAGATGCAAAAATTCTTACCAAAATATTAGCAAATAGAATCCAACAACACATAAAAAGATTATACATCATGACCAAGTGGGGTTCATCCCAGGGACACAAGGGTGGTTCAACATACGCAAATCAATCAGTGTAACACATCACATCAACAAGAGAAAGGACAAAAACCACATGATCATCTCAATAGATGCAGAAAAAGCATTTGATACAATTCAACACCCATTTATGATAAAAAACTCTTACCAAAGTGGGTATAGAGGGAACATATCTCAACATAATAAAAGCTATATACGACGAACCTACAGCCAACATAGTACTCCATGGTGAAAAACTCAAAAGCTTCCCACTAAAATCTCGGACAAGACAAGGCTGCCCACTCTCACCACTCCTATTCAACATAGTCTTCGAAGTCCTAGCCACAGCAATCAGGCAAGAGTGAGAAATAAAAAGGATCCAAATTGGAAAAGAAGAGGTAAAAGTGTCACTATATGCAGATGACATGATAATATATATAGAAAACCCTAAAAGGTCCACACAAAAACTATCAGAACTAATCAAAGAATTCAGCAAGGTAGCAGGTTACAAGATTAACCTTCAAAAATCAGTTGCATTTCTTTACACTAATGATGAATCAATAGAAAAAGAAAGTAAAGAAACAATCCCCTATAAAACAGCATCCAAAGTAATAAAATAACTAGAAATAAACTTAACCAAGGAGGTGAAAGACTTATACATGGAAAACTGTAAACCACTGATGAAGGAAATTAAAGAAGACTTTAAAAAATGGAAAGATATCCCATGCTCCTGGATTGGAAGAATCAATATTGTTAAAATGGTCACACTTCCCAAGGCAATCTACAGATTTAATGCAATCCCTATCAAATTACCTAGGACATATTTCACAGAACTAGAACAAAAGATAATAAAATTTATATGGAACCACAAAAGACCTAGAATTGCCAAAGCATTACTGAAGAGAAAGAGGCTGGAGGAATAACTCTCCCAGACTTCAGACAATACTATAGAGCTATAGTCATCAAGACAACATGGTATTGGTACAAAAACAGACATACAGACCAATGGAATAGAATAGAGAGCCCAGAAATGAACCCACAAACTTTTGGTCAACTAATCTTCGACAAAGGAGGCAAGAATATAGAATGAAATAAAGACAGTCTCTTCAGCAAATAGTGTTGGGAAAACTGGACAGCAGCATGTAAAACAATGAAGCTAGAACACACCCTTACACCATGCACAAAAATAAACTCAAAATGGATCGAAGACTTAAACATAAGACAAGATACAATAAACCTCCTAGAAGAAAATATAGGTAAAACATTATCCGACATACATCTCAAAAATGTTCTCCTAGGGCAGTCTACCCAAGCAATAGAAATAAAAGCAAGAAAAAACAAATAGGACCTAATGAAACTTACAAGCTTCTGCACAGCAAAGGAAATCATAAATAAAACAAAATGACAGCCTATGGAATGGGAGAAAATTTTTGCAAATGGTGAAACTGACAAAGACTTGATCTCCAGAATATACAAGCAGCACATACAACATAATAAGAAAAAACAAACAACCCAATCGAAAAATGAGCAAAAGACCTAAACAAGCAATTCTCCAAGGAAGAAATACAAATGATCAATAGGCACAAAAAATGCTCAATATCACTAATTATCAGAGAAATGCAAATCAAAACTACAATAAGGTATCACCTCACACCAGTCAGAATGGCCATCATTCAAACGTCCACAAATGACAAATGCTGAAGAGGCTGTGGAGAAAAGGGAACCCTCCTACACTGCTGGTGGGAATGGAGTTTGGTGCAGCCACTGTGGAAAACAGTAATGGATATTCCTCAAAAGACTAGGAATAGACTTACCATATAACCCAGGAATCCTGCTCCTGGGCATGTATCCAGAAGGAACCCCATTTCAAAATGACACCTGCACCCCAATGTTCATAGCAGCACTATTTACAATAGCCAAGACATGGAAACAGCCTAAATGTCCATCAACAGATGACTGGATAAAGAAGAAGTGGTATATTTATACAATGGAATACCATTCAGCCATAAAAACCGACAACGTAATGCCATTTGCAGTAACATGGGTGCTCCTGGAGAATGTCATTCTAAGTGAAGTAAGCCAGAAAGAGAAAGAAAAATACCATATGAGATAGCTCATATGTAGAATCTAAAAAAAAAAAAAGAACATAAATACGAAACAGAAATCGACTCATAGACATAGAATACAAACTTGTGTTTGCCAAGGGTGTGGGGGGTGGGAAGGGACAGACTGGGATTTCAAAATTTGTAGATACTGACAGGCATGTGCAGAATAGATAAACAAGATTATACTGTACAGCACAGGGAAGCATATACAAGATCTTGTGGTAGCTCACAGTGAAAAAAATGTGACAATGAATATATGTATGTTCATGTGTAACTGAAAAATTGTGCTCTACACTGGAATTTGACACAACATTGTAAAATGATTATAAATCAATAAAAAATGTTAAAAAAATGTTTAAAAAAAGCCATTGTATTCTGAAGCTGGACTTTCTGGTCCTTCTCCTAAGGAAGGGAGTACTCGAGTTCAAAATAAAGGTGGAGATACAGAAGAATTTTGAGCCCCATCCACAGCAAGTCTCTGTGAGGTAGGTACTACTGTCTATTCCAGTAGGCACATAAGGAAATAGAGGCTCAGAGAGATCAAGTAATCCCTGGGTCACATAGCTGGTAAATTACTGGGATTTGAATCGATGGATCACGTCTGATAGCAATGCTCCTTTTATTCCTTAAAGTAATTGCTACTACTGTACACTTTGATGATGTTACAAATAATAATAATAATGTAACTGTTTTTATGCCTTAGAAGTAAGCTCTACTACTGAACATTTGAAAACAATATTAAAGGGTTCCCACTAATTGTGATGTTAATCATTAGACAAAACCTCTAGCATTACAGAGCTTGGCACTAAGGCATTCA
Organism: Vicugna pacos; assembly: GCF_048564905.1. NCBI lineage: Eukaryota > Metazoa > Chordata > Mammalia > Artiodactyla > Camelidae > Vicugna > Vicugna pacos. The sequence goes on along the minus strand of NC_133023.1, from coordinate 44,648,832 downwards.
TTTAGAAAAAGGACAAAAACCCACAGCAATACAAACTCATTGCTCTGCAACAGTATGCAAAATCTATGCAATCCACTTCATTACTTCATACCATTATTTCATGCAACACTCTCCTCCAACAAATTAATCATGGTACAACAACCAAAAAGAATGTATAACATTATAATGGTTCGTGCTCATGCTTAGTATAGCAAGTGCTTAAGGGTAGAGAGTTTGTGGGGTTTTTTAATTATTAAAATACCATCAGCACAGGGAAATACACACAAGATCTTATGGTAGCTCACACAGAAAAAATGTGACAATGAATATATATATGTTCATGTAT